>NC_092728.1:67000827-67328077 GCF_047496885.1 Scyliorhinus torazame
AAAGAGCCCCCCTCAAGACAGCTACCTAAAGGGAGTCCCCAGAGACTCCCGAACTAAAGGGACACGCCCAGAGACCCCCTAACTAAAGTAACCCTACAGATTCCCCCAGTAAGGAAACCCCTGTCTGGAAGCTAGAGAGCAGTCCAGACTGGGGCAGTGAAAATAATGACTGTTGTAACATTCACCTTGACATACATCTGCTGGCTCAGACGGATGAAGCAGCATATGTCCATTTCTGGAAAGGAAAAAGCAGTGACCTGTGTTTAAGCCCCTAAAATCCTTCAGCTGCAAGCCATTCATTAATTTCTCTTAGTGGGCTGTAATTGACTGCTTCCTGTTAAATGCTGTCAATTTCCAGCTCAGCATTTCAAACTCACGCAAGCCTGAAAGGGGGGGGGGGTATTGGAATGCACTTAACTCTCTTTGAAGCAGTTGATGTTTATAAACATTGTGGTTAAAGCACTTTAGAGTTACTCATCCATGAAGCTAGGTGAATGAAACAAGGCTAACAGCTGTGGAAGCTGTCAATCACAGCCCACTAAGGGAAATATCTCCCATTTTAGGGGGACTACGGTGATTCTGGTAGGGGAGGGGTGAGCAGGTTGTGCATGGGTGGGGGGTAATGTGGCCCTCAGGTGGACCTTGGTGGCAACTTCCTTCAGGGGGTCACCCCCTTACCCCATGGCGAGGTCCACCACATCCAGGCCATGCTGGTTAATGCCAGAAGTGATCACCACCCATGTGATTCCCAGCTCGGGACCGGAGAATTATGAGGGGCCGGAGACTCTGGTGCCTGGCCCACTGCATGCATGAAAATGGAACATTATTGCCCATTTGCATCCTCCCGCCAATGCGTGGTTGCAAACTCCGATCCAGCGGGGAGCTGGAGCATAGTGGCAGTTTCAGCCCCCGGCGCAAATCTCAATTTTGGCCAGACACCTAATTCTCCGCCCGATCGCGCTCCATGTTGCAAACGACGCGATGCGGAGAATCCGGCCCAATACCTGATTTAGATGGAATCTGCAAGTCTTTGGAAGTATGGGTATGAGTCCTAAGTCAGGCCTCAAAGAGGCTGTTTTTCCTGCTTCACAAACTATTTAAAGTACAACAGGACATTGACAACTCTTCATTACTACCGATGTTTCCACACGTTAGGCTACTTACTCATCCAAACGATATATCTTAAACCCAAAAATATCCGAATATTGAAATGCAACCTGCGCTGGGGCTTTGGATATATATTCCCGACTTGCATTTGAAACTGGTATAGATTACTTTTTATTAATTTACTCATGCTCCATGGGTGATCTGAGAAGACTGAATTTATTCTACGTTCCTTGTTCTCTTTGGACGGTAGTGGCGGGAATTGTTGAAGCACTGGTGTTCTTGTAGTTATAGCAATAGTCATAGGCGACTGTATAGTCAGGGGCACAGATAGGCGCTCCTGTGGACGTGAAAGAGATGCTATGTTGCCTCCCTGGTGCCAGGGTCCAGGATGTCTCCGAACAGGTAGCGGGCATCCTGAAGGGGGAGGGCAAACAGGCAGAGGTCGTTGTACATATTGGTACTAACTACATAGGCAGGAAGGGGCATTAGGTCCTGCAGCAGGAGTTCAGGGAGCTAGGCAGAAAGTTAAAAGACAGGACCTCGAGGGTTGTAATCTCGGGATTACTCTGCCACGTACCAGTGAGGCTAGAAATAGGAAGATAGAGCAGCTAAACACGTGGCTAAACAGCTGGTGTAGGAGGGAGGGTTTCTGTTATCTGGACCACTTGGAGCTCTTCCGGGGCAGGTGTGACCTGTATCAGAAGGACGGGTTGCATCTAAACTCGAGAGGCATAAATATCCTGTGTCACATGGGAGGGTTTAAACTAGTATGGCAGGGGAGTAAGTACCAGAGCAATAGGTCAGAAGGTGAAAGCATTGAGGGAGAACTAGGGAATAGGGCCAGTATGGCTCTGAGGCAGAGCAGACATGGAGAAGTTGCTGAACACAGTGGGTCTGGTCTGGTGGCCTGAAGTGCATATGTTTTAATGCAAGAAGAATTACGGGTAAGGCAGATGAACTTGGAGCTTGGATTAGTACTTGGAACTATGATGTTATTGCCATTACAGAGTACTGGTTGAGGGAAGGACAGGATTGGCAGCTAAACGTTCCAGGATTTAGATGTTTCAGGCGGGATGGAGGGGGATGTAAAAGGGGTAGCGGAGTTGCGCTACTGGTTAGGGAAAATATCACAGCTGTACTACGGGAGGACACCTCAGAGGGCAGTGAGGCTATATGGGTAGAGATCAGGAATAAGAAGGGTGCAGTCACAATGTTGGGGGTTTACTACAGGCCTGCCAACAGCCAGCGGGAGATAGAGGAGCAGATAGGTAGACAGATTTTGGAAAAGAGTAAAAACAACAGGGTTGTTGTATTGGACGACTTTAACTTCCCCAACATTGACTGGGACTCACTTAGTGTCAGGGACTTAGACGAGACAGAGTTTGTAAGGAGCATCCAGGAGGGCTTCTTAAAACAATATGTAGACAGTCCAACTAGGGAAGGGGCTGTACTGGACTTGGTATTGGGGAATGAGCCCGGCCAGGTGGTAGAAGTTTCAGTAGGGGAGCATTTCGGGAACAGTGACCACAATTCAGTAAGTTTTAAAGTGCTGGTGGACAAGGATAAGAGTGGTCCTAGGGCGAATGTGCTAAATTGGGGGAAGGCTAATTATAACAATATTAGGCGGGAACTGAAGAACCTAGATTGGGGGCGGATGTTTGAGGGTAAATCAACATCTGACATGTGGGAGGCTTTCAAGTGTCAGTTGGAAGGAATTCAGGACCGGCATGTTCCTGTGCGGAAGAAGGATAAATACGGCAAATTTCGGGAACCTTGGATAACGAGAGATATTGTAGGCCTCGTCAAAAAGAAAAAGGAGGCATTTGTCAGGGCTAGAAGGCTGGGAACAGATGAAGCCTGTGTGGAATATAAGGAAAGTAGGAAGGAACTTAAGCAAGGAATCAGGAGGGCTAGAAGAGGTCACGAAAAGTCATTGGCAAATAGGGTTAAGGAAAATCCCAAGGCTTTTTACACGTACATAAAAAGCAAGAGGGTAGCCAGGGAAAGGGTTGGCCCACTGAAGGATAGGCAAGGGAATCTATGTGTGGAGCCAGAGGAAATGGGCGAGGTACGAAACAAATACTTTGCATCAGTATTCACCAAAGAGAAGGACTTGGTGAATGTTGAGTCTGGAGAAAGGTGTGTAGATAGCCTGGGTCACATTGAGATCCCAAAAGACGAGGTGTTGGGCGCCTTGAAAAATATTAAGGTAGATAAGTCCCCAGGTCCTGATGGGACCTCCCCCAGAATACTGAAGGAGGCTAGAGAATAAATTGCTGAGGCCTTAACAGAAATCTTTGGATCCTCACTGTCTTCAGGTGATGTCCCGGAGGACTGGAGAATAGCCAATGTTTTTCCTTGTTTAAGAAGGGTAGCAAGGATAATCGCAGGAACTACAGGCTGGTGAGACTTACGTCAGTGGTAGGGAAATTACTGGAGAGAATTCTTCGAGACAGGATCTACTCCCATTTGGAAGCAAATGGACGTATTAGTGAGAGGCAGCATGGTTTTGTGAAGGGAGGTCATGTCTTACTAACTTTTGATAGAGCTTTTCGAAGAGGTCACAAAGATGATTGATGCAGGTAGGGCAGTGGATGTTGTCTATATGGACTTCAGTAAGGCCTTTGACAAGGTCCCTCATGGTAGACTGGTACAAAAGGTGAAGTCACACGGGATCGGGGTGAGCTGGCAAGGTGGATAGAGAACTGGCTGGGTCATAGAAGGCAGAGAGTAGCAACGGAAGGGTGCTTTTCTAGTTGGAGGGCTGTGACTAGTGGTGTTCCGCAGGGATCAGTGCTGGGACCATTGCTGTTTGTAGTATATATAAATGATTTGGAAGAAAATGTAACTGGTCTGATTAGTAAGTTTGCAGATGACACAAAGGTTGGTAGAATTACGGATAGAGATGATGACTGTCAGAGGATACAGCAGGATTTAGATCGTTTGGAGACTTGGGCGGACAGATGGCAGATGGAGTTTAATCCGGACAAATGTGAGGTAATGCATTTTGGAAGGTCTAATGCAGGTAGGGAATATTCAGTGAATGGTAGAACCCTCAAGAGTATTGAAAGTCTGAGAGATCTAGGTATACAGAAGGATGTGGAGTCTTTAGAGAGGGTGCAGAAGAGATTTACCAGGATGTTGCCTGGTATGGGGGGCATTAGCTATGAGGAGCGGTTGAATAAACTCTGTTTGTTCTCACTGGAATGACGGAGGTTGAGGGCCGACCTAATAGAGGTCTACAAAATTATGAGGGGCATAGACAGAGTGGATAGAGGCTTTTCCCCAGGGTAGAGGGGTCAGTTACTAGGGGGCATAGGTTTAAGGTGCGAGGGGCAAGGTTTAGAGGAGAAGTACGAGGCAAGTTTTTTAGACAGGGTAGTGGGTGTAGTTTAGTCGGGCAGCATGGTCGGCACGGGCTTGGAGGGCCGAAGGGCCTGTTCCTGTGCTGTACTTTTCTTTATTCTTTGATGTCCACAATGGTGTCAAAAATATTACTAAATAACGGTTCAGCGTAATCAGTCTTTGTTGGAGCTAATCCTCCACACAATCCCACCTGGCACCAGTCCTTGTAGTTTCATTTCGCTCACCATCCAAACTATTGTTAAAAGTTATACTTGTTCTGTGCCTTGTGACTTAAACCACTTACCGTGGACATGGAATTCCAGGATTTAACATAGCGACAGTGAAGGGCGGCGCGGTGGTTAGCACCGCAGGCTCACGACACCAGAGACCTGAGTTCAATTCCGGCCTTGGGTGACTGTGTGGAGTTTGCACTTCTCTCCCTGTCTGCGTGGATTTCCTCCGGGTGTTCCGGTTTCCTACCACTGTCCAAAGATGTGCAGATTAGGTGCATTGGCAATACTAAATTGCCCCTTGGTGTCCAGAGGTTGGGTGGGGTTGCTGGGGGTAGTGGACCTAGGTGGGGTGCTCTTTCAATTTTCGAATTAATTAATTAATTACGTTTTAAAATTTTGTGTACCCAATTTTTTTTTTCAATTAAGGGGCAATTTAGTGTGGCCAATCCACCTGTGCTGCACATCTTTGGGTTGTGGGGACGAGACCCACTCAGACACTGGCAGAATGTGCAAACCCCACAAGGACAGTGGACTGGGATCGAACCCAGGTCCTTTGTACCATGAGGCAGCAGTGCTAACCACTGCATCACTGTGCCGTTCTGTGGGGTGCTCTTTCAGAGGGTCGGTGCAGACTCGATGGGCTGGGTGGCCTCCTTCTGCACTGTTGGGATTCTGTGTAGGGAATCTATGACTTGCTGTATGTCCAAGACAAGATGCTGTGTGGCTTGGCAGAGAACGTGAGTGTTGATTTTCTCCATGATTACTGTGCTCGGGGGTTCGGGTTGCTGTTGCAATCTGCACGATATTGTAGGATTACTGAATATTTAGAGGTTTCTTTTCAGGTGGATGATTTCTATTTTGGACTAGCTGAATTTGTACTGCAAGAGGAAACATTCCCAAATTGTTCCGAGTTGTCAGGGAGAGAGGCAGTGGAATATACCCCCATATTTATATAAGTCAGTGACATTCAGAGCAGTTTCAATTCTCCAGACTTTATACTATGGAATAATATTAAATGGCAGCAGTACATAACGTACAAATGCACTGCAATAACTACCAAGGCTTCTGAGACACCATTTTCCAAACCCATGACTGCTACCACCTAGAGAAGGGACAGAGAAGTAGACACATCAGAACACCACGACCTGGAAGTTCCCATCTCAACCATTCACCATCCTGACTTGTACATAATATCATCATTCCTTCTCTTGCTTTGCCAAAATCCTGGAACACCCTTCCCTAACAGCACTGTGGGTATGCTCACATAACACTGACTACAGTAATTCTTTAGACCATTTATCAATTTTTTTTGGGTCTGCTAGGACGTGGTGAAAGTGTTGGGCGTAATTCGTTCTGATTGTTTCCTTACCATATTTAACAGTAGTTTCTTCTGATTTAATCTTAACCCGATTTTTCTTCAGAGGGGCGAGCCACGGCTTGGGGAGATTCTCCTCTACTACTTTCTCCGCTAGAGTCGCTAGAGGTCTCGGAATCGGTTTCTTGACCAGCTTCGTGGAACTGTGTTTTTCGCTGTTCCTTTTCTATTTTCACCAGGCATGGGTGCAACCCAGTCTTGGGGGATACATGGGGTGCCCCTGGCATTTCTGGTAGTGTTACTGGTTCTTCACGCAGTTGTTTCTTGAATTCTTTGTTTTCTGACCTAGTTTATTTTCCGCTTCTAATTTTTCCGATTTAATTTTTTTCTTTCTTAACTGTTCGCAGACTTCCTTCAGTTGGTCCTTCGCATTGATCAGAGCGCGATCATGTTGGGAGTGACTCATAATGTCGTTTCGCTGACGGACCTGGCCCATGATGACTAGGGACAATTTGGTTGGTTCCTTTTCTTTCATATGGGTCATTTTCCCCAGACCCTTCTCATATCTCCAAGGACTATTGTCCCTTGGATGCACCATATTTTTGTTCAATCTCGGTATAGCTTTTGGATAATTCAAATTGCTGCTCTCTAATTTCTTTTAATTGCCGAAGGATCTCGTCTTCCGAGATGTCCGGCGGGGCCTGCCCGCCTTTGATGGTGGTAGGCAACTTTGTCCTTTTCCTCTGCCATAATGCTGATTCTTATTAGGGGTCTCAAGCCGTGGGGCGTTTTTAGCTGAATTTCAGACATCTGTTCGAGGCTTGAGTCAACTACCAGATCGGAAGGGTTAGAGGTCACGTAAGAGGATTACCGAGTCTGAACAACGGCTGAGGACTTCTTAGAATAAAGAGGTGTCCTTACCTCCGGGGACCGATATCGGTCCGATGTCTAGATCTTGGTTCTTCAATCCTCCAGCGACTCTGCTCGAAGTGCCACGTTGTAGGATCTCTTATTTTCCAATAAGAGTCGAAGTCCGGTGGTAGGTTCAGATTGAGTTTATTGCAAAACGTAGTTGATACAAATTCAGATATAAAAAAGAAATAAAGAAAAACCCACTGCGCGCTGAAGGTCAAGCTTTCTTAAACACGCACATTTTTGGTAACCCCCCTGCCCCTTGTTCCCCAGTGGCGTAGTAATCCTGAGTAATGACTCCTAATTGGCGCTCCATCTCTGCATTTTATACCAATAATTAACACTTATATCTGACCTATTGCCGCCTGCGCACATCGTCACATGTGTGGTTTGGCTTTAAAAACCGATATGTCACTCTGAAGATTCAACCTTTCTCCACAAATCCCTTGTCAAAGCAATATACAGAATTTATTTGTATTAAGAGATGTGACTAATGGTGCACAACCCTAATTGCATGGAGTTTAATGAAGGTATATCACTGATTTATTTTCCCTCTGGTCTAGTTGTGTAGCATAGAGTTGGGCACAATTGACCAACTTGTAGACCTTCACTTCAGTATCTTTTGTATTAGTCAGAAGAGGATTATAGGAACCTAGGTGACCTCTTTTTATAGTTTATCACCATTCACTGATGACACGTTGAATATTTGTTTTGTACCTCCCCCACAACAGGCTAGCTAAGGACTAAGGGAATCAACATGCATCGGCTATTTGTAACAACACACTATTAATTTAGGGAGTTGGCATATTCCTAAACTAGATTTGTATGATCTGGCTTATTATGTGGTTATCGTATCTTGGATTAAGTCATTTTTCAAATATTCTGCATCCCAGGAACTTAATTTAGATCATCTTTTAAAGGAAACTGAAATGATCAGGCCATGGTTTCTGAATATTATGAAAGACAGTGGTGGAATTTATTTGGAGTCTCATCCTCTTTATATTAACAATAGGCCAGATTTTCTTGGGTACTTTGCCCCATAGAGGTGTTTCTATGGATAAAGGCACTTGCAAATGAAGGAAGGAGTTATGGAGTAAGTGACTTATGCAATTACTGATTGCATGACATATTTTCATCGGTGTTGAGAATAGTGATGTTAATTATCCTATTTATGTTCCCCATTAAAATCAACAGCAATACAAATGTCCTTGCAGTTTCAATGCTGCATAAATTGAAAAATAAATTGGTGTGGTTTATTGTGCTTAAACCTTTTAAACATAATTCCACTGCCAACAGAAAATGTATCATCTGCTTTAGCAACAGTTGGGCTTGAAACATTGCATCTGTGGCTTGAACTCACTGCTCAACGAGTACAACAGACATAGTTTCCTAGTGTAAAACATTTTTTGCTTGTACTCTCAACTGAAACTCTCACTCCTTCAGTTGAAATATTGTGCAGAATCTTCCTCTGGCCCAATCACATTTTCATGGCTTGCAAAGTACACACTCGAACCATATTTTACATTCCTTGGTGTATGTGTCTAAACCTCACACCAAATAAAGACTCCATATCATTGATTCATTTAAAAAAAAAAAATTGGCATGTGAAAAATCCTTGAAATACTTTTATTTCTATTAACTTGTGGCAACACATTAGAAACCTGTGGCAACACATTAGAAACCTATAACAACTTCTTGAAACTGTAATTCATTCTCAGGCGAATACAACACTTGAAACTCAGTCATGCATTGATAATGGCCACAGCTGTCCAAACCATTGACTGCTCTCCGGGAAGGAAAAGTACTCAAACAGAATGCTTGTCATTCAATGTAATGGAATAGGTAGTTACACTTTACAACTGTCTAAACCAGTTGTTTTTTTATCATCCAGAGCCAATCACAGGAGAAAATAAACACAACCTGACAGGACATTTTGTAGTATTTTTCACTGCATTATGTTACTTTCTCCACTGGAAAGGTACTGTAATGCATGCGGGCAAAAAAAAGCTGGTCAATGTAACTATCAATTTGTCTTTCAAAGACTTTCCCCAAAATGAGCCACAGCATTAAAAACATTTAACACAACACCTGGTAGTGACGTTTGAAAATATTTCACACTTACATTTTAGAATGTTCTGATTTCAGAATGTTCCACATTCCTCAGCAGGCTATCCATTTTCTTTACAAACTATCAAATCTGGCATGCTTTTTAAGCTGGTGAACTCAACCTCAGTGGAGGCTGCATATTACTGACCCACAAGAAGGCCAGAGGAAAATTGAGTGGAGTCTGCAATGAGGAAGAAAATTGGATTCCCTCCAAAGAAAAGCTAAATGTGGTCATCCATGCACCGAAACATACCTTCACACACCGATGAAAATTCAGCTTATTCTGAAACTTTTTGTTCGATCACTAAAATTGCATTTCTGCCTTTTTGATCATCTTTTGTATTTATACATATTGTTTTATTCACCTTTAAAAATTTTTTAACATTTTGAATTGTCGTCACTATATCAGATCCGTATCCCAGACAGCTGTTAACCAGTTGATCAAGCCGAGTGTTAGTATGTTATTAGATTCAGAGGTCTCAATCCAAATAGCTTTTTTTCCAAGATACTGAAGCAATCTGTGTCCATGTGTGGCAAGACCTGGACAAAATTCAAGCTCTGGCTGATAAATGACAAGTGACATTCATGCCACACAAGTGCCAGATAATGAACATCTCAAGAGAGAATCTAACCATCTCCCCATCGCATTCAGTGGCATTAACATAGAACATAGAGTGCAGAAGGAGGCCATTCGGCCCATTGAATCTGCACCGACCCACTTGAGCCCTCACTTCCACCCTATCCCCGTAACCCACAACCCCTCCTAACCTTTTTTGGTTACAAAGGGCAATTTATCATGGCCAATCCACCTAACCTGCATGTCTTTGGACTGGAGGAAACTGGAGCACCCGGAGGAAACCCACGCAGACAGGGGGAGAATGTGCAGACTCCACACAGACCGTGACCCAGCAGGGAATCGAACCTGGGACCCTGGCTCAGTGAAGCCACAATGCTATCCACTTGTGCTACCGTGCCGCCCAATCATTGTTGAATCCACCATAATCAACAGCCTGAGGGTTACAGTTGACCTAAAACTCAATTGGACCTGCCATATAAATACTGAGGCTATTACAGAAGTTCTGAGGCCAGAAACGTTTGGCACGCAGCTCATTTCCTGTCTCCCAAAGGCTGGCCGTAAGGCTCAAGTCTTGAGTGTGATGGAATACACTCCACTTGCCTGGATGGGCAGCACAGTGATAAGCACTGCTGCCTCCCAACATCAGGAACCTGGATATGATTCCGTCTTCGGGTGACTGTGTGGAGTTCGCACATTCTCCCTGTGTCTATGTTGGTTTCCTCCAGGTGCCCTGTGTCTGTGTGGATTTCCTCCCACAGCCCAAAGATGCGCAGGTTAGGTAGATTAGCTATGCTAAATTGCCCCTTGGTGTCCAAAAGGTTAGGTAGAGTAACCGGGCTATGGGGATATTGTTGAGCGGGGTCTAGGTGGGGTGCCCTTTTGGAGGGTCGGAGCAGACTTGATGGGCTGAATTTCCTTCTTCTGCACTGTAGTGATTCTATGATGTCTTTTGCTCCAGCAAACCTTGCAAAACTTGACAACATCCACGACAAAGCAGCCTGGCTGACTGGCACCTTATCCACTACCTTAAAATTGCACTGCTTTCATCCTCACACAGTGGTAACAGTGTGTGCCATGTACACGACGCACTGCAGCAACTCGTCACAACTCCTTCAGCGGTACCTTCTCAACACATGACTTTCACCATCTAAAATTATAAGGGCAGCAGGTACAAGGGAACACCACCACCTGCAAGTTCCGTTCCAAGCCATACAGCATGCTGACTTGGAAATGTATTGCTGTACCTACACTGTCATTGTGTCAACATCTTGGACCTCCCTCATTGCACTTTGCTGTACCAATGTCAGATGGATTACACTAGTTCAAGAAGGTAATTCACCACCAACACCTCAAGGGCAATTTGGAACGGGCAACAAATGCTGGCCTTGCCAGCAACATTCCCATCCAATCACCTTTTTTGATTTCTCCTATCCACCATATGGACAGACTGGGATGACGAGGATAACAACATAACAGGTTCAAGGTTAGCAAATTATTTGCTGTTGACTCTCTGGATGGAAAAAGATATCCTTCTGTATAGCATATTAACCACAGTATGGCTGAGATTTCCTGGTCCCACCCACCACTAAGTCTTTTGGTCCTGGTGAAAGTCAATGGATCTTTGGCTGGGCTGCAGCAAATCCCACCTCAGCGGGGCCTATGTCTGGATGCAGTGACAAATATCTATTTAATGGTTCATGGTAATATTTTGGAGGTGATTTTTAGTTCAGAAAGATTAATGTTTAACTGCAGAAAATGGAATAAATGCAGCGAAAGCGGCTAGGAATCTTTTACAGTTAAAAGGTTAGAGCCATGTTGAGTTCAGGGATTAACAGCTAAAAAGGTAAGAGGCATAAAAAAACAGCAGGCCTACTTAGCTGGAGAAATTGTAGCGGAGGGATAATTGACTTGGAGGTCAATTTGAGGATAGACCGCAAGCACGCTCCATTTTCATGGAGGTGGGTGGAGCTTAAGAGGTTTTTCTGATTTCATTTTATCTGTGTGCTTACTGGGAACAGGGCAAGAGGCTGGATACTAAAAGGGTGCTCCTATTGACAGGCTCCAGGCAGTTAGGTTTCCGAGATGCTCTGGGAGCCGTTGATGCAGCAGTTAATTGCAGTTTAAACCTCATTTGCAGCTCAGAGAAATCATGGGAGATGTTTAGTGCAGTTAGGGCTCAGATGAACTCCTGGGGGACTGGGACATGATGAAAGGTTACTGGTTCTATACTGGACAGGCTTACGTCTCTGAAAAAGATGTAGGAGTCATTTATAGCTCAGAACAGCCAGGAGACAGAATTTAGAGAACCTCCGGTGCAGTGCCAACTTAACTAAGCTAGCTGACGGCGACCTCCGGTGGCGACTATGGAGGAGTAGGTCGCACATTTGGTGGCTCCCGCTCTGGTTGGGCTTTTGGACCTTTCCCCCGGACTTTTCTTCGATTTTAATCGGAAGATTTGTTGGTTGAGGCAGCTGGGCACGGTTTCCTTGCATTGGTTTATGGAAAAAAGGATTCAAAGCGTGCGAAAGGGCAGGAACAAGAAACCAGTAGTGAGTGGTGTGGAAGCTGGAACGGGAGTCAGTATGGCCGAGGGACGGACCCCTGGGGTGGCAGAGCAGTGTTTAGCGGACCTATGATGCAGGCCATCCAGGATGGTTTCGCCAAACAGAAGCGGGAATGTCTGGACCCGATCAAGGAGTCAATTATCACCTGTAAAGCAGACTAGACGCCCAGGACCGGGCGATTCAGAATGTGGAGAAGGTGCTGCTGGAACAAGAGGAGCACCAAACAGCGGTGGAGCTGGGGGTGGGGATGCTTCGAGCGCAGCAGAAAAAGGCTCTTGGAAAAGGTGGAAGACCATGAGAATCGGTCCCGCCGACAGAATCTAAGAATCGTCGGGCTCCCTGAGGGAGCAGATGCAGGAGCATACACGGCGGGTATGTTCGAAAGCTGCTTGGCGAGGGGGCATTCCCCCCCGACTGCTGGAGGTGGACAGGGCGTATCGGGCACTTGCCAGGAAGCCGCGGGCGGGGGACCCTCCGAGGACGATGGTGGTGAGATTCCAGAGGTTCCTGGATAAGGAATGTATTCTGCGGTAGGCTAAGCGCACGCGAAGTTGCAAGTGGGAGAATAGCATCCTGTAGGTATACCAGGACCTGAGCGTGGAGGTGGCGAGGAAGAGGGCAGGCTTCAACCAGGTCAAGGCGATCTTCTTTAAGAAGCAGGTGACGTTTGGCCTGCTGTACCCGGCGCGCTTGTGGGTCACGCATGAAGACCAACACCATTATTTTGAGTTGCTCGATGAGGCGCTGGACATATATTTATGCAAATATAAAAGGACTGGTGGGAGTTTGAGAGCTTTTGGACTCAGTGACAATATGTTGGCCTAGATTGGGCACTTTTTCTTTGTTCTTTTTTCTGTTTTTTTTTTGTTTATTCGTTTTTTCATCTCTTCCTCCTCGGACTGTCAGTGGGGATGTGGTTGGGGGGGGGGGGGGCGTTCTCTCTTACTGTTGTTAAAATTGGCTATATTTTTTCGTGTTGCTTTGATTCAGTCTTCTTTTTGGAGCTCTGTTAAGAGGGGATTTAGAGTAATGTTGCTCGGGGGGGGGGGAGAATGGGTTCTGCTGACGTGGGACGGACTTCGATGGAAGGTCACTGAGAGGGTCAAGGGTAGGGGCTGCCCCGTGGCGGGCCGGAAGAGGTGCGGCGCACGGGCTTGGGCGGGCCCAAGAAGGATGATGGCTGACCGGCGGGGGGGGGAGGCACTTTGCCCCCCCCAATTAGGCTGGTCACTTGGAACGTCCGGGGGCTCAATGGGCCGGTGAAGAGGGCTCGTGTGTTTGCACACCTTAGGAGTCTGAAGGCGGATGTGGTGCTACTTCAGGAGACACATCTTAAGGTGATGGATCAGGTCAGGTTGAGGAAAGGCTGGATTGGGCAGGTTTTTCACTCGGGGCTGGACTCTTAAGACAAGGGGTGGTGTGATTTTCATCAATACGCGGGTGGCGTTTGAGGCGGGGAGGATAGTCTCGGATATAGGAGGGAAATTTATCATGGTTAGTCATAGGCTGAAGAGGATGAAGGTAGTGTTGGTCAACGTATACGCGCCAAATTGGGACGGTGGGGATTTTACAAAGCGGGTGCTGGGGAAGATTCCGGACCTGGATTCGCACAGGCTGATTATGGGTGGGGATTTCAACATGGTTATTGATCCAGGCCTGGACCGGTCATATTCGAGAACGGGTAGGGTGCCAGAAATGGCAAAGGAGCTGAAAGGGTTCATGGAACAGATGGCGGAAGGGGGGGGGGGGGGGGGGGGTCCGTGGAGATTTGGGCAGCCGAGAGCCAGGGAATTTTCTTTCTTTCTTCCACGTTCACAAGGTCTATTCCAGGATAGATTTCTTTGTTGTGGGCGGGGCCTTGTTGGCGGGGGTGGTGGACACGAGTTATTCGGCAATTACGATCTCGGACCATGTTCCGCACTGGGTGGACCTGCAGGTCAGTATGGATGGCAAGCAGCGCCCGCACTGGAGATCGGATGTGGGGCTGTTGGCGGACGAAGTGGTGGGGCCACGTTGGATTTGGTACTCGGTAATGAACCGGGCCAAGCGTTAGATTTGGTTGTGGGAGAGCACTTTGGAGATACTGACCATAATTCGGTGACTTTCACTATAGCAATGGAGAGGGATAGGAACATACGGCAGGGCAAGGTTTATAACTCGTGGAAGGGTAATTACGATGCGATTAGGCAAGAATTGGGGAGCATAAGATGGAAACAGGAACTGTCAGGGATAGGCACAATTGAGATATGGAGCTTGTTCAAGGAGCAAATACTGCGTGTCCTTGATATGTATGTCCCTGTCAGACAGGGAGGAAATGGTTGAGTGAGAGAACCATGGTTTACAAAAGAGGTTGAATGTCTTGTCAAGAGGATGCAAAAACAAGGTTCAGTTAGGGCACGTGAGGGATACAAGATAGCTAGGAAGAAGTTCAAGACTTAGGAGAGCTAGGAGGGGGCATGAGAAGTCCTTGGCGGGGAGGATCAAGGAAAACCCCAAGGCTTTTTACACTTATGTGAGGAATAAAAGAATGACCAAGGTGAAGTTAGAGCCGGTCAAGGACAGTAGTGGAAATGTGTGCATGGAGTCTGAAGATATAGGAGAGGCCCTAAATGAATACTTTTTTTCAGTGTTCACAAAGGAGAGGGGCCATGTTGTTGAGGAGGATCGTGCGATACAGGCTGGTAGGCTGGAGGAAGTAGATATTCGGAAGGAAGATGTGTTAGAAATATTGAGAAGCCCAAGTATAGATAAGTCCCCTGGGCCTGATGAGATATATCCAAGGATTCTTTGGGAGGTGAGGGATGAGATTGCAGAGCCTTTGGCTTTGATCTTTATGTCCTCACTGTCTACAGGAATAGTGCTAGAAGACTGGAGAGAGGTGAATGTTGTCCCCTTGTTCAAGAAAGGGAATAGGTATAACCCTGGGAATTATAGGCCGGTTAGTCTCACTTCGGTCATAGGTAAATTATTGGAAAGGGTCCTGAAGGATAGGATTTATGATCATTTGGAAAAATACTGCTTAATCCAGGATAGTCAGCACGGATTTGTGAGGGGTAAGTCTTGCCTCACAAGTTTGATTGTATTCTTTGAGGAGGTAACTAAGTACATAGATGAAGTTAGAGCAGTTGATGTCGTATACATGGACTTTAGTAAGGCGTTTGATAAGGTGCCCCATGGTCGGCTCATGCAGAAAGTAAGGAGGCATGGCATAGAGGGAAATTTGGCCGATTGGATTAGTAACTGGCTATTACATAGAAGACAGAGGGTGGTGGTAGATGGTAAATTTTCATCCTGGAGCCCAGTCACCAGCGGTGTACCACAAGGACCAGTGCTGGGTCCTCTGCTATTTGTGATTTTTATCAATGACTTGGATGATGGAGTTGAAGGTTGGGTTAGTAAATTTGCTGATGACCCCAAGGTTGGTGGAGTAGTGGATAATGTGGAGGGCTGTTGCAGGCTGCAAAGAGACATTGATAGGATGCAGAGCTGGGCTGAAAAGTGGCAGATGGAGTTTAATCCTGATAAGTGTGAGGTGATTCATTTTGGTAGGACAAATTTGCATGCGGATTACAGGGTTAATGGCAGGGTTCTGCAGAATGTGGAGGAGCAGAGAGATCTCGGAGCTCACGTCCATAGATCTCTGAAAATGACCACCCAAGTGGAAAGAGCCGTGAAGAAAGCCTATAGTGTGTTAGCATTTATTACCAGGGGGGTTGAGTTTAAGAGCTATGAGGTTATGCTGCAACTGTACAAGACCTTGGTTAGACCACATTTGGAGTATTGTGTGCAGTTCTGGTCAACTCATTATAGGAAGGATGTGGAAGCATTGAAAAGGGTGCAAAGGAGATTTACCAGGATGCTGCCTGGATTGGAGGGTAGGTCTTATGAGGAAAGGTTGAGGGAGCTAGGGCTTTTCTCATTGGAGCAAAGGAGGATGAGAGGTGACTTAATTGAGGTGTATAAGATGATGAGAGGAATAGATAGAGTGGACGTTCAGCGACTTTTTCCTCGGGTGGATGTAGCTGTTACAAGGGGGCATAACTATAAGGTTCATGGTGGAAAATATAGGAGGGATGTCAGAGGTAGGTTCTTTACTCGGAGAGTGGTTGGGATGTGGACCGCACTCCCAGCTATGGTAGTGGAGTCGGACATTTAAGGAACTTTCAAGCGGTTATTGGATAGGCATATGGAGTGCACTAGAATGATTGGGAGTAGGTGATTGGGAGTAGGTTGATTTGATCTTAGTTTCAGACTAGTTCGGCACAACATCGTGTGCAGAAGGGCCTGTACTGTGCTGTACAGTTCTATGTTCCACACGGACAGTGACCCAGAGTTGGGATCGAACCTGGGACCTCGGCGCCATGAGGCAGCAATGCTAACCACTGTGCCACCGTGCTGCCCATCAGGGTGACGTTTGAAGGCATTCAGAGGATAGATCTTCAAAACTCAAGCGTTGAAATCCCTCCACGAAGCAAAATATTAATGACAAATTGTGACTCTTAGTGGTGACTAACGTCTGGGTGAGTTGCTGAGAATCCATGGGATCTGACTTGGTCACATCTGCCATTTAATGTGCATTAGAACATAGAACATTACAGCGCAGTACAGGCCCTTCAGCCCTCGATGTTGCACTGACCTGTGAAACCACTCTAAAGCCCATCTACACTATTCCCTTATCGTTCATATGTCTATCCAATGACCATTTGAATGCCCTTAGTGTTGGCGAGTCCACTACTGTTGCAGGCAGGGCATTCCACGCCCTTCCTACTCTCTGAGTAAAGAACCTACCTCTGACATCTGTCTTATATCTATCTCCCCTCAATTTAAAGCTATGTCCCCTCGTGCTAGACATCACCATCCGAGGAAAAAGGCTCTCACTGTCCACCCTATCCAATCCTCTGATCATCTTGTATGCCTCAATTAAGTCACCTCTTAACTTTCTTCTCTTTCATGAAAACAGCCTCAAGCCCCTCAGCCCTTCTTCATAAGATCTTCCCTCCATACCAGGCAACATTCTGGTAAATCTCCTCTGCACCCTTTCCAATGCTTCCACATCCTTCCTATAATGCGACCAGAATTGCACGCAATACTCCAAATGCGGCCGCACCAGAGTTTTGTACAGCTGCAACATTGTGGTGTGTTCGACCATAGATTGCCTCATATTTACCTCATGTGAATTATGAATGTTAGGAACATAAGATAGATATTGTAGATTGTTTTATTCTTTTGACTTGGTGAAGTTATGTTTATTTTGTGTAAAACTCTGAAATTTTGTGTCTTTTTTCTCCTTGTGGGCAACTGGGATTTCAAACATTTTGTCTTTTAGCATAAATTCCTAGCCCCTAACCAGAGCCTAACAGTACACAAGCCCAGCAGCAAAAGTAACTTTTTTCCAAATTGTGCAGTTTTGCTCTAGTGTTAGAAATGAGGATATGAGGTTTGAGGTTCTTCAGGAAAGTCAATATGGTTCCTATGGATGAAGAATCCATACTAAAAAATAAGTTTTCATGGGATGTGAGTGATGAAAATATTTAGATTAGTTTCGATTAGTTTGATATGATTTATGTTATTGTTTTGTTTGAAGCAAATTTCTTTTGAGGCAAATTTACAAAACATTAAAATCCATATTGCAAGTATAAAATGAAACAGCCGCTGCTAATGAAGAATTGATATGTTAATGAGCTCAATCAGGGATAATAGGCCAGTTGTTTGTGAGAAACTGGAATTCTTTTACCCAGAAAGTTTGGGTTGGGGCCACGTTTGGGTAAGATGCGGATGGGAGTCAACTGGGACTGTGCAGGGAAATGATCGCTGCCTGAATGGACAGGTCTGAGGCTCTCACAATATTATATTGACCCGTTATTTAAGAAGGGTAGCAAGGATAACCTGTGTAATTATAGGCCAGTGAGCTTGACCTCAGAGATAGTGAAATTGTTGGAAAAGATTCTCGGAGATAAGATCTATGTACATTTGGAAGTGAATGGTCTTATTAGCGACAGACAGCATGGTTTTGTACGAGGGAGATCATGTCTCACTAATTTAATTTGAGTTTTCTGAAGAGGTGACAAAAATGATTGATGAGGAAAGAAAGGGCTGTTGTCGACATGGACTTTATTAAAGCATTTGACAAGGTCCCCATGGCAGGCTGGTGCAAAAGATTAAATCACACGGGGTGAACTAGCTAGATGGATTCAGAACTGGCTTGGCCATAGAAGACAGAGGGTAGCAGTGGAAGGGTGTTTTTCCGAATGGAGGTCTGTAACTAGTGGTGTTCTGCAGGGATCGATACTGGGACCTCTGCTGTTTGTAATATATAGAAATGACTTGGAAGAAAACGTAGCTGGTCTGATTAGCAAGTTTGCGGATGATACTAAGATTGCAGGAGTTGCAAATACATAGAACATGCAGTGCAGAAGGAGGCCATTCGGCCCATCGAGTCTGCACCAACCCACTTAAGCCCTCACTTCCACCCTATCCCCGTAACCCCTCCTAATCTTTTTTGGACACTATGGGCAATTTAGCATGGCCAATCCACCTAACCTGCACATCTCTGGACTGTGGGAGGAAACCGGAGCACCCGGAGGAAACCCACGCAGACACAGGGAGAACGTGCAGACTCCGCACAGACAATGACCCAGCGGGGAATCGAACCTGGGACCCTGGCTCTGTGAAGCCACAGTGCTATCCACTGTGCTACCGTGCTGGCCTAATAGTGATGAACATTGTCAGAGAAATGAAAATGAATGGAAATCGCTTATTGTCACAAGTAGGCTTCAAATGAAGTTACTGTGAAAAGCCCCTAGTTGCCACATTCCGGCGCCTGTTCGGGGAGGCTGGTACGGGAATTGAACCGTGCTGCTGGCCTGCCTTGGTCTGCTTTAAAAGCCAGCGATTTAGCCCTGTGCTAAACCAGCCCCAAAATAGCAGGATATAGATAGGCTGCAAGATTGGGTGGAGAAATGGCATTTGGCATGGTAGAACAGTGGTTAGCACAGTTGCTTCACAGCTCCAGGGTCCCAGGTTCGATTCCCGGTTTAGGTTACTGTCTGTGCAGGGTCTGCATGTGTTCCCCGTGTCTGCGTGGATTTCCTCCGGGTGCGTTTCCTCCGGGGTGCTCCAGTTTCCTCCCACAGTCCAAAGATGTGCAGGTTAGGTGGATTGGCCATGCTAAATTGCCCTTAGTGTCCAAAAAGGTTAGGTGGGGTTACTGGGTTATGGGGATAGGGTGGAGGTGTGGGCTTAGGTAGGGGGCTTTTGTCGCGTGCTCTTTCCAAGGCCGGTGCAGACTCGATGGGCTGAATGGCCTCCTTCTGCACTGTAAATTCTATGATTCTATGAACCCGGACAAATGCGAGGTGATGTACTTTAGTAGATCCAATTCAGGTGGGAGCTATAAAATAAATGGCAGAACCATCAGGACCATAGGCGCACATAGAGATCTGGGCGTGCAGGTGCACAGTTCCTTAAAAGTGGCAACACAGGTGGAAATAGTGGTAAAGAACCCATATGGCATGCTTGCCTTCATCGGACGGGGTATCGAGTATCAAAGCTAGCAAATTATGTTATAGTTATATAGAACCTTGGTTAGGCCACATTTGGAATACTGTGTCCAATTCTGGTCACCACACTACTAGAAGGAGGTGGAGAGAGTACAGAAAAGGTTTACCAAGATGTTGCCTGGTATGGAGGGTATTAGCTATGAGGAGAGATCGAATAAACTGGGATTGTTCTCCCTAGAGAAGCTGAGGGGCGACCTGATAGAAGTTTATAAAATTATATGGGGTATAGATAGGGTGAACAGTTGGAGGCTTTTTCCCAGGGCGGAAAGACAATTACAAGAGGGCACAAGTTCAAGGTAAGGGGGGATAGGTTCAGTGGAGTTGTGCGGAGAAGTATTTTACACCGAGGGTGGTGGTGGCCTGGAATGCACTGCCAAGTGAGGTGATTGAGGCAGATACGTTAACGACCGTTAAGACTTATCTGGATAGACACAACAGACGGGGTATAGAAGGATATAGGCGGTTGGTCTAGATAGGACACGTGATCAGCGCAGGCTTGGAGGGCCCAAGGACCTGTTCCTGTGCTGTACTGTTCTTTGTTCTTGTTCTATTGTTGAACTGACGAGCTGTGGAGCCTAATTCTTTCATCAGAGAAAGACGCCCCAAAGATTGGGTCGCGAAATGTTCAGCAGCATTGCTCTGGTAAGTCAAAACTGAGACCTACATTTTGACAATAGTTTTCTTGCTACCTCAGAAGAAACAATCTATTTTTGTTTTGATAACTAGGTTCATTGATTTCATTTATGCTGTAGTAGTGAATTATTGTATTTTGTTTTTCAATCAAAACTTTGACATTGCAGTACAGAAGAATTCGAACTTTTTCAAATAAGTATATCATGAAACAAATTGATGTACCTCAATTGTGTTAATGCAATGAAAGTCATACCAATTGTTTTGTTTGAACAGTAGATTTTTTTGTCCATGATACTTCCTTTTAAAATGAATTTGTTTACATTTAAAGCTATTACTGACCATAGTCTATTTAGTATATGCTGAAAACCATTTAGAATTTGACAATTATAAATACACCCCATATATGAACAGATTGTGAAACTTTTAATTGAACAGTATACTTATAAAAAAAAAAAAACCTCATTGGCGGTATATGGGTATTGCTGGCGAGGCAGACAGTTATTGCCAGTCCCTCGTTGCTGTCTAAGATGGTGAGAGCCACCTTCTCCACCTTCTTGAATTGCTGTAGGCTGATAAAGGGATAGCTGTCAGAAAGAGATTTTGACCCATTGACAATGACGTAATTACGACATACGTCTTCTGAGGCAGACTTCCAAAGTCGCACGACCCTCAGAGAATAAAATGTATCCGCATCTCTTTCTGAAAAGGGCGATCCCTAATTTTAAAATAGTACCCCTAGTTCTGGATTCAACCACTAGAAAAAACATAATTACCATATCCACCTTGCCAAGACCATTCAGGATCTCATATACTTCAATTAAATCACTCCTCACTCTTCTAAAACAAACCCAGCCTGTTCAATCTATCCTCTGAAGACAACCTGCTCATTCCAGGTAACAACCTAGTAAAGCTCCTCTGAACTGCTTCCAATGCATTATATCCTTAAATAAATATTTGAGATGTGGTCTCACCAATGTCCTGTATAACTGAAGCACAACATCCTCTTGTAATAAAGGAGAGCATTCCATTAGCCTTCTTGATTACATACTGTACCTGCATATTAACTTTTTGAGACTCGTGCACAAAAACAGCTAAATTTGTTTGCACCTCGGAATTCTGCTGACGTTCTCCATGTAAGTGATAGTTTGACTTTTTATTCTTCCTGCCTAAGTGGACAACTTCACATTTTAGCTACACTGTACTCCATCTGCCAGATTTTTTCCCACTCAGCTTACCTACATCCATCTGCAAACATCATCTATATCTTCGCAACATGCTTTCCTATCTGTCTTTGCGTCGTTCTCAAATTTAGCTACCATGCCTTTGCTCCCTTCATCTGAGCTGTTGATATAAATTGTAAAATGTTGAGGCTCCAGCAAAGACACCTGCAAGATTCTACTAGCCACATCCTGCCAGTCAGATAAAGACCCACTAATACATGCTCACTGTTTTCTGCCAACCAACCAATCTTCTATCCAGGCTAATATGTTACCCCCTACAGCATGTGATTTTATTTTCCGCAATAAACTTTGATGTGACATTTTATGAAATACCTTCTGGAAATCCAAGACCGGTTCATCTACAGGCTTCCTTTTATCCACAGCACATGTTATTCCTTCAAAGAACTTCGGTAAATTGGGTAAACATGATTTTCCTTTCACAAAAACTCTTCCTGATTACCTTGTGTTTTTCTAAGTGCCCAGCTGTAACCACTAACGGGCCAGCATTTTCCTGTTTTCTGCCTCCCTTCTTGAATTCAAGGGGTATATTTGCAACTTTACAGTCTGATGAAACCTTTCCAGAATTTAGCGAATTTTGGAAAATTAACACCAGCGGATCTACAACCTCACTAGCCACCTCTTCTAAGACCCTAGACTGAAGTCTATCTGGACCCAGAGTCTTGTCAACCTGCAGGTCCAAAGGTTTGCTCTGTACCGCTTCCCTAGCGATTTTTATTTTCTTCTCCTCATCCCCACCTCTTGATTTACAGCTATTACTGGAATGTTTTTTATATCCTCTATACTCTTTTTCTGGTCATGCACCTGTAGAAGCTCTTGCTATCTGAGTTTACATTTCTAGTTCGCTTCCTATCATGCTGCTATTTCTTCTGATTAACCTTTGTTAATTCTGCATGTTGTTGTGCATGTTCTGACTAACCATCTGACCTGCCACTCAACTTTGCATAGTTATATGCTTTTTGCTTAAGATTGATGCTTTCCCTAACTTAATCCATTAACCATGGATGGTGGGCCCTCCCTTTATAAATTGTCTTTATAGTAGGAATGTACTTATTCTGAGTATTCTGAAATATCTGCCACTGCTTCTGTATTGATCTATCCATTTGCCTGGTATCCCAGTTCACTTCAGCTAGCTCAGCTTTCATGCCGAACATTATTTAAGTCCTTATTTAAGTTTCAAATACTATACTTAGACCCACTCTTCCCCCTTTCAAACTGGATGTAAAATGGAATCATATTGTGATTGCTGGTACCGATGGGCACCTTTACCCTGAGGTCATTCATGAATCCTGTCACATTACACAATACCAAGTCTAAAATAACCTGCTCTCTGGTTGGTCCCAAAATGTGCTGCTTGAAGAAACTAACTTCAAGCATTCTAAGAACTCTTCATCCGGGCAATTACTGCCAATCTGATTTTTCTAGTTTATATGTAGATTAAAGAATGCTTAAGCATTTTATTTTCACATGTGCTTTACTGGGCTATTCTGCTTCTCCCTTTTTAAATATATGCTTTGTTCAATGATATTACACCTTTAAAAAAAAATGCATACTTTTTTTTTAATATTGCAGATCAATTCTGGGCCATGAACTTTGGACCAATATTCCTGTATACTGGAAATGAAGGTGATATCTGGGATTTTGCCAATAGCTCCAGGTTTCTCATTGAATTAGCGTCAGAGCTACAGGCTATGGTCATTTATGCTGAGCATGTAAGTTTCTTCCTTTCATTAGAAGTAAATCTAATGAATACTGATTCCAAATTAATCTTGAATTGGTTTAAATGTTTTTTCACCTGGTGAGGCTAACAAAAACTATTGTACTAAGTCTAAAAGCTGGATGTAGACCAGGCAAGCTTATGCTGAGAGGCTAGAGTCCATCCTGTATCTCTTAATCTAAGGCAGAGTTTTCCAAAATGCGGATCGTGACCTACGGGGAGAGTTGGGAGTGGTCAGGAAGGTCGCGAACCACTCAGTCATGGCATTCCTGTGGTGGTCCCTGTCGAGGGAGAAGCATCCAATGGCCACTACCGGCATTTAAATTGAGAATGGCAGCTGCTACAGGCTCTTAAATGAGAACGAAATGTGGCTGCGCAGTCTTCAGACCATAAGGGCTGCAGTGAGCAGGTCACGTGCCCTGCTTGACGTCAAGCACCCTATACGTCCATATTTTTGTTGCCAAATCACAGAGGAGAACTTCTTCCATTTTTTAGCTGGTAGCAAGGTAAGAGGACTGTGAAGATCATTTTGTTGCAATGAAGAGATGGCCAGAGATACAAATAGGCAGTGTACCAACTAGCCAGGATCTCACATCTGAATCTGCTGGAGATAGCTGCCCAGGAGAATCCACAACATGACAGAATAATGCCAGTGTTAGATCTTTACAGAGCTCCAGGGTCTCTGGTGAACAGCCTACAAAGAAGAAACAATTCAGGAACAATGCACTGTAAAGATGATTTCTTGAGGTATAGTTTTTCAGTTGTGCCAATGCAAATAAGGATGCAAGCCCATGTGTGTTCTATGCAGGGAAGTGCTCGCAAATGAGAGAAGTTTCAGATTTTGAAAGAAGTGATGCATGAAAAATTACTTTTGAGATCGAGACCCCAGAATCTTTAAATAACTTTCAGTGGGCTTCGAATGAAAAGATTAAGATGCTGTACCTGACTTTTGGCAGTACATTAAACAGATGCCAAAAGTCCATGGGGCTATCAGCATTCTGGAGTAGCTTCTCCCAGGAGTATCCAGTGTTGAGTAAAATAAGCATTTTGTTGCTATTGCTCTTCATGATGAGTTGTATGTGTGAGGTTGGATTTTCTGTAGTCAAACGATGAGGATGGCATAAAGGAACTGGCTGAACTCTGTACCTGACATGTGCATTGCCCCCTCCTCCTGTGAACCTGATTGGAGTGACATCGTGAGGACCAAGCAGGCTCCCCTTTCGCATTAAACATAGAACATAGAACAATACAGCGCAGTACAGGCCCTTCGGCCCACGATGTTGCACCGAAACAAAAGCCATCTAACCTACACTATGCCATTATCATCCATATGTTTATCTAATAAACTTTTAAATGCCCTCAATGTTGGCGAGTTCACTACTGTAGCAGGTAGGGCATTCCACGGCCTCACTACTCTTTGCGTAAAGAACCTACCTCTGACCTCTGTCCTATATCTATTACCCCTCAGTTTAAAGTTATGTCCCCTCGTGCCAGCCATATCCATCCGCGGGAGAAGGCTCTCACTGTCCACCCTATCCAACCCCCTGATCATTTTGTATGCCTCTATTAAGTCTCCTCTTAACCTTCTTCTCTCCAACGAAAACAACCTCAAGTCCATCAGCCTTTCCTCATAAGATTTTCCCTCCATACCAGGCAACATCCTGGTAAATCTCCTCTGCACCCGCTCCAAAGCCTCCACGTCCTTCCTATAATGCGGTGACCAGAACTGTACGCAATACTCCAAATGCGGCCGTACCAGAGTTCTGTACAGCTGCAACATGACCTCCCGACTCCGGAACTCAATCCTTCTACCAATAAAGGCCAACACTCCATAGGCCTTCTTCACAACCCTATCAACCTGGGTGGCAACTTTCAGGGATCTATGTACATGGACACCTTGATCCCTCTGCTCATCCACACTTTCAAGAACTTTACCATTAGCCAAATATTCCGCATTCCTGTTATTCCTTCCAAAGTGAATCACCTCACACTTCTCTACATTAAACTCCATTTGCCACCTCTCAGCCCAGCTCTGCAGCTTATCTATATCCCTCTGTAACCTGCTACATCCTTCCACACTATCGACAACACCACCGACTTTAGTATCGTCTGCAAATTTACTCACCCACCCTTCTGCGCCTTCCTCTAGGTCATTGATAAAAATGACAAACAGCAACGGCCCCAGAACAGATCCTTGTGGTACTCCACTTGTGACTGTACTCCATTCTGAACATTTCCCATCAACCACCACCCTCTGTCTTCTTTCAGCTAGCCAATTTCTGATCCACATCTCTAAATCACCCTCAATCCCCAGCCTCCGTATTTTTTGCAATAGCCTACCGTGGGGAACCTTATCAAATGCTTTGCTGAAATCCATATACACCACATCAACTGCTCTACCCTCGTCTACCTGTTCAGTCACCTTCTCAAAGAACTCAATAAGGTTTGTGAGGCATGACCTACCCTTCACAAAGCCATGCTGACTATCCCTGATCATATTATTCCTATCTAGATGATTATAAATCTTGTCTCTTATAATCCCCTCCAAGACTTTACCCACTACAGACGTGAGGCTCACCGGTCTATAGTTGCCGGGGTTGTCTCTGCTCCCCTTTTTGAACAAAGGGACCACATTTGCTGTCCTACAGTCCTCTGGCACTATTCCTGTAGCCAATGATGACATAAAAATCAAAGCCAAAGGTCCAGCAATCTCTTCCCTGGCCTCCCAGAGAATCCTAGGATAAATCCCATCAGGTCCCGGGGACTTATCTATTTTCAGCCTGTCCAGAATTGCCAACACCTCTTCCCTACATACCTCAGTGCCATCTATTCTATTAGCCTGGGGCTCAGCATTCTCCTCCACAACATTATCTTTTTCCTGAGTGAATACTGACGAAAAATATTCATTTAGTATTTCGCCTATCTCTTCAGACTCCACACACAATTTCCCATCCCTGTCCTTGACTGGTCCTACTCTTTCCCTAGTCATTCGCTTATTCCTGACATACCTATAGAAAGCTTTTGGGTTTTCCTTGATCCTTCCTGCCAAATACTTCTCATGTCCCCTCCTTGCTCGTCTTAGCTCTCTCTTTAGATCCTTCCTCGCTACCTTGTAACTATCCATCGCCCCAACCGAAACTTCACACTTCATCTTCACATAGGCCTCCTTCTTCCTCTTAACAAGAGATTCCACTTCCTTGGTAAACCACGGTTCCCTCGCTCGATGCCTTCCTCCCTGTCTGACCGGTACATACTTATCAAGAACACGCAGTAGCTGATCCTTGAACAAGCCCCACTTATCCAGTGTGCCCAACACTTGCAGCCTACTTCTCCACCTTATCCCCCCCAAGTCACGTCTAATGGCATCATAATTGCCCTTCCCCCAGCTATAACTCTTGCCCTGCGGTGTATACTTATCCCTTTCCATCATTAACGTAAACGTCACCGAATTGTGGTCACTGTCCCCAAAGTGCTCTCCTACCTCCAAATCCAACACCTGGCCTGGTTCATTACCCAAAACCAAATCCAACGTGGCCTCGCCTCTTGTTAGCCTGTCAACATATTGTTTCAGGAAACCCTCCTGCACACACTGTACAAAAAACCGACCCATCTATTGTACTCGAACTATATCTTTTCCAGTCAATATTTGGAAAGTTAAAGTCTCCCATAATAACTACCCTGTTACTTTCGCTCATATCCAGAATCATCTTCGCCATCCTTTCCTCTACATCCCTAGAACTATTAGGAGGCCTATAAAAAAACTCCCAACAGGGTGACCTCTCCTTTCCTGTTTCTAACTTCAGCCCATACTACCTCGGAAGAAGAGTCCCCATCTAGCATCCTCTCCGCCACCGTAATACTGCTCTTGACTAGCAGCGCCACACCTCCCCTCTTTTGCCTCCTTCTGAGCTTACTAAAACACCTAAACCCCGGAACCTGTAACATCCATTCCTGTCCCTGCTCTATCCATGTCTCCGAAATGGCCACAACATCGAAGTCCCAGGTACCAACCCATGCTGCCAGTTCCCGAACCTTGTTTCGTATACTCCTGGCATTGAAGTAGACACACTTCAAACCACCTACCTGAACACTGGCCCCCTCCTGCGACGTCAAATCTGTGCTCCTGACCTCTATACTCTCATTCTCCCTTACCCTAAAACTACAATCCAGGTTCCCATGCCCCTGCTGCATTAGTTTAAACCCCCCCAAAGAGCACTAACAAATCTCCCCCCCCAGGATATTTGTGCCCCTCAGGTTCAGATGTAGACCATCCTGTCTGTAGAGGTCCCACCTTCCCCAGAAAGAGCCCCAGTTATCCAGAAATCTGAATCCCTCCCGCCTGCACCATCCCTGTAGCCACGTGTTTAAATGCTCTCTCTCCCTATTCCTCATCTCACTATCACGTGGCACGGGCAACAACCCAGAGATAACAACTCTGTTTGTTCTAGTTCTGAGCTTCCATCCCAGCTCCCTGAAAGCCTGCCTGACATCCTTGTCCCCTTTCCTACCTATGTCGTTAGTGCCAATGTGGACCACGACTTGGGGCTGCTCCCCCTCCCCCTAAGGACCCGGAAAACACGATCCGAGACATCACGTACCCTTGCACCTGGGAGGCAACATACCAAACGTGAGTCTCTCACGCTCCCACAAAATCTCCTATCTGTGCCCCTGACTATAGAGTCCCCAATTACTAATGCTCTGCTCCTCTCCCCCCTTCCCTTCTGAGCAACAGGGACTGACTCCGTGCCAGAGGCCCGTACCCCATGGCTTACCCCTGGTAAGTCCCCCCCCCCCCACAAGTATCCAAAGCGGTATACTTGTTTCTCAGGGGAACGACCGCAGGGGATCCCTGCACTGACTGCTTTTCCCCAGTCCCTCTTACAGTTACCCACCTATCTCCAATCTTTGGTGTAACTAATTCCCTGAAGCTGCTATCTATGACCCCTTCTGCCTCCCGAATGATCCGAAGTTCTTCCAACTCCAGCTCCAGTTCCCTAACTCGGTCTTGGAGGAGCTGGAGATGGCAGCACTTCCTGCAGGTAAAATCAGCAGGGACACTAACTGCATCCCTCACCTCAAACATCCTGCAGGAGGAACATTGCACTCCCTTCCCTGCCATTCCTCTAACTTTCTACCAAGATCTGGCTAACAACTAAATTAAATTTTTATAAAAAATAATAATAATATAATAAAATATGGTATTTACCTCAGACCAATGGGTTTTATTATTAGGTTAGAGGAGGAGGGCGGGTGGGAGACACTACACGTGTAGTGTCTCGGGTTTCCTCTCCACCAGAATTTATTGGTGAGGGTCTTGCCAGACGTCCGCGGGTCGACTTCCTGTTCCCACCTAAAAAACTAATTTAAAAAAAAAAAAAGAAAAATTCTCAGCTCCTGCTGAAATTGACTAACCAGCCAGCTCCACTCCCGCCGAAAAGCTAAGCGAACGTGGCCTGTGTCACGAAGGTTGGCCAGCGTGGGTTGCGAAGGTCAGCTGGTGTGGGTCCCTGGTGGGGCTGGTTGGCAAAAGTGGATCCCGGGGAAAAAAGTTTCAAAAGATCTAAGGGAACTGTTGTACAGTAAATAGAAAAGAGCAAGGCAATTTCTACTTTGAAAATACTTAAGTATATTCATCATTGTAGTTCCTTTTAATATTGTTTTAAAGGCATGCTGTGCCGCATGCCATTTACCTAGAATTATTTAGTAGGTTGAATTTTATGAAGCAATGCTCTAAGCGTATCATCTTACTCAGCTGCAGAAGACTCCCTCTAGTCTCCAGTGACTGCACTTCAGTCAAGCTCGTCATCTTTGAAAACATAACAAAGTTAATCAGAAAAGGAATATTGTGAATTTTGTGAGACTGTGTTCCCCAGCAATCTTATAAAATTTGTAGTTTTCTCCTTGGTAAAGATTTTGCTAATTTATTAAATGATGATTATTGTGTGAAAATTGTCTTTCTCTTTGCATCTAATTTCTGGATGAAGCATTTGCAGATCATGGGGCTGTAACTTTAGTGGAGTGGCAATTGAGTTGGATTGTCACTCTGCTCCTAATTACTTACTTGAAATCCAACCGTTGCTGTCTTGCCCGACCTCCCAACATAGACCAGACAATATCACTCCAGCATAGTTGAGGCCAGTAGTTGAGGGGAAACTCAGTTGAACGTAAGTAAGCCACATCCCCTTTTTAGGGCACTTGCAGGGACGGGTAGTCCATGATGGTTGGGGTTGAAGGGAAAGTGTAGTTATGAGTAGTGAGAGGGGAAGATGGTGGTTGAGGGGGGAATGTGGTCCAGCTTGTTGTTTGGTGGGGGGAGAGGAGGAGGAGGAGGACCAGATGGTCTACATTGGTTGTGGGAAGGGGAGGATATTTTGGGGATATTTGCGGGATGTGTGGGTTGGGTGATCCTGGAAGAAGGGGAATAGTGCGTGGGTTGGGGGCGTACGGGCATCCCATGGGGTGGTTGGGAGTGGGTGGGTGACTTCAGTGTGGGGATGTAGTTGGCTAAGGGGGAGTGAGTAGCCGGGTCTCCAATTAATGGTCCGGGAGAGATCAATACAATAGTTATCCATAAACTAGAAATGGTTTTAATTCTTCTCATTTTATCTGGCTAACTATTGCAGTAAGACTCTCAGAACCACCAAAGTTTTCAATGTAAGTCGCATTTTTGGATTGTTCCCAGTACAGGGCAATTGTCCATTGGAAATTTGAACTTGCCACCGGGCAGTTACCATGCAATCCTTTTCTGGAAACAACTGGGAGAGAGTGGGGTGGGGGGTTCCCCAATGCATCTTTGGGGTGCTCCCCAAAATGTCCTGTAGTTCAGAAATTGTAGGCCCATGTGTAAAAATAGGTTTGATGGTTCCCCAAAATGGTTCAACGTGCACTTGGTGGTGTATAAACATGAAGGGCCAAGATTTAATCCTAGGTCTGCAGTGTACTTGGAGACCAAAACTGGGTGACAGGCGGCTGAGGTTAATTTGGAAATATTTCCTGAGTTTTATGTGTGACTATTGATTTATTGACGTGGGCACATCACTGGATGGCTATATTCCATTAGCTTTGAAAGGTGCTGATGCACGATCAATAACTACTAAAACTAGGTTGTAGCACAACTGAAAGCTTTAATAAGCCAGAAGTGTTCCCCAGCAGCTCAGGTACAGAATGAGGGCTGCTGGGACGGCACGGGTTCTTGTATACCGCCTATCGGGGCGGAGCTACCATACTCTACAGCCAATGGTAAAACCCCTAGGTTTAACCAATGGCACTTCAGCCTCTCGGGTACCGTAATACCTGATAATACCACAGGTGCATTGATATTATCTTCAAATCTCTGGTAAGTATGATACCTTACGGGTGTTTTCCATTTCAGACCCAAACTTCAAATGGTCATGCGGTGTAACTCGGCAGTTTACCCCCGGTTCTTAAGATCTTAAAATGGTGATGTGAGCTGAATTTTGTGGGTCCAACAAAACTTCACAAATACATGATTAAAAACATAAGTATAGTTTGGATATGAAAGAGATGGGTGAAGGATTGCATTTTTCCAGAATCGAAAAGGAGGTGGATTCAATCAATTGCTATTGTTTATGGATACTGCTTATCTGATAAGAAAACTGTTTCATGGTTCATAGGCTAAATCATGTTCTGGACAAAATGTTATAATTTTCAAGGAGGTCATGAGGGGTAAAGGATCTAGGTGTCCTGTACATGAATAACAAAATGTTAGCACACAGGTTCAGCAAGTAATCGGGAAGGCAGATGGACTATTGGGCTTTATTGCAAGAGGATGGAGAATAAAAGTAACAAATAAAAACCAAAGTGCTGGAAAAGCAGCAGGTCTTTGGAAGAAGAGTCATTTAGCTCGAAAGAATAATTCTGATTCTCTCTCCAAAAATGCTGCCAGACACGCTGAGTATTTCCAGCATTTCCTGTTTTTATTTCCAGCATCTGCTATAATTTGCTTTTATAAAGTACGAAAATCTTATGTACAAGGCATTGGTGAGACCACACTTAAATGTACTGTGTACAATTAGTCTTCTTATTTACAGAGGAATGCACTTGCATTTGAAGCAATTCAAGCGAAGGTTCTTATATTGATTCCTAGAATGAAGGGGTTGCTTTCTGAGGAAAACTTGAGCAGTTTGGGCCTATCTCACTCGAGATCAAAAGTATAAGAGTTGATTCTATTGAAACATAAGATTCTATGGCGGCTTGTCAGAGGAGATGCTAAGAGGATGTTCCCTCTCATAATTAGAATTAGAACTTAAAGCGCATAGTTTCAAAATAAGGGATCTTCCATTTAGAGATGAGGAGGAATTTCGCTGAGAGCCATTAATCTGTGCAATTATTTGCCCCAGAGATCAATTGAAGCTGGGTCATTAAGTATATTCAAGCCTGAATTGAACCAGATTTTTAATCTAAAGAATGATGGGGTCATGGGGGACTGCAGGAAGGCAAAGTTGAAGTCACAATCCGAGCACCCATAAACTTTAATGAATGGCAGAGTAAGCTCGAAGGAACCAAATTCTTTGAGTTCTTATATTAAGATAAATATAGGAGAGCTTTCTGCACATATACCAAGATGGGGCTATATGTAAGGTCATATTTTACTTTGTAGGATGCGAGAGAGTGCTTAAGGGAATTGTTGGATCTATCAGGAATGTTGTTTGATGTTTAACATACAAGAAATAGTTAGACAAAAGTCAAAAATGTAACAGTGGATGTATTAGTACCCGAACCAAAAGTGCCAACACAATGAACCTGGATAGCCATCTTGATCTGTTCAAGACCAAAAAGTGGGAGCTATTCTTGGCTGATTCAACAGTGTCTATTCTTAAAATGTGCCTGCTGTAGAATATTACTGTGGTAAACACCACTGCCACCGCCCCCCCCACCCCCCCTCACCGTCTGCGGCCTCACGACCCTTAGGGTCGATCCACCTTCACTTTTTGCAAACCTCACCCCGGACTGCAAGCCCATCGCCACTAGGAGCTGACGGTACAGTGCCCAGGACAGGACCTTCATCAGGTCGGAGGTCCAACGGCTCCTGCGGGAGGGGATCATTGAGGCCAGTATCAGCCCCTGGAGAGCTCAAGTGGTGGTAGTGAAGACTGGGGAGAAGCACAGGGTGGTCATTGACTACAGTCAGACCACCAACTGGTACACGCAGCTCGACGCGTATCCCCTCCCACGCATATCTGACATGGTCAATCAGATTGCGCAGTATCGCGTCTTCTCCACAGTAGACTTGAAGTCCGCCTACCAATAGCTCCCCATCCGCCCGGAGGTCGCCAATACACAGCATTCGAAGCAAATGGCCGCCTCTATCATTTCCTTAGAGTTCCCTTCGGCATCACCAATAGAGTCTCGGTCTTCCAGCGAGAGTTGGACCGAATGGTTGACCAGTACGGGCTGTGGGCCACCTTCCCGTACCTAGATAATGTCACTATCTGCGGCCACGATCAGCAGGACCACGACGCAAACCTCCAAAAAAATTCCTCCAGACCGCACCTACAAACCTCATCTGCAATAAGGAGAAATTGTGTTCCGCACCAACCGCTTAGCCATCCTTGGCTACGTAGTGGAAAATGGAGTCCTAGGGCCCGACCCCGACTGCATGCGCCACCTCCAGGAACTCCCTCGGCCCCAAGGCCCTGAAACGATGCCTGGGTTTTTTCTCATATTGCGCCCAGTGGGTCCCTTATTATGTGGACAAGGCCTGCCCACTCAGCAAGTCCACAGTTTTTCCCCTGATGGCTGAGGCCCGCCAGGGCTTCAACCACATCAAGGCGAACATCGCCATGGCCACGATGCATGCAGTCGACGAGATCCTCCCCTTTCAGGTGGAGAGCGATGCATCAGACGTAGCTCTGGCCGCCACCCTCAACCAGGCGGGCAGACCCGTGGCTTTCTTTTCCCGCACCCTCCATGCCTCCGAAATTCGGCACTCCTGTCGAAAAGGAGGCCCAAGCCATTGTGGAAGCTGTGCGACATTGGCGGCATTACCTGGCCGGCAGGAGATTCACTCTCCTCACTGACCAATGGTCGATTGCCTTCATGTTTAACAATATGCAGCGAGGCAAGGTCAAAAACGACAAGATCTTGAGGTGGAGGATCGAGCTCTCCACCTATAATATGAGATCTTGCATCGCCCGGGGAAGCTCAATGAGCCCCCAGATGCCCTGTCCCGCGATACATGTGCCAGCACACAAGTTGACTGGCTCCGGGCTCTGCACAATGACCTCTGCCACCCGGGGTTACCCGGTTCTTCCATTTTGTCAAGGCCCGCAACCTGCCCTACTCCATTGAGGAGGTCATGACCGTAACCAGAGACTGCTAAGTCTGCGCAGAGTGCAAGCCGCACTTCTACCGTCCAGATAGAGCGCACCTGGTGAAGGCCTCTCCCCCCTTCCCCCCCCCCCCCCCTTTGAGCACTTCAGCATGGACTTCAGAGGGCCCCTCTCCTCCACCGACCGCAACGTGTCCTTCCTCAACGTTATTGATGAGTACTCCCGGTTCCCTTTCGCCATCCCATGCCCCGACATGACTTCTGCCACGGTCATCAAGGCCCTGCACAGCATCTTCACCCTGTTCAGTTTCCCCACCTACACCCACAGCGATCGGGGATCCTCCTTCATGATTGATGAGCTGCATAGGTTACTGCTCAGCAAGGGCATTGCCTCGAGCAGGACGACCAGCTACGTACCCCGGGGAAACAGGCAGGTGGAGAGGGGGAACGTGACGGTCTGGAAGGCTGACCTGCTGGTCCTTCGGTCTAGAAATCTCTCGATCTCCCGCTGGCAGAAGTTCCTCCCCGATGCGCTCCACTCCATCCGGTCGCTCCTGTGCACCGCTACTAATGAGACCCCTCACGAACGTGTGTTTGCCTTCCCTAGGAAGTCCACCTCCGGGGTCTTGCTCCCAACATGGCTGATAGTTCCTGGACCCGTCCTCCTCCGGAAGCATGTGCGGAGCCATAAATCGGATCCCTTGGTTGAGAAAGTCCACCTCCTCCATGCAAACCCACAGTACGCCTACGTGGCACACCCCAACGGGCGACAGGACACAGTCTCCCTCTGGGACCTGGCACCCGCAGGGTCCCCACCCCAAACCCTGACTTGCTACCGTTTCCCCCCCCCCCCTCCGGTTGCCTCGCTCACCCCTGCACTGCCCACGCTCCCACCAGAGAACCTCACCGCAGCCCCCACCCCAGCAGGATCCGTCCCCTCACTGGATCCACTAAGGGATGACGAAGGAGAGGACAACACGCTCCAGGAGTCGCAGGTGACTACATTGGCGCCCACACCACCACCAGGGCTGAGGCGACTCAATCTGTAATGTTTTCTTCACACCCGCCGGACATTTTTTAAACAGGGGGTGAATGTGGTAAACACCGCTGGTAACACATTGCATGTATTACGGTACTGCCACTATATTACAGGTACTACAGTAAATCCCAGCCTGCTGGCTCCTCCGAGCAGGCGTCGTATAAAAGTGCATGCTCTCCTGCGCTGCTCCCATTCTGGTACCAGCTGCAGGAAGCACAACATCTTGTGCAATAAAGTCTCGATTGTTTCACCATTCTCGTCTCGCAGTAATTGACTGTACAACAGTTACATACAGTAAGTTCCTACTTAATATTTCACTTTAACGTCATTAATAAAGAAATGTCAATATACTAATTTAACCATGCTGGTTTCACTTTCAAGTCGTCCACCACAAACGTCCTCTTCTGTGGCTTTGCTCCTGGCTCCGCTGCTGATTTTGTACTGAGGTTCTGTGCTCCATCTATTGGCAGACGTTGGTCAGTGGATGTAGGCTTTAGACTTCAACTGCTGCTTGCATCAATCAACTCATAACTACTTGGATGATGGCATAGAAATTCATAAATCCAAATTTGGGGATGATATAAATATAGGCGGTATTGTAGACAATCTAGATGCATCGAATTGCAAGAAGACATTACATAGAACATGGAACATTCAGTGCAGAAGGAGGCCATTCGGCCCAACGAGTCTGCACCGACCCACTTAAGCCTTCACGTCCACCCTTTCCCTGGAACCCAATAACCCCTCCTAACCTTTTTGGTCACTAAGGGCAATTTATCCTGGCCAATCCACCTATCCTGCATGGTCTTTGGACTGTGGGAGGAAACCGGAGCACCCCGAGGAAACCCACGCAGACACTGGGAGAACATGCAGACTCCGCACAGACAGTGACCCAGCGGGGAATCAAACCTGGGAACCTGGCGCTGTGAAGCCACAGTGCTATCCACTTGTGCTACCATATTGACAGACTGTCCGGTAAATGGGCAAAATTGTGGCAGATGGAATTCAATGTACGCAAGTATGACATCCATTTTGGACCAAAAAAGGATAGAGCAAGATACTTTCTAAATGGGAAGAGGTTAAGTACGGTGATGTCCAACGAGATTTGGGAGAGTCAGGTGCAAGGATCTTTAAAATGCCGCAAACAGGGGCAGCAGGGTGGCACAGTGGTTAGCACACCTGCCTCACGGCGCTGGGGTCCCAGGTTCGATCCCGACTCTGGGTCATAGTCATGTGGAGTTTGCACATTCTCCCCGCTTCTGCGTGGGATTCACCCCCACAACCCAAAGATGTGCAGGGTAGGTGGATTGGCCATGCCAAATTGCCCCTTAATTGGAACAAATGAATTGGTACTGTAAAAAAATAATTTTAATGCCACAAACAAAGTGCAGAAAATATTCAAGAAGGCTATGGAATGCTGGCCTTCGTATCTAAAGGATTGAAGTATAAAGACACAGAAGTTATACTGCAGCTATACAAAACTCTGGTTAGACCCCACTTGGAGTACTGTGAGCAGTTCTGGGCAACAGACTTTAGGAAGGATATATTTGCTTTGGAGGAGTGTAAAGTAGATTTGCAAAAATGATACCCAGACTACAGAGGTTAACTTAGGAGCGTTGACACAAGTTAGCCTGTTTTTGTTAGAATTTAGAGGTTAAGGGGTGAACTGATTGAAGCCGTCAAAATGCGGCATGGTGGCTCAGTGGTTAGCACTGCTGCCTCACGGTGCCAGAAACCCGTGTTCAATTCCAGCCTTGGGTGACTGGAGTGTGAACATTCTCTGTGGGTTTCCTTTGGGTGTTCCGGTTTCTTTCCAAAGATGTGCAGATTAAGTGCATTGGCCATGCTAAATGTCCCCTTAGTGTCCAGGGATGTGCGGGTTAGGGGCGGTTATGGGTTTCGGGGATAGGGCGGGAGTCTGGTTAGGGTGCTCTTTCAGAGGGTTGGTGCAGACTCAATGGGGTGATGCAGACTCAATGGGGTGAATGGCCTCCTGCACTGTAGTAGGTTTATGATTCTAAGATATCCGCAGGAAAAGACAGGGTAGATAAAGATAAACTGCTTCCACTGGTTGGAGATTCTGAAACTAGAGGGCATAGTCTAAAAATGAGGGCTAGACTGTTCAGGCATCGAGATGTTAAGAAGCACTTCTTCATGCAAAGGGCGGTAGAGGTTTGGACCTCTATCCCACAAACAGCAGCTGAAGCTAGAACAGTTGTTAATATTAAATCTGAGATTGATAGATTTTTGTTAAGCAAAGATATTAAGGGGTATGAGCCAAAGAGGTCTCTAGAGTTAGGCCACAGATCAGCCATAATCTCATTGAATGGCGAAACGTCCACGTGGGGTTGAATGGCCTACTCCTGTTACTATGTTCCTAACTTCTACCACTAGATGGAGCCTAGTCCACATAAAAGTACTTTGTAGTGCTGTAGGTCAGTATTCTTCAAACTTTATTTCCGGGGACCCATTTTTACCAACCGGCCGACCTTCGGGACCCAACGCGGCCGACCTTCGGGACCCAACGCAGCCGACCTTCGCGACCCACGCCGGCCGACCTGAGCGACCGACATTTTCTCACCTTGTTTGCTGATAAAAGTGGAGGAAATGGCTTTGGGTCCCTTTGGCCCTCGTACATGCTCCTCCAATGGAACCTGTTGAATGAAGGTGAAGCCTTCCTGTGTCGGAAAGTATGGAGTCTCCGTCTGTCCAAAGTTCTGCATTTGTTTCCTGTAAAATTTTATCAATTAAACCCAACCCCCCCTGAACTTGTAAATAATTTTTTTTTTAAATGAATAAATTAAATGAAAAAAATAAAAATTAAATGAATAAAATAAACCCCCCCGAACTTGAAACAAAAAGCTGCGACCGTTAAAAAAAAATAGCGGCAGCGCTGTGCATGCGTGCCCGATCATCGACGCGCATGTGCATAGTTTTGCGCATGCGCGCCGATGATCGTGCGGCCAAATTTTTTTTACATGTTCGCGGCCATTTTAAATGCCGCTTCCAGCCGGAGTTATTGAAAGCCGGGTGCTGCGCGGGGATTTGCGCGATCGGGAGTGCTGCGAAGGACGGCTCCTCGACCCTCCCGACAGCCGCCCGCGACCCACCCGCGGGTCGTGCCCCCGACTTTGAAGAACACTGCTGTAGGTCAATATACAGTAATTCTAAGCATTTTATGTGAAATAGTGCATTATTCAATAATGTGTTTTTGCAAGTTTTTTCAGCTAGGAATACACAGTGATGCACATGCATAGTACAATATTTCAACTTGTACCTTGTTTTTTCTGGCTGAGAAATGTTCAGTGGAACGTAACTCTGGCTTTAAGATTGCTTCCCGTGAGAACCTAAGATTCACTTTAAAATTGTTTCACTTAAGGTTGTGATTTTCAGGAACACAACGCAACTTTTAAGTGAGGACTCCCTGCACTGAGATAATACTGAAGTTAGCAAGAATGATTATTTCTCCATGGGAAAATAGCAGTTATTTCATTGACAACTTAAACGGTGGGCCGATAGAGTTTTCAATGTTTAAACCTAAATATGCTTGCATATTAACATGCACAGGTACTTGTTTTTTATGTATTTATATTGATTTCTGCAAAGCAGCAACAAAGTTGCACTGAGCATTGTGTCATGATATATGAATGAATCATAGAATATACAGTGCAGAAGGAGTCCGATCGGCCCATCGAGTCTGCACTGGCCCTTAGAAAGAACGCCCTACTTAAACCCACACCTCCATCCTATTCCTGTAACTGACCCAACCTTTTTTGGACACTAAGGGCAATTTAGCATGGCCAGTTCGCCTAACCTGTACATCGTTGGACTGTGGGAGGAAACCAGAGCACCTGGAGCACGCAGACACGGGCAGAACGTGCAGACTCCGCACAGACAGTGACCGAAGCCTGGAATTGAACCTGGGCCCCTGGCGTTGTGAAGCAACAGTGCTAATCATTGTGCTACCGTGCCGCCCCAGGCCCGACATCACCAGAAGTGAGGTCACCAATCACTAGTGTGGGTAACTGTGTAGGGTAAAGAAGCAGTCTGTACCGGCAGCATGGTGGCGCAGTGGGTAGCACTGCTGCCTCATGGCGCTGAGGTCCCAGGTTTAATTCCGGCTTTGGGTCACAGTCCGTGTGGAGTTTGCACATTCTCCCTGTGTTTGTGTGGGTTTCGCCCCCACAACCCAAAGATGTGCAGGGTAGGTGGATTGGCCACACTAAATTGCCCCTTAATTGGAAAAACTGAATTGGGTACACTAAATTTATTTTTAAAAAAGAAACGGCCTGTTTTGTACATACCTCGTTAATAAAGCTCCTTTAGTGTCAAAGCCTCCATGCATCCGAGCATCACTCCTGTGGACATAATACAGAAACTGGCGACGAGGACATTGAACAGGCCTTGCACAGGAGGAGGAAAAATCGTTGGAAACGTTGGGGGAAAGGACTTTGAAGAAAAACTCTCCACGTGCTTCAGATGGAACGGGCTCAGTGGACATGAGTAACAATCGTCCTGCAGGGTGATTAAAAGGGAATTGCTGAGCAAATAGAGATCTGGGGATGTTTAAGAAACATGCTGAATCTTGGGTTGTGCCTCATTTTCAAAGGAAAAGCTAGGTAGCTGCTGAAAACACATTGCAAAGTGTGCGTACGGGGAACCTCCATTTGGAAGAAAGCAGCGGGAGTTTTTGGTGCTGTGGGACCCTTTAATAAAAATGAGGGGCGATGGAGCTTCTATATGGAACGGTTTGACTTTTGTGCAAGCAAACAAAATAGCAGAAGGTATTAGTGCTCTCATGTTCCTGAGTGTAATGGGGGCAACGTTTAATCCCCTCAGGCATTCAGAGAAGCCAGGCACTAAGATATTTGAAGAAATCGTAGAAATTCTGAAAGCACATTACTTGTTAAAGCCTGCAGAGCATTTCAGATTGCACAAACGTAATCAGGAAGAGGGGGAATCAATTGCGCAATTCATTGCTGTATTAAAAAGACTGCAGTGTTCTGAGTTCGGCGATTTATTAAATGATACAATTCGGGACAGACTGGTCTGTGGTCTGAGAAGTGAGGCAATACAGAAAAGGTTGCCATGGAAATTGCTATGTCGACAGCTGGCAGTGAAAGAAACTCAACAACTGGGTTTGAGTACTCGGGTACACAAAATGTCAGCTGAGTCAATGCCTAAGAGTTTCAAAACTCAAACTCGTACATACCACAGATATACAAAGACAGGATATTCAGCTGCAAAATGCTGGTGCAAGGATATTATGCTGAACCTGAGGAAAAAGAGGCCACATCGAGCATATGCATGTTGGAAAAAAATTTAAGCTACGAGCAAAAATAATAAGAAATAGGAACAGAACAAAGTGGCATGAAACCGAGCAATAGAAAAAGTGTTCATGCTGTGCAAAAGGGTCGAGAGGAATGAGTTGTTTTGTAGTCTGAAGATGAATTGTCACCTGAATGAGCTAGCCATCGCTGGTGCTACAAGTAGATACTGGGTCACTCCACTGCTGGACGGACAGCCAGTAAGGCTGGAAGCTGACACTGGGGCAACAGTCTCACTGTTAGATGCTGGAGACTGTAAGGAAATTTTTCCTTGAAACCTCCAAGAATAGTTTTGAAGACATACACTGTGAAGTGATGCCATTGAGGGGCCGCATTGATGTAGCTGTACAACTGGACGGTCAGACGACATGTTTGTCTTTACGTTTGGTAAAGGGAAATTATCCGGCATTGATGAACCAAACATGGTTAGAAAAGACTTAACTAAATTGGGCTGAAGTCAGCTTGATGACTAATGCAACATCAGGCCTTACAAAAATTCTCAAGAAACATAACAGCGTGTTTGACACTGAGTGGGAAGTATGAAAGATATCGCTGTTAAATTGAAGATTAAAGAAGGGAGGCAAGGTCGATACCCAATGCTATCAGTCTAAAAGTAGAGGTTGACTTGGAATGGCTGCTGAAGGCAGTCTTTGCGACCTGTCAACATTAGTGAATGGGCTACACCAGTTATTGAGAAGGACGGATCTGTACAGATTTGGGAAGACTCCAAAGTCACTCTAAATCCAGTACTGCGTGCAGAAAAATACCCTCTACTCCATATCGATGACTTATTTGTGGGATTGGTAGGAGGCCAACATTTTAGTAAGATCGACCTAAGCCAGGCATATCTACCAATGAATGTAGATCAGAAATCTCAAGAACTTCTGACGATTGTTACACATTAAAGTTTGTTTTGGTACCGAAGATTGATGCTAGGTATCACTTCAGCTTCAATATTGTTCCAAAGAACAGTGAATCAAAACGTGAGTGGGCTAGTATTGTCTAGATGACATAGTTACTGATACTGTAAATTCTATGAAAGGTGAAGAAGAATATCTTCGGAATGCCACTCTTCAAAGATTGAAGGACTACAGATTGAGAGTCCGCAAGGACAATTACGAATTCTCCTTTGAAGGTCAAGGCTATTACAAAGGAGCCCGCACTTCAGAATGTTAACCACTTACAAGCCTTAGGATTGTTGAACTACGAAAGGAAGATTTGTTCCAAATTTGACAACCATTTTAAAAACATTGCATAATCTGCTGTGCCAAAACAAGAATTGGAAGTGGTTGCAGCAACGTGTTTGTGCCAGGCAAGGGAGTGTTGCTCAAATCTGAAGTCCTGACACATTTTGATCCAAATCTACCTCCACAGTTTGTGTGTGATGCGTCTCCCTAATGTGTTGGAGCGATGGTTTCCCATGCCCTCAAGTGAAGAGAAACCCATTGTTTTTCTGTGTAGAACATTGAGCAAAGCTGAAAGTAACTCTGCACAAATCGAAAGAGAAGCCTTAGGAATTATTTTTGGAGTAAAGAGATTCCATCAATTCTTCTATGGAAGGAAGTTCACACTTTTGACAGATGACCGCATACAGGAATAATGTCATTGGCAGGAAGCAGAATGCAGAGATGGACACTGTTTTTGTCTGCACACATTCAAGAGGGAAATAAGGAAAGTAGAGGGCCTAAATGTTACAATAAAGAAAAATGGTGGGACCAATAAATCAGTGAACCTTTGATATTGAGGGATGTACAGCATTGAATTAACCAAAAAGGGAGGCTTATGGCAGATATTGAGGGCTCAAAACAACAAAATGTACAGAATGTGCAAGAGGGAACTTACAAAGGAACTTAGGAGAGCAAAAAAGGAACATGAAAGGACACATTTCGAACCCTACCTGTGTCCTCTGAATCCACACACAAACTCTCACTGTGGTGCAGAATGGACCCCCTTTTCCTAGCTATCCATTTACCTTTATAACAACTTCGGATTTTCCTTTATTTTCAATTCCTCTCTGGACACAGAAGAGGTGCCAGAGGACTAGAGGATTATCAATGTGGTACCATTATCAATAAGGGAGGAAGGGATGAACCAGGAAACGACAGGTCAGTCAGTCTAACCTCAGTAGTGAGGAAACTTTTGGAAGAAATTCTGAGAGACAGAATTATTCTGTATTTGGAGAGGCAGGGATTAATCTAGAACAGTCAGCATGGTTTTGTTAAGGGGAGGTCATGTCTGACCAGCTTAATTGAATCTTTCGAAGAGGTGATCCTCATGTGTACATGAGGACAATGCATTTGACATAGTCTCTTTGGACCGCAGTAAGGCTTTTGATAAGGTCCCACATGGGAGACTGATAGTGAAGTTAAGAGACCATGGTATCCAAGAAAATTTGGCAAATTGGATCCAGAATTGGCTGAGTGGCAGGGTGCAGAGGGTGATGATCGAGGTTTTTTTTTTCTGACTGAAAATCTGTGTCCAGTTGGGTCTAGCAGCGATCCGTGTTGGGGCCTTTTCTATTTGTGGTTTATATAAATGTTTTAGACATAAATGTAGGAGGGTTGATCAGTGAGTTCGCAGGTGATACCAAAATTGGTCGGGGTGGTAAATAGTGAGGAGGATAGCCTTAGATTACAGTAGGAAAAAGATGGGCTGGTCGAATGGGCTAATCAGTGGCAAATAGCATTCAATCCGGATAAGTGTGAGATATAATGCATTTGGGCAGAACAAACAAGGCAAGAGAATTCATGATGAATGGCAGGACCCTGAGAAGCACCGAGGATCAGAGGGACCTTGGTGTGTATGTATACAGTTCCCTTAAGGTAGCTGGGCAGGTAGATAGAGTGGTTAAGAAGGCATATAGTACACTTGCCTTTATTAGCTGAAGCATAGAGAAGGGAGGTTATGCTGGAACTGTATAAAATGCTGGTTCGGCCACATCTGGAGTATTATGTGCACTTTTGGAATCCACATTATAGGAGAGATGTGATAGCACTGGAAAGGGTGCAGAGGAGATTTAGCAGGATGTTGTCTGGGCTGGAGAATTTTAGCTCTGAGGAGAGATTGTATAGACTGGGATTGTTTTCCTTGGAGCTGAAGAGACTGCGGGGGATATTGAGATGTATATAATTATTAGGAAGAAATATTTTTCCTTGGTGGAGGGATCAATGACCAGGAGGCAGGAGGAAAAATGTTTTCGCCCAGTGGGTGGTGGGAGCCTGGAACTCGCTGACTGAAAGAGTGGTGGAGGCAGAGACCCTCATAACATTTAAGAAGTATTGAGATGTGCACTTATAATGGCAAGACATACAAGTATTGGAAAATGGGAATAGAATAGGTAGGTGGTTGTTTTTGACTGGCGCAGATATGATGGGCCAAAGGGCCTTTTCTGTGCTGGAAACCTCTGACTCTCCAAAGTGATGGAGATGGTTCCAAGAGACAAGACTTCAGAACCAGAACCTGATCTGAAACCGTACTCCACTAGAAGATTGAAGTTATCTGTACAGTCAGGATTCCTTCTTTGGGGACTCAGAGTAATTATTCCGCCACCATTGAGAACATAGAGTTTTGGACAAATTACACAAGGGCTACTGTGGAGTCGTGAGAATGAAAGCGATAGTAAGGAGCTATTTCTGGTGGCCTGGATTGGATGCAAAAATAGAGGAGAAGGTGGAATGCGTTCTTCATGCACAAAGGTGCAAAATCAGGCACTTGTTAGTGCCGCTACATCCTTGGGAATGGCCAGAAGAGGCTCAGCTAAGGATGCAGGCTGACCACGCAGGACCTTTTGAAGGATATATTCCTAGTCACAGCCAATGTTCATTTAAAGTGGCCTGACGTCACCATAATGAAGTCAACTTCATCAAAAAAGATGATGGAGAGGCTAGGAGAAGTCTTCAGTAAGTTTAGATTTCCTGAGAAATTAGTGAGTGATAACAGACTGCAGTTTTTTTCTCCAGAATGTGAAAGTTTTTTGAAAGAGAACGGTATATAACACATTAGGTCTGCACTGTACCATCCTCCTATGAATAGACTAGCAAAATATTTTGTATAGCAATGAAGCACACTTTAAGGGCAAACAGGGACTAAGGTATGTTGACCAAACGTCTAAATCAATTCCTACTCGCATAGAACTATTGCTTTTCAACAACTAAAATTTCTTCAGCATTACTGATGATGAAGCAACAATTGCATGCGACAAATTGAAACCGCCAAAGACGAAATAAATTGTTCAAAAGAAATAACAAGGTCAGATCGAATGGCAGAAAACCAAAATAAACATCAAGTTCTGGCTCTCCACACACACTCATTCCAGCCAACCAGATGGCGCTGGTTGTGCTGAAGTACACTCAACCCGTTGATGGGTTGGCTGGGCAAGAGGGTACCGAGGGGGGCTGGCCTGGAGGGACACCCATACAACCCGTGGCACTAAGTTCACAGTGGGCAGTCAGTGGCGTGCACAACTGCATGGCTGCGGCATTGGTGTTTTATGCCCATCCACCCTGACCCTACAGTCCACCTCACTACTCCCCCCCCCCCCCTCCCCCGGCAGAAGGCCCCCGGCAGCACCGCTGCCAGCACACTATGGCGATGCTGGAAACTTTCCGTACCCCTTCTCTCTCCCCTCATCAGCCACAGCGCCTGTTTCCTGATTCTTGAAAGCACAAGTGAACCTCACCATCGAGAATTTCCCCAGTGGAGGCGGAGTACCTGGAGAATACCGGGCCACGCCCGCTAATGAGATGCCAACGGTGTTTACTGTACGTGCAGAGTAGAACGCATTGACGCCGCAGTCGAGGCACCAGACGGCGCCCGTCATGATTTTGGCGTCAGAACCGATTCTCCGCCTAATTGCTTTTCCCGATTCCGGCATCAGTCGATGGAGAATCCCACCCTATATATTTATATTGATTTCTGAGAAGCAGCACTGAAGCTGCAATGACCACTGTATAATGATATATAAGTGATGGCGTGGTGTCGCCGGAAGTAATGTCACCGATCTACGCGCAGGTAACTGTAGAGTAAAGAGAGAGCCTGTACTGAACACACCTTGTGAATAAAGCTCTTTTAAGTTTGCCAGCCTTCGTGCCTCCTAGCATTAATCCTGTGGTCACAACATTGGTCATATATATGAGTTATTGCTTTGTTGGGGGGCTTGGCTGGGGGGAGGTGGGGGAGAGAGAGAGAGAAGTTCTGAATTTAGACCGACAAAGAGTTGCCTTATATGTGAGAGCATATACAGTTACTCATTTGCAGTCATATCCCTCAAATAATTCTGAATCTCATGCCCCAGTACCTTGGCACATAGTCATTATTATATGTTTGTGTAGTAAATAATAAGTACAGGGCTAGGTTTAATTTAATTAATAATAGTTGATTATTAGTTTTAAAGCCCGAGAGTCCTTAGTCTTCTATATTATAATTTATATTTGAAATTTATTGCTTATTTGTATTGAATCAAACCATAAGAGTACAAAAGTTACATTTGTAAAATAACTTTGTTAACCTTTTCTATATTTTTTCCCACAGCGATACTATGGCAAATCCCTACCTTTTGGGAAGAAATCGTATGAAAAGTCAAATATTGAATTTTTGACAGTGGAGCAAGCTGTGGCAGATTACGTGGTTCTTATTACAAAACTGAAAGCTGATCTTGATGCTAAAAATTGTGCTGTAATTGTATTTGGTGGCAGGTAAATAAGAAAATATATTTAATTGAAATTATAAGTTCAAATACTTTTAGAATAATCAACAAATTCAATTTTTCTTTGTTTTCTTGTTGCCTGGCTTCCAAAATGCCTATAAATGTGGTGTTCAACTTTTGACTAATTTTAATATGATTCATAACTCATTCATCTACATAAACTGGTTCTTTATACAAAAACATTTTTGTTTGCCATAAAAGACCTGCAGTACTTGAATGCTGATAACACTTGCAGTTCAAAATACATAGCAATATCTGAGGAATTTACACGTATTGTAGATTAGGTTTACAGTTTACAAACTAGCCAAACTAACTGTATAAAAACTAGCCATTGGTTCATAATACTATACTTCTTTTGTCACAAATGGAACTTTTTTGTTCCCTCATATTTTGCTTTGTTCAGACCTACCTGTGTGGCACTCTCTTTTTCATTTTCAAAACAAATTGAAACTCAGGCACCCTTGTGAACTATTAACAACCTACAGTTGCAGTATTCCCATGTAGCACATCAAGCAACCATTTTGGACTGCTCAGGCAGTGTCCTTCAATGTTCCAACAAAATTCTGCAAAGTCACTCCTGTTACAGGTTGCACAATTGTTGAGTGGGCATATAGCAGGAAGATGAGCAATCAAATGGGGCACAGGAGGAAAAATGCAGTGTGACATGGGAGGGCAGTGGTGCACAGATAGGGAGATCACAGAACAGTGTTACTAAAAATTTCGTCCAGTAACAGACAGACCTTGCCACTGATCAGCTGTGCTTATCATATTGTTTCCCCTGATCATACTGTGAATTCCCTCTAATCAAGCTCATTCCTAGTGTCTGCCTGTTCTCAATCTTTTTAAGGGTCTTAGCTGGAGTGACAGGATATGCAGACACTCAAGAGGAAAGCTGCCTCATCAGACGCATCTACCATGTCACTGTCCAGCAATCAGCATAAGAACAGCCCATGCGGAGTCCTTGCTGCAGGTAAAGCCTGCCGGCTGTCATGACTCTTTACAAATATTCACCCAATGTTCAAATCCAGTAATTGGGTGCCTAAGGTTTTAACTGTATCAGGGTACAGCAGCATTTACGGATTATGTTATTGGCCTAGTAATCCAGAGATTTGCGTTCAAATTCCACCACGGCTTTCAGAAAAGTTAAATTAATTAATGAAATCTGGAATAAGTTGTGCTCAATAATGGTGACCATGAACATAAAGGGTTGTCGTTAAAAAACCATTTGGTTCACCAGTGGCCTTTAGAGAAGGAAACCTGTCTGTTAATTCAGATCCACAGTGCTGTGGACTCTTAACTGCTCTCTGACATGGGCTTACAGGCCTTTCAATTTAATCAAACCGCAATGAAAACTATGTTAAAAATGAAACTGGACAGACCACCCAACATTGACCTTGGTGCTGCATTTGGACATGAAAAAGATAAATTCAACCCAGTCAACTGTGTAAAAGTCTTTGTCACTAACATCTCTGTTAAATTTGGGAAATCTGTTCCACAGACAAGCCAAGCGATAGCCTGACATCATCGCATGCAGAATAATATCTTTCAGCCAACATTCCTGCCTCTTACAACACTATTGCTAAATATGTCCTGTCCCACTGGCAAGATTGACCCATGAGTGGCAGTGGTGAACAGTTGGAAGGAAGTGGTCCCGGGAGCCTCAACATTGACTCAGTAAATCTTATGGCATCAGGTCAAACAAACATGGTCAAGGAAACCGCCTGCTGATTGCCATCTACCGTCTCTCTGAATAGCAACAACTACTTGTATTTGTATGGCACCTTTCAGCACAGAAAAATTTCCAAAGTGTATTACAAAATTAAATTCAACAACAGCCACATGGAGTTTTGGAGCAGAGAACCAAAAGCTTGATCAAAGAACTAGATATCAAGGAGAGTTTTAAAAGAAAATAGTTAGCAAGATAGAAATGTTTGCTGAAGGATTTTGAAAACCATGGTCCACAGTGATGGAACTATTAATATTGGGTTGCTCAAGATGCAGGAATTATAGGCGTGTAGATATATTGAGCCGAATTCTCTGGTCCGCACTACTCGCTGGCAGCGGGATTCTATCCTCCCACTGCTTGTCAATAGAATTTCCATTTAACCACCCCATGCCGCTGCAAACCTCTGGTGGGGCTGTGCTGCTAGTGGGAAAATGCAGCCTTTGAAGGATTGTAAGGGCTGGAGGAAATTACGAAGGTCAGGAAACTAGAGATTTGAAGACTTAGGTTGAGAATTTTAACACTAAAGTGTTGCTTAATCAGAAGTCAATTTTGATCATTAATCAGAGGTGTGATGTGAACAGGGGCAGCACGGTAGCCTTGTGGATAGCACAATTGTTTCACAGCTCCAGGGTCCCAGGTTCGATTCTGGCTTGGGTCACTGTCTGTGCGGAGTCTGCACGTCCTCCCCGTGTGTCCCGTGTGTGTGTGGGTTTCCTCCGGGTGCTCCGGTTTCCTCCCACAGTCCAAAGATGTGCGGGTTAGGTGGATTGGCCATGATAAATTGCCCTTAGTGTCCAAAATTGCCCTTAGTGTTGGGTGGGGTTACTGGGTTATGGGGATAGGGTGGCGGTGTTGACCTTGGGTAGGGTGCTCTTTCCAAGAGCCGGTGCAGACTCGATGGGCTGAATGGCCTCCTTCTGCACTGTAAATTCTATGATAATCTATGAGGACTTGGTATGAGTTAAGACATGGGGAGCACAGTTTATGATGACGAGGCTCATGAAGGATAGAATGTGGAAAGTCGGTAAAGAGTATGTTGAAATAGTCGAGTCTAGGAATAACAAAGGCATGCAAGAGGATTTCAGTAGCATGCAAACTGAAGTATGGTAGATAAAAGCAAATTACTGTGGATGCTGGAATCTGAAACAAAAACAAAATACTGGACAATCTGAGCAGGTCTGACCGCAAAGCTTTGACAAAGAGTCACCCAGACTTGAAATGTTAGCTCCCTTTTCTCTCCACAGATGCTGTCAGACCTGCTCAGATTGTCCAGTATTTTCTGTTTTGTTTGAAGTAGGGTAGAGTGACTATGTTACGGAGGTAAAAATAGGCAGTCTTGGTGATGGTTGTATATGTGTTTGAAAGCTCATCTTGGGGTCAGATATAGAACCATGGTCCCAAACAATCTGATTCAGCCCTAGAGTTGCCAGGAAGAAGATGGTGGCTTGGGAATGGAGTTTGTGGCAAGGAATGAAGACCATGGCTTCACCTTTTGAAATATTTAGCTATTGGAAATTTCTACACATCTACTAGAAGTCGAATCAACAATCTGATAATTAAGATTTGGGGTAGATGATGGTGAGGGTGTTGTTAGCATACATTTGACAAGGGTGTAGAATATCCTCTGGCTGGGGAGATCAATATCCATCACCAAGAGTGGATCAGTAGAAACATCAAAGTGACTGAATTGGCTGAATCCTGAAGGTCATAGCTGCCAATCTGGGCATGTGGCACTTTGGAGAGAATCAACAAGAGGGAGAAAATCTTCTTGACCTCATCCTTATCAATTTTTTGCAGGTGCATTCAACTATGACGATGTTTGTAAGAGTGACAACCACACAGTTCTTCTGGAGACACTGAGGACAGCGTCTAATACATGTGACTTTGCCACTATGCCAAATAGGATAGATTCGGACCAGCTCTAAACTGGACAGCCATGAGCACTATGGATTACCAGCAGCATGCATTCACCATAATTTTTAAGTTCATGACATGATTATCACTTATTCTACCCTTATCAAGCCAGGTGACCTATCCTGGTTTATTGAGGAGTGTAAAACAGCATGCCAGAAGCAGAGCCAAGCTTACTTAAAGATGAGGTATTAGGTGAAGTTACAGCACAGGAGTACATGCATGTCAGCAGTGGAAACAGCATGCTTTAAACAGAGCGAAGTGTTTCCCACAGTCAGTTGGTCAGATTATAACTCTGCAGTCCTACCGTAACCAGTCTTGAATGGAAGGAGACAATTAAACAACTAGGGTAGGAAGATTCATGAATACCTTCAGACCTAATAATGCCAGATCCAGCATGTGACTGCAAAAGAGAAAACTGCTGTTTAAAACCATCTTTAGCCAAAAGTGCTGAGAGGATGTTCCACTTGATCTTCTCCTGAGATCTCCACCATCTTAGATGCCAGCCTTCGCCAAATTCCATGCTGGAAACAGTAAAAGCTATGGATGCGACAACATTCCAGCTGTACTGCTGAAATTTTCTGCTTCAGAACTAACTGTGCCTCCAGCCAAGCTATTCGAGCACAGCTACAAAATTGACATCTACCTGACAAAGTGGAAATTTGCCCACCTATGTAGAAAAGCAGGACAAATCCAATCTGATAAATTACCACTCCTTCAGTCCTCTTTTCATTGGCAGCAAAGTGATTAAAAGGGGCCATCGACAATGCTGTCAGGCAGCACATATTCATCGATAACCTTTTCACCGATGCTCAGTTTGGGTTCTGTCAGGACCACTCAGCTCCAAAGCACAACTAAAGAGCTGGATTTGAGGGGCAAAGTAAACGTGACTTTCCTTGATATTGACATAGGGCGCGATCTAACAGCCTTGTCACGTGACGAAACTGTTAACTCATGAGATTTACAATTCTAACAAGATCTCGCAAGGCATTGCGATCTGGGCTGGATCCAGGTTTGCATATTTAAGTGTGCAGTTAAACTCACTTAAACATGTTCACGCTCGGAGTTACCCAAGGCTTGGTCCCAGCCAGGCGATCAAGGGCCACCGGGTGGTTGGGCTCTGGGTAAGGTGGTACCTGGCACTCCTGATGCCAATGGGGCACTATAGCACTACACATCTGAGCATCCTGGCAGTACCCATGCCAGGCTGGCAGGAACACTAAGGGTGCCCAGGTGGCATCTTTCCCAAGCCAGGGATGGGGCCTGGTGGTAGCCTGCCCTTATGAGGTGGGGCAGGGGAGGCTCGAGGATCCCATAATTGGTAAGTTGGAGCGTTGGGCGGGGGGGCCCAGATGACGCGGTGGGAGCATTAGTGCAGGAAATGAGCCTAAGTGCGGCATCGGCGAGTTCCTCTTCGAGGCCTGAAAATGAAATGGAGTCCTATTTGATAGCGGGGTCATCTCTGTGCTACAAGCATCGGGAAACACCTGACTAAATGCGCCCAAAACGGGATACTGTTTCATTTCCATTAATCCCATATTATTTGACTCAGCATAAATTGAAGTTACTGGGATTCAAGAATTTGGAGTCATACGTAGCCCTGAGGAAGATGGTTGTGGGCATTGGAAGCCAATCAGCCCAGCCCCAGAACTACCCCAGGTGTTCCTCAGGGGGTAGTATCCGAGGCCTGTTCACCTTCAGCTACTTCATTAATGGCCTTCCCTCCATCACAAGTGACATTGCAAGCATTAAGTGAACCATTTCTACCCCATTTCTACCATGAGTAGGGCTGGCCACCACCTTTCAACATTCAATGACATTATCTATGTCAAATCACCTACATTCAACATCCTGGCTTGCCATTGACCAGAAACTTAACTCAACCAGCCGCATCAAATAGTGTGCCTTTAACAGCAGGTCAGAGGCTCAACTCAGGAGTATGGTGGAATACTCTTACCTCCCAACAACACTTGAAGCTGAAAACCATCTAGGACAAAGCAACATGTTTGATCAACATCTATACACCACCTGTATTCACTCCCTCTATTGCTGGCACACAGTGGCAGCAGTGTGTACCAATTACAAAATGAACTGCAGCAACTCACCAAAGCCTTTTCAACAGCACTTGCAAAACCTACAAACTCTACCACCTGGAAGGACAAGACACATCAGACAGATGGGAACACCCCCCAACTCCCAAGTTTGCCTCCAATTTACAAACTATCCTGACCTGAAATTATATCACTGCTCCTTCATTATTACAGGATGAGATCCTAGAACTCATTACTTAATAGCCCTGTGTGAGTACCTTCATCACGCTGCCTGCAGCTTTCCAAGAAGATGGTCCACCACCACCTCTGGGTAGTTAGGAACGGTAATCAATAAATTCTTCCCTTGCCAGTGGCAACCACATCACATGAATAAAAATCACATACTCAGGGGAAAAAATGCTGTTCTTTCCATTGTTTAGCCTAGTCTTACATATTTCTATGAAGTCAGCTCTTTCCATATAGGTAGCACAGTGGTTAGCACAGTCATTTCACAGTTCCAGGGTCCCAGGTTCGATTCCTGGCTTGGGTCACTCGAGCGGAGTCTGCACGTTCTCCCCTTGTCTGTGTGGGTTTCCTCCGGGTGCTCCGGTTTTTTCCAACAGTCCAAAGACGTGCAGGTTAGGTGGATTGGCTGTGCTAAATTGCCCTCAGTATCCAAAAAAGGTTGGTGGGGTTACTGGGTTAGGGGATAGGGTGGAGGTGTGGGCTTAGATAGGGCGCTCTTTCCAACGTCCGGTGCAGACTCAATCGGCCGAATGGCGCCCTTCTGCACTGTAAATTCTATGATTCTATATGTCTCTTTTATGGATCTGCATTTCATATGGGAGATGCATGGCTGTACACCATCTTCCAGCTTTTGTAGGCTGCTCATGGTGAATTCAAAGGATGTGGTCAATGCCTTCTGCTCCTGCATGAACTGCCTGTGCAGATGCAGTAAGATACCAATCCTTGCCCAATAGAGTACATGTTATGATTTAGCCACATATTTTCCTCTCACTTGTTTCTTCTTGTGAGTTGCAAATCACTCATGCCAGTTTCTGGGTGGCTAATATTTGTGGTATCACAGAATACAACAGTGCAGAACAGGCCCTTCAGCCCATCGAGTTTGCACCGAAGTATGAAAGGCCCTGACCTGCCCACTTAATCCCATTTGCCAGCACTTGGCCCATAGCTTTGAATGTGCCAATTACTCATCCAGATACTTTTTAAAGGATGTGAGGCATCTCGCCTCTACCACCCTCCCAGGCAGTACATTCCAGACCGTCACCACTCTCTGGATAAAAATGTTTTCCCTCAAATTTCCCCTAAACCTCCCACCCCTCACTTTGAACTTGTGTCTCCTCTTAACTGACCCTTCAAAGGGGAATAGCAGCTCTCTATCCACCCTGTCCATGCCCCTCATAATCTTGTACACCACAAGCAGGTCACCCATCAGTCTTCTCTGCTCCAGAGAAAACAACACAAGTCTATCCAACCTCTCTTTCTAACTTAAATGTTCCACCCCAGGCAACATTCTGGTGAATCTTCTCTGCACCCCCTCCAGTGCAAGTACATCCTTCCTATAATGTGGCGACCAGAATTGCGCACAGTACTCCAGCTGTGGCCTCATCAAAGTTCTACAACTCCAACATGACTTCCCTGCTTTTGTAATTGTGGTAGTCAAAACTGTTTGTATATATGATGTATATGAGAAGTAATACGGTAAGGCTCCTGTACTACAGGTACGGGGATAGATCCCTGCCTGCTGGCTCCACCCAGTAGGCGGAGTATAAATGTGTGTGCTCACCGAGCTGCAGCCATTTCGGCAGCAGCTGTAGGAGGCAACACATCTCTGTTTAATAAAGCCTCGATTACTCTCGACTCTCGCCTCGTCGTAATTGATAGTGCATCAGTAATCTATGTCCCAATTGATAAAAGCGAGTGTCCATAAGCCTTTTTCACCTCCCTATTAACCTGCCCTTCTGCCCTGAGGTCGATGAACAAACACGCCAAGGTACCTTTGTTCTTCAGAACTTCCCAGTGTCGGACCTTTCATGGTCTTCTTCCTTGTTAAATTACTCCTTCCAAAGTGGACCACCTCACACCTTTCAGGTAGTGCTGATACAATCTGTTATAAAGTCCCTGGGCTCAGGTTAATACTTGCCCTGACCTCCTTACCTTGGAAGAGAAAAGGAGTAATATTTACAATGAATTCTCTTGCATGTTGATTTCAAATATAGATAAGTGGTGAAATTCTCAGTTCGGGACTAAGCGTTGACGCCGGAGCAGGATTTGTGGACTTCCACGACAGCAAAACTGGCCCCTCACCTGAACCGATTCAGCGACCGTTGAGGGGCTAGCACCAGCGGCACTAGGAACACAATCAATTCCAATGAAAAGCAGTGCTGGAATCGATTGACACTCAGGAGGCTGACAAGCTGCAGTCGCAAATACAGACTTCACTCCCTACACACACCATCCCAGCTAACAAGATGACAGCAATGAGAGCAGCACCAAGGTTCACAGATGCCAAGCTTGAGGCGGACAAGCCCAGGAAGGAGGCTGCCAGCAACACCATTCGCCGTGCCTGGGTGCAGGTGGCAGAGGGAGTAAGCGTTATCAGGAACACCATCCGGACCGGCCAGCAATGCAGGAAAAAACTGCGACCTCCTCAGGGTGGCCAGGGTGAGTAGGCAGCACTGTGCCCCTGGCATTATCTCCCCTCCCACACACCTGTAACCCACCCTCCTGCCACATAGAGGGCATCAGAAGCCCCACCCTGCACCACATACCAGCACCCATGATGGCCGTGCCCTGGCCACTGAAGCCACCACCTCCCCACCCCCTGGGCTGCATTTGTTGGACTGTCTTAACACTGTGCATTTTCTGTTTCCCTCCTTCCCCCAGGGGAAGACCTCCCATAGCCGCTGGAAGCAGCAGAAGACTGGAGGGGGACTGCCAGACCTGGGGCCCGTCATCGGGTCAGAACAGAGGGCCATGGAATTGTTCGGTGGGCCCAAGGAAAGGGTAGTCACTGGGGTGGAGATAAGCGTCAGGCGAGGAAGTGAGCCTCTGCTAAATTGCAGTTCCTTGTGTGATGTGTGTTAACACCCCATCTCCTCCACATCACCACCCCATGACCAACATCCCCATGCCACACTCACATCATACCCACACCCCCGCTCCATACCCACCCTCACTCTCTTCCCCCGATCCACGGTCTAATCTTGCAACCTGACTTGCAAGACCTGTTGGTGATGGGGCGGGTTGTTCTAGTGGCATCCGCCCACAACCAGAGCCCCGAGTGTCGAGCCCTGACGAGGATAATACCGACACAGACGAGAGCCATCGAGCCGAGACCCAGATCACCCCGGAGCTCGAGTTCGATGATGACACTGACTTCCTGTTACAGCTGTCTCCAACACTCCACCATCTCAGAGACACTCCCCTCAGTTGGGCACTTTAGTCAAGAGGTTCCTGGGACATTATCTGGTGTGCCGCACACATGCTCCGGTACAGCAGATGGAGGTAGGAACTCCCATGGGGGCGGATGTTCGTAGGGCTGGCCGACCCCAAGGACTAGCTGCCGTCCAGACGGCTTTTGGGCTTCTGGAACGGACGGACCAATCGAGTATGGAGATGCAGTTTCAGAACCAGGGGCTACATGAGGTGTTGTTGACGAGCATACAGCACCTGCAGATGGAGGAGTCCAATGCATGCCACCCAGGCCAACGCTGCACAGGTAGCGTCTGTGGTGGAGGCTTTGGGGGTGAGGGCTTTGGCAATCAATCAGTCTATCCATGGCCTGGGGCAATCTGTACAGGGGGTGGCTGAGGACCAGGTCAGGGTTGTCCTCTCACAGGCAGCCATATGCCAGAGCCCCATGAACATTGCAGCAACACTCCTGAACGTGGCTCAGTCACAGAGGGCCACGCCTGAGAGTGTCAGCGGCTTTGCCCAGGCACTGGCCAACATGGCACAGACGCTGATGTGGCACAGACCCAGACAGCAGACGGAGGTGCTCCATTCCATGTGCGCCATGGCTTCGAGCATGCAGGCCCTGGCCGCGACGAGATCGGGCCTCGAGGACTGACAACGTTATGTGGCCGGGGAGGCTCGGGGGATAGCTCCGCTCGTACCCCCGTCCCATGGAGTAGCCCGGGGGTCATCGAGCAACAGCTCGGACTCTTCCCCTGCGTCCCTGGCACATCTGGTGGGCAACGGGCAGAACAGGGCAACACCACTCCAGCTGGGACACCCAAGCAACAGCTGAGCCCATCCAGGCCTCGTCTGCCCAAAGGATGATGACAGCCAAAGTGACCCAGGTAACGGGGGGAATCTCGGCAGGCCGCTTCCACTCTTGATGTATCGTCTGGGATCCATCTCGGCAAAATGTGAGGACCTATAAGGCCAGAAAAGTAGACACCAGTTAAGTTGTCATGGGTGCAGGGCACAGTTTAGTGATGGGGCTAGGGCACGTATCTGTAGATATGTTCTCACATTATATACCTGTGCACGATATTACATCCTGCCTTGGTGCTGTAAGAAGGGTGCGAGGGGTGGGCTGGTCTGGGCTGGCAGTGCGGGGGGGGGAATGGGCTTGGCTCTGGGGTCGCAGTTGAGCCAGCGTTCGCCGCTCTGGTGCCCCACCTGCCACCTCAAGGGATCTGATGGGACCGTTTGATGGAAGGATGGAATGGCGAGCTTGCATTCAGGAATCACCCAGGTGGACGGTGGAAAGTACTACTGTGGGCAAGAGTCCGAAGTTGTCAAACGATGTGGAGCACCAGAGCTTATCGCAGAGCAGGTTGTCATCATCCTCCATCCATGGGCTAGACCCGCAGTTACTGCCAACCCAGAGCCCGCATCCCGTAGTACATGTATCATGGAGCTGTGTGGGGGGTGGGGGGGGGGGGGGTGGAATGCAGTGCCTGTGCCCCCGGCCAGTACTGGTGTGCCCCCTCCTAAACCGCATCTTCAAGATGCCAATGCACCTCTCGATCATGCCCTGGTCACTGTATGGGCATCGTTGTAGTGGGTCTCCGCGTCGGTCTGCCCTCTGGATCGACGTCATCAGTAACAACAGCAGTGGATAACCCCTGTCGCCCAGGAGCCACTCCCCCCAGCTGGGGGTGCGCCTCAAAGAGGTTGGGAATGGTTGAGTGTGCCAGGATGAAGGCGTCATGCTTACTCCCCAGGTATCGTGTGCATGATGCGCATCTGATGGTCACATACCAGCTGCACGTTCATCGAGTGGAACCCATTTTGATTTTGTAGAGCGACCTGTCATCTGCAAGTGCTCGTAGAAGGACATGCATCTTGTCGATCACCCTCTGGACTGGGGGCACCTTAGCGATGGCAACGAATCCCACTGCCCTGGCATCCTGGTGGGCTCAGTCCACATTGAAATACTAGACTGATAGACTTTACAGTGCAGAAGGAGGCCACTCGGTCCTGCACCGGCCCTTGGAAAGAGCACCCCACTTAAGACCACACCTTCACTCTCTCCCTTAACCAAGTAACCCCACCTAACCTTTTGGACACTAAGGGCAATTTATCATGGCCAATCCACCTAACTTGCACATCTTTGGACTGGAAGAAAACCGGATCACCCAGAGGAAACCCACGCAGACACCGGGAGAAAGTCCAAACTTCACACAAACTAACCCGAGGCTGGAATTGAACCTGGGACCCTGGAGCTGTGAGGCAGCAGAGAAAACCACTGTGCCGCTCTAATGGATGTACTGTGCCGATGGCGCGGATACACCTGTGCACCTAGCTCTGTGACATCCCAGACAGGTCCCCACTCGGCACATGGAAGGACTCCATGGCGTGGACGTTCAGGGCGACTGTCACCTTCATGTCCATCGGGATTGGGTGTCCCCGATTTCCCCACGGTGCCAGGTATGCCATAATCTGTCAGATATGTCGGTGGAATGCAGTGCCTGTGCCCCTGGCCAGTACCTGGAGTTGATCAGAGCTTCCCGTGACGCTCAGTCGGAGTCTTCGATGGCATGCCTGGTCCAGTAGGTCCTCTAATGACAGTAATGACAGGCGCTGCCGGTACTCGGCTCCTCCTTTACACCTCATCCTTCTCCTCCTGCTCTCTGCCTTTTGGGCGGCCAACACTCAATCTTCAGCAGCTGCCCCCTGTTCCTCTGTGACATGCTCCACTGCTCCAGCTTCCTCCTCCTCGAGCAGCTCCTGCTCATACAGCCACAGTACCCAGGGGAGCAGAAGTAGGCCATCTGGCCCCTCGAGCCTGCTCCACCATTCAATGAGATCATGGCTGGTCTTTTGTGGACTCAGCTCCACTTTCCGGCCTGAACATCATAACTCTTAATCCCTTTATTCTTCAAAAAACTATCTATCTTTATCTTAAAAACATGAAATGAAGGAGCCTCTACTGCTTCACTGGGTAAGGAATTCCATAGAATCACAACCCTTTGGGTGAAGAAATTCCTCCTAAACTCAGTCCTAAATCTACTTCCCCTTTGAGGCTATGCCCCCTAGTTCTGCTTTCACCCGCCAGTGGAAACAACCTGCCCGCATCTATCCTATCTATTCCCGTCATAATTTTATATGTTTCTATAAGATTCCCCCCTCATACTTCTAAATTCCAACGAGTACAGTCCCAGTCTACTCAATCTCTCCTCGTAATCCAACCCCTTCAGCTCTGGGATTAACCTAGTGAATCTCCTCTGCACACCCTCCAGCGCCAGTACGTCCTTTCTCAAGTAAGGAAACCAAAACTGAACACAATTGGATGGTGGCCTCACTAGCACCTTATACAATTGCAGCATAACCTCCCTAGCCTTAAACTCCATCCCTCTAGCAATGAAGGACAAAATTCCACTTGCCTTCTTAATCACCTTTTGCACCTGTAAACCAACTTTTTGCGACTCATGCACTAGCACACCCATGTCTCTCTGCACAGCAGCATGTTTTAATATTTTATCATTTAAATAATAATCCTTTTTGCTGTTATTCCTACCAAAATGGATAACCTCACATTTGTCAACATTGTATTCCATCTGCCAGACCCTAGTCCATTCACTTAGCCTATCCAAAACCCTCTGCAGACTTCCAGTATCTTCTGCACTTTTTGCTTTCCCACTCATCTTAGTGTCGTCTGCAAACTTGGACACGTTGCCCTTGGTCCCCAGCTCCAAAACATCTATGTAAATTGTGAACAATTGTGGGCCCAACACTGATCCCTGAGGGACACCACTAGCTACTGATTGCCAACCAGAGAAACACCCATTAATCCCCACTCTTTGCTTTCTATTAATTAACCAATCCTCTATCCATGCTATTACTTCCCCCTTAATGCCATGCATCTTTATCTTATGCAGCAACCTTTTGTGTGGCACCCTCGCACCCTTCTTACAGCACCAAAGCAGGATGTAATATCGTGCACAGGTATATAATGTGAAAACATATATACAGGTACGTGCCCTAGCCCCATCACTAAACTGTGCCCTGCACCCATGACAACTTAACTGGAAATCCAGATATACCACATCCATTGGCTCCCCGTTATCTACCGCACTGGTAATGTCCTCAAAAAATTCCACTAAATTAGTTAGGCACGACCTGCACTTTATGAACCCATGCTGCGTCTGCCCAATGGGACAATTTCCATCCAGATGCCTCGCTATTTCTTCCTTGATGATAGATTCCAGCATCTTCCCTGCTACCGAAGTTAAGATCATTGGCCTATAATTACCCGCTTTCTGCCGACCTCCTTTTTTAAACAGTGGTGTCACGTTTGCTAATTTCCAATCCGCCGGGACCACCCCAGAGTCTAGTGAATTTTGGTAAATTATCGCTAGTGCATTTGCAATTTCCCTAGCCATCTCTTTTAGCACTCTAGGATGCATTCCATCAGGGCCAGGAGACTTGACTTTAGCCCCATTAGCTTGCCCATCACTACCTCCTTAGTGATAACAATCCTCTCAAGGTCCTCACCTGTCATAGCCTCATTTCCATCAGTCACTGGCATGTTATTTGTGTCTTCCACTGTGAAGACCGACCCAAAAAACCTGTTCAGTTCCTCAGCCATTTCCTCATCTCCCATTATTAAATCTCCTTTCTCATCCTCTAAAGGACCAATGTTTACCTTAGTCACTCTTTTTTGTTTTACATATTTGTAGAAACTTTTACTATCTTTTTATATTCTGAGTAAGTTTACTCTCATAATCTATCTTACTCTTCTTTATAGCTTTTTTAGTAGCTTTCTGTTGCCCGCTAAAGATTTCCCAGTCCTCTAGTCTCCCACTAATCTTTGTATGCTTTTTCCTTCAATTTGATACTCTCCCTTATTTCCTTAGATATCCACGGTCGATTTTCCCTCTTTCTACCGTCCTTCCTTTTTGTTGGTATAAACTTTTGCTGAGCACTGAAAAATCGCTTGGAAGGTTCTCCACTGTTCCTCAACTGTTTCACCGTAAAGTCTTTGCTCCCAGTCTACCTTAGCTAGTTCTTCTCTCATCCCATTGTAATCTCCTTTGTCTAAGCACAAAACACTAGTGTTTGATTTTACCTTCCCACCCTCCATCTGTATTTTAAATTCCACCATATTGTGATCGCTCCTTCCAAGAGGATCCCTAACTATGAGATCCTGAATCAATCCTGTCTCATTACACAGGACCAGATCTAGGATTGCTTGTTCCCTCATAGGTTCCATTATATACTGTTCTAGGAAACTATCGCGGATACATTCTATAAACTCCTCCTCAAGGCTGCCTTGACCGACCTTGTTAAACCTATCGACATGTAGATTAAAATCCCCCATGATAACTGCTGTACCATTTCTACATGCATCAGTTATTTCTTTGTTTATTGCCTGCCCCACCATAATGTTACTATTTGGTGGCCTATAGATTACTCCTATCAGTGACTTTTTCGCCTTACTACTCCTGATTTCCACGATAATGGATTCAACCTTATCCTCCATAGCACCGATGTCATCCCTTACTGTTGCCCGGATGTCATCCTTAAATAACAGAGCTACACCACCTCCCTTACCATCCACTCTGTTCTTCCGACTAGTTTGATACCCTCGGATATTTAACTCCCAGTCGTGACCATCCTTTAACCATGTTTCAGTAATGGTCGCTAAATCATAGTCATTCATGATGATTTGCGCCACCAACTCATTTACCTTATTCCGAATACTACGAGCATTCAGGTAAAGTACACTTATGTTGGCTTTTTTACCTCTGTTCTGAATCTTAATACCTCGATCAGTAACCTCTCCTAAGTTATATTTCCTCCTAACTTTTCTCCTAATTTTCCTTGTCGTTGAACCCATATCTTCATCTAACAACCTGCCGCATCGCTTGCCATTAATGTTTTCACTTCCCGTTTTATTCCTTTTAGTATTCCTGGTCCTATTCACTGAGCTCCCCTCAGTCACTGTACCTTGTACTGTCGCCCTTTTTGATTTTTGACTATGGCTTCTCTGCCTTACATTTTCCCCCTTACTGCCTTTTGTTTCTGTCCTTGTTTTACAACCTTCCAACTTCCTGCATCGGTTCCCATCCCCCTGCCACATTAGTTTAAACTCTCCCCAACAGCTCTAGCAAACACCCTCCCTCGGACATTGTTTCCAGTCCAGCCCAGGTGCAGTCCGTCCGGTTTGTACTGGTCCCACCTCCCCCAGAACTGGTTCCAATGCCCCTGGAATTTGAATCCCTCCCTCTTGCACCATCTCTCGAGCCACGCATTCATCCTATCAATCCTGACATTCCTACTCTGACTAGCTCGTGGCACTGGTAGCTGAGATTACTACCTTCGAGGTCCTACTTTTTAGTTTAACTCCTAACTCCCGGAATTCAGCTTGTAGGACCTTGTCCCGTTTTTACCAATATTGTTGGTGCCTATGTGCACCACGACAGCTGGCTGTTCACCCCCCCCCCCAGAATGTCCTTCAGCTGCTCCGAGACATCCTCCCCCCCCCCCCCAGAATGTCCTTCAGCTGCTCCGAGACATCCTTGCCCCTTGCTCCAGGGAGGCAACATACCATCCCGGAGTCTCGATTGCGTCCGCAGAACCGCCTGTCTATTCACCTTACGATTGTGTCCCCTATCACTATAGCCCTGCCATTCTTCTTCCTGCCCAGCTGCGCAGCAGAGCCAGCCACGGTGCCATGAACCTGGCTGCTGCTGCCTTTCCCTGGTGAGCCATCTCCCTCAACAGTATCCAAGGCGGTATATCTGTTTTGCAGGGAGATGACCGCAGGGGACATCTGCACTGCCTTCCTACTCTTGCTCTGTCTTTTGGTCACCCATTTTCTATCTCCCTCATTGCTGATTGCATTCCTATATCGATTTTCTGCAGAGGGTGAAAGGCGGACATGTTAGCATGGTGCGTACCCCCGTGCTAGCCAAGTCCACCGGGCTACACAGTGGCCTCGGTTGACACTGTGGATTCTGCCCCCTCATGTTTCCCCGCCCCTCCCTTCCCCATTCCGGCACACCTGGCCTCGTCAGTGCTGGGTGGAGGTGGGGGGAATGCTGGGCCGGTGCCACACGGCCGGTGGCACTCTGCAGAACCAGGGGCCAAGGTGGGTGGTCAGTGCGTTGTGCTGCAAGATGGCTGTCTTTGCATGGACACCACCCCAGTGGAACGCATTGACGCCGCTATCGAGGCACTAGAGAATTGTAAATTGTCGTGAGACCGGCTCCCGCTCCGATTTTGCCGTCAAAACCGATTTCCCTCCCAGTCGAGATTCCTGATTCCACCACCAGCTAACAGAGATTCCTGATCAAGATCTTTGGATATTTTGTGGCGCATGCTACTACTTTTCAATTGTAATATCTGATAATTTAGGGAGGGAGTCAGTAAAGAAAGAATTGGAATAAATGGAGTGTATATTCTGGGTGGTGAAGTCATGTCTTGAAACCTATCCTCAAACGATTCCTTGGCTCATAAAACATCTTCCTCAATGGACACTAGTTATAGCAGACCAGTGTTTCTGCATTCACTCAATCATGTTAGTTCCAAACATGCAGTTTGCATCTAGAATTTTAGAATTGGAGCTATCAGCAGCTAACTATACAACTCTGCTTAACTGCATTTCCTGTAAGGAAGTCTCCAGCATCTCATTACTGAAGATTTAAGAGATTGGCATCAATCAATCAATGGGGCAACACGGTGGGACAGTGGTTAGCAATGCTGTCTCACAGCACCAGGGACTTGGGTTTAATTCTAGCCTTGGTTGCCTGTATGGAGTTTGCACATTCTCCCCATGTCTGTGTGGGTTTCCTTTCATTTCCTCCCACAGTTCAAAAGATATGCAGGTTGGGTGGGTTATGATCAATGCATGTGGGGTTAGGGTGGGAGTGTGGATCTAGATAGGTGATGCAGATTCAATGGGCCGAATGACCATCTGTACTGTGGGGATTCTACGTTTCTATCTCATCCAGAAAAATAATGAGGAATGAAGTTGAGAAATAAGAAAATTCACACTTGTGTTTTGAGGTTGGAGATTAAACATTTGGCCTGTGGTAAACCTGGCTTGGGAGTTTTACTTGTTTACACCAAGTGCAAACAGTGAAGTATTTTTCTCTGCAACATTGATAGTTTCCACCTTGATTAAATGAAAATGTCAACACCATTCCAAAAAATGCAGTTCTGACATTGTGTTCTAATTCTCTTTCCCAGTTACGGAGGAATGTTAAGTGCCTACATGAGAATAAAGTATCCAAATATTGTAGATGGTGCTCTCGCATCAAGTGCACCTGTGGTTTCCACAGCTAATCTTGGAGATAGCCGGCAGTTCTTTCATGATGTGACTAAAGTGAGTAAGAGTGTGTGCGCATCTGTCTATATTCATTCAGTTCTTTTCGCTTCATCATGGGGCAAAGATTGAACAGTTTAGTTTCTCCAGAAACATGGCCACTTTGAAAACTCCGTAACACAGCACCTTTTTGAAGTCTGTTCATTCCTACATTTAAGCCATCCACCTAATTTTTGTGGTGACTTTTTTATGTTTCTTACATATGATGAACACGGTTATTAAAATTGGTAGCATTGCAGCTAAGCAGAGCCCTCTGCTGGATATTCTGTTTCAGTTTGGAATTAAATCGTATCATGCCACATAATGGCAAGAAACAGGTTGACATGATTGTTCATAATCTTTAAGGACTTTTTAAAGTTAGTTTTTACACATGATTTAAAAGGCAATTTTTTTTATTACTTTGAGGGGAATTAAGGGGAAATATAGAACCCCACAAGACAGTTAATTTGGAGTAAATCAGTAAAAGGTTTTTGTTTTACATGTCATTAAGCCTCAGGAAAATAGGCAAGATACTATGAAGACACGACAAAGTGGCAGTTTACACATTCACAAGTGACACTTTCAAAGTGGTAGTTCTAAAAGTAGTTTTAAGTTTGTTTAATCACAAACCTGGGGCGGGAGTCTCCGTTTTGCCGGAGCCGGGGGTTTCCCGACGGCATGAGACTGCCCTACAATGGGAAACCCCATTGACCGGCCGGCGTAACGGAGAATCCCAGCGGCGGGTCGGGGCTGAAATGTGGCACGGCGGGGCGGAGAATCTAGCCCTGATGTAGTTATTTTACCTGTAAACTACATGATTTATTTTGAAATGGAATGTTTTACACAAAGATTGTGGAACTTACTGCCACATAGTTGTTGGAGCAGATATTGCATTTACCTGCTTGAGGGGAGGTTTTATGCAAATCTGAAAAAGAGGGAATAGTGACACAATGGGGCAAGAGGTAATTAGAATAGGAGGAGATTATTGAGGGTATAAACACTGCCATAAACTAGTTAGACTCCATATGAAAGAGGTTGAGTAGACTGGGAACTATATTCCCTGGAATTTAAAAGAATGAGAGGTGATTTAATTGCAGCATTCAATTCTTAAAAGGCCTTGGTATGGTAAATGCTGGAAAGATATTTTTCCTTGCTGGGATGTCTAGAACTGGTGGTCGCAGTCTCAGAATAAGTGGTCATCCTTTTAGGATTGGGATTGCTAGATATTTCTTGTGAATCTTAGGAATTCTGAACAGATGGCTGTTGAACATATTCAATACAGACATTGATAGGTTTTGGGAAACTGTGGTAATAAAGTGATATAGGGATAGTGCAGGAAGGTGATATTGAGTTACAAAAATCTGCCATGATCATTTTGAATGACAGAGCAGGCTCAATGGGTCAAATGGCCTTCTCTTGCTTCTATTTCTTAAGAACAAAGAAAAGTACAGCCCAGGATAAAAGGCCCTTCGGCCCTCCAAGCCTGCACCGACCATGCTGCCCGTCTAACCTACACTTCCAGGGTCTGTATCCCTCTATTCCAATCCCGTTCATGTATTTGTCAAGACGCCCTAAAATGTTACTATCGTACCTGCTTCCACCACCTCCTCCAGCAGCGAGTTCCAGGTACCCACTACCCTCTGTGTAAAATCCTCACACATCTCCTCTAAACTTTGCCCCTCGCATCTTAAACCTATGTCCCCTACTAATTGACTCTTCCACCCTGGGAAAAAGCTTCTCACTATCCACTCTGTCCATACCATAATTTTGTCGACTTCTATGAGGTTGCCCCTTAACCTCCATCGTTCCAGTGAGAACAAATCGAGTTTATCCAACCTCTCCTCATAGTTAATGCCCTCCATACCAGGCAACATCCTGGTAAACCTCTTCTGTACCCTCTTGAAAGTCTCCACACCCTTCTAACTAAGGTTCTATACAGCTGCAGCATGACTTTCCAATTTTTATACTCAATGCCCCGGCCAATGAAGGCAAGCATGCCCTATGCCTTCTTGACTACCTTCTCCATCTGCGTTGCCACTTTCAGTGACCTGTGGACCTGTCGAACCAGATCTCTCTGCCTGTCAATACTCTTCAGGGTTCTGCCATATACTGTATATTTCCCACCTGTATTCGACCTTCCAAAATGCATTACCTCACATTTGTCCAGATTAAACTCCATCTGCCATCTATCCGCCCAAGTCTCAACCGATCTATATCCTGCTGTATCCACCAACTGTCCTCACCCCTATCCGCGATTCCACCAACCTTTGTCTCGTCCGCAAACTTACTAATCAGACCAGTTACATTTTCCTCCAAATCATTTATATATACTACAAACAGAAAAGGTCCAACACTGATCCCTATGGAACACCACTAGTCATAGCTGTCCATTCAGAAAAGCACCCTTCCACTGCTACCCTCTGTCTTTTATGATCGAGTCAGTTCTCTATCCATCTTGCCAACTCACCTCTGATCCCGTGTGACATCACCTTCTGTATCAGTCTACCATGAAGGACCTTGTCAAAGGCCTTACTGAAGTCCATGTAGACAACATCCACTGCCCTACCTACATCAATCACCTTCGTCACTTCTTTGAAAAACTCGATCAAGTTAGTGAGAGACAATCTCCCCTTCACAAAACCATGCTGCGTCACGCTAATATGTCCATTTGCTTCCAAATGGAGAAAATCCTGTTTCGAAGAATCCTCCCCAATAATTTCCCTACTACTGACGTAAGGCTCACCGGCCTGTAATTTCCTGGATTATCCTTGCTACCCTTCTTAAACAAAGAAACAACATTGGCTATTCTCCAGTCCTCTGGGACATCTCCTGTAGCCAGTGAGAATACAAAGATTTCTGTCAAGGCCAGAAATTTTCCTCCTTGCCTCCCTCAGTATTCTGGGGTAGATTCGATCAGGCCCTGGGGACTTAACTACATTACTATTTTTCAAGATGCCCAAAACCACCTCTTTTTTGATGTCAATGTGACCCAGATATCTACACACACTTCCCCAGACTCATCATCCACCAAGTCCTTCACTTTGATGAATACTGATGCAAAGTACTCATTCAGTACCTCACCCATTTCCTCTGGCTCCACAAATAGATTCCCTCGCCTGTCCTTGAGTGGGCCAACCCTTTCCCTGACTATTGCTTTTATATATGTGTAAAAAGCCTTGGGATTTTCCTTAATCCTGTTGCCAATGACTTTTTATGACCCCTTTTAGCCCTCCTGACTCCTTGCTTAGTTCTTCCTACTTTCCTTATATTCTTCACGGGCTTCATCTGCCCTCAGGCTGCTGGTCCTTACAAATGCTTCCTTTTTCTTTTGGACTTGGCTGACAATATCCCTCATTATCCAAGGTTCCCGAAACTTGCCATACTTATCCTTCTTCCTCACAGGAGCATGCTGGCCCTGAATTCCTAGCAACTGACATTTGAAAGCCTCCGACATTCCAGATGTTGATTTACCCTCGAACATCTGCCCCCAATCTAGATTTTTCTTTGTTTCTTATGTCCTGTTTCTGTGCTGTAAAATTGATGTAATTCAATAAATCATAAATAGTCTTGCAGTTTTCTCAAGAAAATAGTTGATTGAAGTGTAATGTTGGAATAGATGCTATGAACATTCTGCTATTATTCTATGCAATATATCTATTTTATAAACATTGCCGAAATCACTATTAATACTCTTTAAGATAGTATCACATGTCCCGATGCAATGTGCAACCATATCTAGACTTGATATTGATAAAACAATAGGAATTTTTGAAAATTTTATTCACATTTGAGAGGAAATCAATTTTTAATAATTCTTTGCTCAAAAATAGTGAATGGTGATAAATTAAATTTCAGAGTGCAGAGAATAGTACAAAGGCCAGATAGACCCAATGGAAAGTGAAAATGTTATGAATGTTCCAAATGCACATTGAAAAAAATATATAATCCACTGAAATTTAGTGAATTCGAGGTTAAACGTAAATGCAAGATATCTGTGGGTTTAAATCATGTACAATTTCAACTTTCCAATCATCACCATCATCATAGCTCTGATCAAAGGCTGATTTGAGCCACAGCACCATGATCTCTGCCGAGGGCAAGGAGACAGGTCCCAAAATTACTCCAACCAGAACCGGAATAAAACCCTGTGTTGTTGGCTCCAATCTGATCCATACTAGCCATCCAGCTAACTGAGCCAACCAGCTCCCCAAGTTCTCTCAGTTGTTGTGGCAAATACACCTTTTGCATGTATGTTCTGGCCTACAGCTATGGATAATAATGGCAGAGGCTCCTTCCAATCTTATCAGTTTTGATATTGACAAAAGGTGAACTGTCAACTTAGTATTTGGCTAGATCCCAAATAAGCCTTCTAATTGAAGTCCATCATATTATAAAAATTGAAATGTTAATCTCAGATGATCCTAAGGGACTTTGCCGATATTATCTTGGGATTTTTAGATTGAATCCATGTACCCTGTGCCAAAACCTAAAAGAAGTACATTTATCATAATAGCTTAGGGTCTTGAATAAGACGTTAAACCAATGTCACATTTACCCCCTCGGGATCTCATGGCATTATTTGGGGTTTTTGCTTTGTGTCTTGGCTTTCATCCTTCAGACAGATTAACTGGTCATTTACACAATTGTTATTCTTGGAACTTTGCTGCGTTAGTCGACAAAATAATTATGATTATATTTATGAATGAGCTGATTGACTGTGAGGCATTTTGGGATGGGAAAGGTGCTATACAAGTGCAACTTTTTACTCTTAACTGTAACTAAATTTTGAATTTGCTGTTACTCACTGGCAGGTGTTATAATAGTTTTTAATTCTTTGATTAGGATTTTGAGCGTAACTCACCAGACTGTGTTTTGACAATCCGGAAAGGGTTTCAGGAGCTTGAAGCTTTGGCACAGCAACAAGGTATGGGAGTATCTGTCACGATCAGAAGAATTTCATATTCTTCATGAGATTAATTTCAGGCTTTCTACTACTACTAACTGTTGGAGGAAATGAACAATCATTACATGCAGGAACTAGCAAGCATATTGTAAACATATACAAAAAAGGGAAATATCTAATTTGCCCCTGATGCTCGATGTTGCTATAGAGGTGGAAGCAGAAGGTTCATTATTTTAAATCCAAAAATTCTGAGTGATTTGCTTTAGCAGCAAATTCAAGCGTTAAAACTAATAAAGTTTAACAGCAGGTTGGGGTTGCCAGCCGTACTATCCTCTGAGGCTTGCAGCAGTCAGGTTAGGACTTTCAGTGGAAGCAGGGGAAACAGCCAAAATTATGCAAATTGACCCACACTAGAAAATTGGCCTGGATCAGGAGTGCATCTAAATTTGCAAACCTGTTGACAATTTTTTCCATGTCATGAATTTACTGTGCAGTAAATTTAATGTCCCTAATACATGTACCTTATTTTTTCTATATTGATACAGTAGTTCATTGTATAGCACTTACTTCCCACCTTGTCTGATAATTTAATTTCCTAAATGGATCAGGCCTTTAGGCTCTGCTCAAAATATAATTTTAGTAGTAGAATGAGCTATAAGAAAATCAATCACAGACTTTAATTTCCATGCCCATAAATCTTGTCCTTTACAGCATGGAGTAAGATCACAAGTCAACTGTCTCTGTGTAAGGCGGTGAAATCCAAGAAAGAAGTTGATCATCTCTATGCATGGGCACGAAATGCATTTACTTACTTAGCAATGTTCAACTACCCATACAAGACTGAAGTCGGATTGCATTTCCCTGCAAACCCAGTGGATGTAAGGAATCTAATTTTCCTGAAGATTGTAAAATAATATTTGCATAACATTTAAAATTAATCATTTGATTTAATATAGGAAAAAGTATTTTCAATTTGAAAAAATTTAATTCAGATTTATCAATTTTAAAATTCACATTTTATATATGCATTAATACACATGTTCATGTTAATGATAATTTCCTAAGGTTGCCTGTCGTTACATTCTGACGAAAGCTGATCATATTGAAGGCTTGCTAGATATATTAGGTAAGTATGTTATTTAAAATTATAAAGAAATTAAGACCCAAACAGAGAATAAAGTGGGAGATATATAGGCATGTATCTATCTCCATTAACGCAGTTATAAATGCTCATTATGACAGACCAAATGCATAAAACTACTGGGATAACAAACTAGTCCTCCCTGAATTATCTTTTCAAGGACTGATGCCTCTGGGGGAAGAAGTGAAATATCTAGACACCCGTTAGTAATATCTCTTGTTTCAAAGTAAAAGGTTTACTATGTTGATATAGGTCATGTATTCTCTGTTCTTGATCACTGGCTTTGAATTATTACTGGATTGCAGTAAGAACTAAATTATTTAAATGAGGAGTCAATTAAGTTATTATTGTACGTTTGCAGGTAACCCTTAATTCCTTCTATTTCACGCCCATGTGGTACCAGTACAGAGCTTTATTGTTTCATGTGTTTAATCACTGCTTCGATTTATGTATAAATGTGTACCCATTAAAAAAAAATTCTCTGTCCTTCCATTTGACATTGGAACTGAACATAATGAGATATCCAAGCAAGTCATAGAATTTACAGCGCAGAAGGAGGCCCTTTGGCCCATCGGGTCTGCACCAGCCCTTGGAAAGAGCATCCCACTTAAGCCCCACACTTCCACCCTATCCCTGTAACCCAGTAACCCCACCTAACCTTTTTGGACACTAAGGGCAATTTAGCATGGCCAATCCACCTAACCTGCACATCTTTGGACTTTGGGAGGAAACCGGAGTACCCGGAGTAAACCCACACCGACACGGGGAGAACATGAGGGGCTAGCAGCCGCGCCATGTAAAACGCCCAGCCTCCAAAAAATAAATGTCCAGAGAATTGCCAGTTCCGTGGCTGCACATGTGCATGGCGTCGACCCGCTGCGGTCGTGCCATATAACATTGCGCCGGCAGTGCGTGGACTCGACCTGCCAGATAGTGCCCCCTGGCCACCCCCCACCAGACTTCCAGCCCTCACCGAAGCCTCCCGGCCAGCACCGCATGTCCCCTGCACCGTTGTGAACTCGGCCCATTGGGGGTGGAGCATCACGTGACGTCCTGAGGACATCCCACCGATGCGTGCTGCGATGACACTGTTTTGAAAGGGGGGGGAGCATGCGAAACCTGCGTAAAACAGGCACCATTTCCGTTATAAAAAGTGATTCTCCGCCTGATTGCTGATGACAAAATTGGCATCGGGAAACGGAGAATCTCGCCCATGACCTGTTGGAGTTTTAAGACACAGTTTTTACTTCCACCCATTGCACAGTATTTCTATATCTGAGACATCTTCCTTGCCAAAATACAAATACTATCACATCATTTGCATTTCCAGCTATATTCTGTGGATCAAACAAGTAGTAATTTAATTATTGAAGTGTATGTAGTGCCAGCTGCACAATCATTTCAAAATGGCATAAATGTCAGGTGCAGAATTTATCCCTCAGCCTCCTCCGGATCTGCAAGCTTTTAAGATTTGGTGTAAGAACATAAGAACTAGGAACAGGAGTAGGCCATCTGGCCCCTCGAGCCTGCTCCGCCATTCAATGAGATCATGGCTGATCTTTGTGGACCCAGCTCCACTCTCCGGCCCATACACCATATCCCCGAATCCCTTTATTCTTTAGAAAGGTATCTACCTTTTTCTTAAAAACGTTTAAAGAAGGAGCCTCAACTGCTTCACTGGGCAAGGAATTCCAGAGATTCACAACCCTTTGGGTGAAGAAGTTCCTCCTAAACTCGGTCCTAAATCTACTTCCCCTTATTTTGAGGCTATGCCCCCTAGTTCTGCTTTCCCCGACCAGTGGAAACAACCTGCCTGCATCTATCCTATCTATTCCCTTCATAATTTTATATGTTTCAATAAGATCCCCCCGCATCCTTCTAAACTCCAATGAGTACAGTACCAGTCTACTCAACCTCTCGTCATAATCTAATCCCCTCAACTCTGGGATCAACCTAGTGAATCTCCTCTGCACTCCCTCCAGTGCCAATATGTCCTTTCTCAGGTAAGGAGACCAAAACTGAACACAATACTCCAGATGTGGCCTCACCAACACCTTATACAATTGCATCTTTTCCTTTTTAAAAAAAACATGGTTGTGGTATTTATGAGCTTATTTTATTGGTAAAAGTAAAACAATAAAGAACAGAATTATATACTAAAAATGTTAAAAGGAGTAAATGGTTATAAATCAAACCTATTGTAGTAAATAACCAGATTTCAGTGCTCCTTCTCTTTTAGAGAAGTATGCAGTGGGGCCACGCTGGGATAAATATTAGGGCCACTTCTTTTCCTATTTGAACTGGATTTGGTTTTCAGGAGGAACATTTTGAAATTTGTGGAAGATACAAAATAGTAAATCGTAGCTGGGATGGTAGCAGACTTCAGGAGAATATAGACTGACTTGTCAAAAGACCAAAAAACAAAAATACTGGACAATCTCAGCAGGTCTGACAGCATCTGTGGAGAGAGAAGGGGCTAATGTTTCGAGTCGGGATGACTCTTTGTAAAAGCTCGGAAAGAAGCTGTGAAAAGAGTGCATAACTGATAGATGCAATTTAATATGGATAAGTTAAAGTGATGCACTTGACAAAAACAGTATGGACATGGAGTACAATCTAAATTAATAATAATCTTTGTTAGTATCACAAGTAAGTTAAATTAACATTGCAATGAAGTTACTGTGAAAATCCCCTAGTCACTACACTACGGTGCCTGTTTGGGTACACAGATGGAGAATTCAGAATATCCAATTCACCTGACAAGCATATCATAGTTCATAAAATTTACAGTGCAGAAGGAGGCCATTCGGCCCATCAAGTCTGCACCGACTCTTTGAAAGAGCACCCTACCCAATCCCACACCTCCACCCTATCCCATAACCCAGTAACTCAACCCAACACTAAGGGCAATTTTGGACACTAAGGGCAATTTTAGCATGACCAATCCACCTAACCTGCACATCTTTGGATTGTGGGAGGAAACCGGAGCACAACCCATGCACACACGGGGAGAACGTGCAGACTCCACACAGACAGCGAACCAAGCCGGGAATCGAACCTGGGACCCTGGAGCTGTGAAGCAATTGTGCTAACGACCATGCTACCGTGCTGCCCCTAATATCTTTTGGGACTTTGGTGGGAGGAAACCGGAACACCCGGAGGAAACCCACGCAGACACAGTGAGAACTCGCAGACACTGCACAGACAGTGACCCAAGCCAGGAATCGAACCCGGGTCCCTGATGCTGTGAAACAACTACTAAACACTGTGCTACCGTAAATTGTAACTTGGGAAGGGTGCAGAAAGACTCACTACACCCATAAACCTTTGGTCTTGGTAGGGCAAGTTGAGTTGGTGATTAAAATTTATGGATATTTGTCTTTGTAAATAGGCCAATTGAATACAGAAACAAGGAAATCCTGATGAACCTTTACAAAGCTCAGATTAGGGCTCAGTTGGAGTATTGTGTACAATTCTGGGCACCACAATTTTGGGCAGGATGTCAAGGTCTTGGACAGGACACAGAGGATATTTACCAGGCTAACACAAGGAATGAGGTACCAGTTATTTGGGAAAAATTGGAGATGTATGGGTTGTTCTGAAAGCTGTGAAATCTAGATAGAGACCTAATAGGGCTACACAAAAGTATAAAGGATTTTGATAGAAAAAGTGGGGCAAAACACCTGGTAAATGGGTATGTCACTCTAGTCATAGATTTAAAATAGTTGACATAAGATCGAGAGGGAAAATTAGAAGAAAATCTTTTTCTGTGTAATCTGATTGATAAGAACTTCCAAAACCATTTGGGCACGTACTTGAGAAGACCAACTTACAAGGTGTAAGGGATGTGAACTGTGGGCCTAAATTTGACAGTACTGGAGCTCGCTCTGAGAATCAGCTGTCCAACGTGGGTCCACAGCTCAAAATAGCCCTTTATTCTGTAGAGTTTAAAGAGAGTTCACATTTTCTCTATCTGTTTAATAATATGTTGACCTAGCACAAAAGATCTTACAGATGTCATATTATAAATTATTTTGTTCATTGTAATTTGCTATCCATTGTTATAGGAGAATTATGTACAACAAAAAATGGTTTTGTATTGTCTTGTGATCCATTGCCAGGGGTAATGGTTGTAGAATCCTAAATTACTTAGTCCTGTGTACAATTGCTTTGTATGTATACATGTATTTTATCTTGCCTTATACTATAAAGCCAGTGACTTCACAGACAATAATAAACATGTGTTAGTCAAATGTCATATTGCAGTTAATTTCAGAGATTTTTCAACAAAGAAAATATTTTGATTCATAGCACGATTTACAGGAAGTTCATACTGATAGCATAACTTGTACATATATTCAACGTTACTCGAGCATAAACATTTGTAGGCAATAGGCAAGCCACTAGCTTTTTACATAGTTTAATTTTTGATCTTTGTATTGTGTATATATTAATCGGTCACAAATAGATTGAGAGTGGAACTCCTTTTTGTTCCAAGAAGTGGATGTGCGCATTCCTCACTGTTTAACTTGTGTAAAATCTCTCCAGAAAGTTTAACCATGCAGGCAGCATGATCCACCAGAGGCAGAGGTAAGGCACCTGTTCTTCCCCACCGTCTGGCTTCTGGATCATAGATGAAAACGCTATCCTTTTTAGTCATTTGCCGGAGGGACCCCCCACCAGTGATGTACATTTTGGAATTATGTACAGAGGTGCTAAATTGACAGCAGTCGAAAGGCGATACCTTAAGTGTCGTCCACTGGTCAGCTGCAGGAACGTAATATTCTGTTTCATTCACATGAAACCACTCATCTGACTGGAAAAAAATTAATACATTTCGGTTAAACTGAAAAAAAGTAACATCACAATATTTGTTTATTTATAATTAACACCACGTTCCTTTCACGGTATTAAGTAGTACATAGATTTAGACACCTTTTTCTACGAAAATCGTGTTAGGAAATAACAGATTGTCAATGTATTTATAAGTTCATGGATTGAACAAATAGATTTTTTAATATGTACATTCTTGGGCTGAGTTGCATTGGTACATAGAATAGTTCTATGTGTTTTCATGGTTCCTGGGTTTACGTCTAGCTGTGAGAAAGATAATTCTTTTGAATTAAAATTTACTTCCATCTTTCAAATCTTCTGTAGATGACATGGCTAAATTATTTTTGTTTCAGTTCACATCTACAATTTTTTAACGATTTAGTGATAATGTTTGGGTTCTTTTTATCCACTTTGACAATGTATTCTGTCACCATTTCTGCACATCATCCCCTCAGTTGGTTGAGCTGACACCAAGAACCTAAAGTTGTGGGAAATTATGATGATTCCTAATGTTTGAATACTTGGACACACCTGGCTATCTGCCAGTTTGATAACTTAATTACTCCAACTGCATTATTGTTATTTTATGCTGACCAATGTGAGAGCGATATGATTCAGGTAAAACATTGTTTTCAGTAATCCCTTTTTCATGCTGTAAAGCTACACACCAATGTTAAATAACGTTTGAATTTAAAGGAACAACATGAAGATTAAAAAATGTTCTTACTGAGTTTAAAGTCCTTCCTCCTACACAGAATATTTTGTCTCCGATAGTAGCCATACCATGATCACAACGGGCAAATGTCATGGACTGGTTAATAATCCATCGTTGCAGTCTTGGTAGGTAGCTGTACAGATCTTTTACAGCTTTTCCTGCTGAGAATCCACCTGATGGTAGTGATAATGTAGCTAAATATATATGCTGTTTTAAAATTCACATTCTCTGTTTTGAAATACGTTCTTGCAGAATACACCGTCACCTGAACATCTGCTGCGGGATTCTCCATCGGCGGGATCCTCAGCCTCGCCGGCAGCGCATCCACTTGACGGAGAATCCTGCCCATGGTTTCAAACATCATCTAGTGTATTATTCAAATTAGAATAGAATATTACAGGACAGGGGGATTAATTCACTTTATTTTTTATTATTTTATGGGATGTAGGTATAGTTAGTAAGACAAGCATTTATTACCTATCCCTAATTGCCCTTGAGAAGGTGGTGGTGAACTGTGTTTTTGAACCGCTACAGTACATTTGTCCAGGTATTTCCTAATAATACTGTTAGGAAAGGAATTCCAAGATTCTAATCCAGCTACAGTGGAATAATTGCAAAGTAGTTCCAAGTCAGGATGCTGTTTGGCATGGAGATGAATTTAAATTTGATGATGTTCCCATGCATCTGTTGCCTTGCCCTTCTAGGTGGTAAGAAGTCAAGTGTCTGGAAGATGCTGTTGAAGGAAGCTTGGTGAGTTGCTGAAGGGCATGTCGTATATGGTGTACATTGCTGCTACTGTGCAACGGAGATGGAAGGAGTGAATGTTTAAAGTTGGGAAGAGCCGCTCAAACAGGCTGCTTTGCCCTCGATGAAAAGCTTATTGGGAATAATGCAGAGTCTAATGCAGCGGTTTCCCATATGTGGGTTCTCAAGGTGGACAATGGCAACTAGATGCCAAGTACTGATGCATATACATGAAATCTGAGTTAACCAGGGTTAACTATTTTTGCAGTGCACTGATCAGCACTAGAAAAAGTCAAGGAATAGGTCCCAAAATTAAAAGAGTTGTTGAAAAATAAATTGATGACTCTTCATCAAAGTTCTTCTAATCTCTTCCAAAAGCCTGATCTTGAACTTGACATTGGTTGTCCAGAGTTGTGACTCTGAGCTAAATTTGATTTTTGTAGTCTGGCCATGTTTAGTGGACTTAATTTCCCTGGACACATCATTACTGTTTATTTAGCTTTACTGATGGACATTTTTCTACATAACTAGTGATTAATAATCGGTTTTACTTTATGAAATTTGTCAACTTGTTTTCCAAAATTAAGAAGGATAACTGAAGTAAAATCTATTGGCTTTTTTATAAAATGATGTGCAAGACATGATAGCAAGAAACAAAATACTAAGATTCTGGTAATCTGTAACACAATGCTGGAATCATACAGCAGAACAAAAAAAATCTAAACATTTCAGATGTCAGCATTGTGATGTTGTGGGCCATTCTAAACTCAAAGCTGGGTGAAGCCTCTTAATACAGTCAAAAGAGGGGGGTGGTAAAGGTGGTGGATGGGAAATTTAAAAATAGATGACAAACACAGAGAAAAATTATAAATTTAATGTTGGAACAGATTGCTGTACCTCAGTTTGGCAGTAAGCAGAAACAACTTGGCTGTTATAGAAACGGGCAGAATTCTCCCATTTGGAGACAAAATGCAATGGCAGGAGCAGGAACGTGGGGTGTTTTCTGCTGCGGCGGCCGGCCGGAAAATGCCAAGTCTCCCGGCCCTGACCTAATTAATTCTGCACCCGAGTGTTTCATGCTGTATTCAGTGGCGGGGCAGTCCTGGATGGCTTTTTGTACAGTTGTGTCCAGGTGCCATATTGAAAAGGTGCCCAACATCATTCATTCACTATTCAAGAAATAATGTGGACCTCCTAAAAGTGAAGGTAGGTCTCCAGAAGAACGCTGAGACCAACATATGGACCTCCAGGAACATTCTGAGGACAACTGACCTGGAAGGGTCCACCTGCAGATGCAACCCCAACCAACTGCTGTGTGTTCTAGGGACTAGGACTGCAGGCAGCCTCCACCTTCAATTTCTTGGCACCCGGGCATTGTTTACATGAGCCCCAACATCTGCATGCCATGTTGTTCTGAATGTGTTTCATGCTGTTGTGTTTTCCAACCGGCATCACAGAAATTTGGTGTGTCTGCATCTTATTAACGGTACACAAATTGGGCAGCACAGTAGCACTGTGATTAGCACAATTGCTTCACAGCTCCAGGGTCCCAGGTTCGATTCCTGGCTTGGGTCACTGTCTGTGCACAGTTTGCACATTATCCCCATCTGTGTGTGGGTTTCCTCCTGGTGCTCCGGTTTCCTCCCACAGTCCAAAGATGTGCAGGTTAGGTGGATTGGCCATGCTAAATTGCCCTTAGTGTCCAAAATTGCCCTTAGTGTTGGGTGGGGTTACTGGGTTATGGGGATAGGGTGGAGGTGTGGACCTTGGGTAGGGTGCTCTTTCCAAGAGCCGGTGCAGACTCGATGGGCCGAATGGCCTCCTGCACTGTAAATTCTGTAAACAAATGAAGTTCACGCCATCCTCTGACGAGTTTTCCGACCCACTATGACAGGCACTAGTGGAAGATCCCAATGTAAATTCACACGGGTGTGAAACCAATTTCTGGGTCTCCTGCAATATTCTGCCACCACGCCTGCCATCAAACAGACCGACAGGAGCTTGGGGGAATTCCGTTCATTGTGGGTAAACTAACAACATAGGGCTAAGGAAGCAAAAATATGAAAAACCTTGGAGTTGGTTACAAAAATAAATTTGAATATTGGATCTAGTTAAGATCTGAACTTACTGAAGTTATTGTTCAGGTTTAGAGCAGATAAGGTAGCCAAGAGATGGAAGGTACTGATTTTGAAGCTTGTATCCAGCTCCCATTTTCTTGTACTGGAAGGTGGGAAACGAACTGATGAAGAGAACATTTTCCCCCCCCACAATCTCCACTCTAGTGTAACCTTCAGGCAATGGAGACTTTTATTCTTGCCATACCACAACATACCATCCACCAATTCCAACTTGCAAAAGAAGACAAGGAGAAGCAGATGAGGCCTGAGCAAAGCATTAAAAGAGGCCAGCAAAAGAGTTGATATAGGGAGATAAAGGAGCAGATAAGACAATATTTGCCAAGTAACCATGTGCAACACCACAAGATAGTAACAAAGAAAACCCTGTATTTTTAGTAAAACAATTTTTTAGAGCTGTTTCACAGAAGCATAAAAGTCAAAATTGGACAGCAAACCGTATAATGAGTTGTTCGGATGAGTTGACAAAAAGGACTAAAAGGAGTTTTGCAATACCTGTTAAAGGAGGAGAGAGAGTTTTAGGGCGGGAAACTGCAGAGCCTATTGCATGGATGGCTCAGGGTAGGGCTATCAATGGTGCGGCAATGGAAATCCTGTATGCAAAAGGCTAAAATCAGCATTCTCGACATGTTTTACGGGTAAAAGTATTTGCAGAAATGGGGCGGGGCAAGAGATTTGGATGCAAGGATGAAAGTTTTCAATTTGAGGATTTGCAGGATCAGGAACCAAGCAAGATAGGCGACAATAAAAAAGCTTTTTACTGTGTGTAATGTAAATAGCTCTACATGGTCGGTGTGTAACTAAAGACCACAGTTTGTTAAAAATTAATCTAAATTATGAGTCGTTTAACGACACTATAATTTCTGTTTTTGCAGTTGGCAGACTTGTGCTTATATCATCGAATAATGATATTTGTATTAATTTTTTTAATTGAAGTGAGATTTTTTTTTTAAGCTGGTCACTCAATTTCATTTAAAAATAGCTTTGACAGGGCAGCACGGTGGCGCAGTGGGTTAGCCCTGCTGCCTCACGGCGCCAAGGCCTCAGGTTCGATCCTGGCTCTGGGCCACTGTCCGTGTGGAGTTTGCACATTCTCGTGTTTGTGTGGGTTTCGCCCCCACAACCCAAAAGATGTGCAGGGTAGGTGGATTGGCCATGCTAAATTGCCCCTTAATTGGAAAAAATTAATTGGGTACTCTAAATTTTTTTAAAAAATAGCTTTGACAAAGGGTCATCTGGACTCAAAACGAGGGCTCTTTCCTCTCCTTACAAACCTGCTGAGATTTTTCAGCATTTTCTCTTTTGGACTCAATTTAATCTAGAAGCTAATTAACAAATACTGTTCTGAACAATGTTGCTGCTAGAAGTTGACTTTCTGCAAATTAAACCCTCCTATTTCTTTTTCCTCCTCTTCCCTTCTCAAGTGTATCTCAGGCATTGTAAAGTATCAGTAGACAACCTACACAATGCTTATAGATGTGCTGCTTTTGTGTTAGAAAATGTTAAAAAATGCTCCTATGAATAGTGTCACTAAATGTCCTCCCTCATAATGTTTCTTTTACAGAAACTTATTTTATTTGTTAGGGTATGGGTGTGATGTGAAGTATTTTCTCTGGTACAAGTCAGCATAAGATAAATATTCTTGAAATGCCTTTCTTCCAAATATTACATCTAGTTGTCATATCCTTTTCCTTTAACCTCACCTGAAATGTACAGAATGCCTTTATGTACAGTCCCAGTGTGATCCGCTACTGCCACTGGGAAAGGTGCTATAAACTCCCACTTGTTCTCTTCCGTCTTGTATTCTTCCACTGTATTTGTCAGGCTCCCTAAAAGTGTTCCTCCTGCTACCGAAACAATGTGGTCTAAAATTGCATCCACATAAAACCGTGTGCGCTTTTCCAGCATGCCAGCAACCTGAATCCATGAGCTATTTCTTGGATCAAACCGATACACCTGGGAATAGAAAAGAAACCAAGTGTGATAAATATATTAGCTGAACTATTTTTAACATGAATTGATTTTTCTGAAGTATATGCTGACAGAGGGCCTTACCATAGAAGAATAGCTGATATTCAGATAATTAGCTTAGTCATGCCACATCACCTTCGTAAATATTAATACTATGAAAGCCGTGCGCAATTGACTGGCACACTTTTGACATTTTTGGTTCATTTACACAGTTTTCTTGTCAACCACCTTTGATCTGGGTTGCATTACAGTTACCAATTTTCTTGCTTTCCCTATTCCAAAGATGCAGATGGATATCACAGCTGTCCCTAATCCTAATCTCACCATGTATCAACATACATGCATTTTGCACCAGGGTTGTTCTGCTCAATTGTTAGTCATTTGTGAAGTACTGTCCTGGCTGAGATCCGCTGATTCAGTAGTGACCAGGAATCAAGCCTGACGTCTGGTCTTTTTTTAAAAAATAATTTTTATTAAAGGTTTTCATAAAATATCAATAACAAAATGAGAAAGAAAAAAGAACCCAACAGGGGTAAGTACAAAACACAATCTAAAAAAGCAAACACCCCCCCCCCCCGTACCTAAATAATAAATTAACATTAACACCCCGACTTAAGACAACAGGTGTATACACCCCCTCAGACCCTTCCAGTGTAAATAACATAAACAAAAATAAAGTAAACCCCCCCCCACCCCCCGAGCCGCTGCTGCCATTGACCAATGTCTAACGTTCTGCCAGAAAGTCTAAGAACGGTTGCCACCGCCTAAAGAACCCTTATACCGACCCTCAAGGCGAATTTCACCCTCTCCAATTCAATGAACCCTGCCATATCGCTGATCCAGGATTCCACGCTTGGGGGCCTCGTATCTTTCCACTGAAGGAGAATCATTCGCCGGGCTACCAGGGACGCAAAGGCCAGAATTCCGGCCTCTTTCGCCTCCTGCACTCCCGGCTCCTCTGCCACCCCAAATATTGCAAGCCCCCAGCCCGGTTTGACCCTGGATCCTACCACCCTCGACACCGTCCTCGCTACGCCCTTCCAAAATTCCTCCAGCGCTGGGCATGCCCAGAACATATGGGTGTGATTTGCTGGGCTCCCTGAGCACCTAACACACCTGTCCTCACCCCCAAAGAACCTGCTCATCCTTGTCCCGGTCATGTGTGCCCTGTGCAGCACCTTAAATTGTATGAGGCTGAGCCTCGCGCATGAAGAGGAAGAGTTCACCCTCCCTAGGGCATCTGCCCACGTCCCCTCTTCGATCTCCTCTCCCAACTCCTCCTCCCACTTACCTTTCAACTCCACCACCCAGGCCTCCTCCTCCTGCATCACCTGGTAAGTTTCCGAGATCTTACGCACTCCCACCCACCCCCCCGAGAGCACCCTGTCCTGTACTGTGTGTGGCAGTAGCCGTGGGAATTCCACCACCTGCCGTCTGGCAAACGCCCTTACCTGTAAGTACCTGAAGGTGTTCCCCGGGGGGAGCCCGTACTTCTCCTCCAGCTCACCCAAGCTCGCGAACTTCCCGTCCACAAACAGGTCCCCCAACTTTCGTATGCCTGCCCTGTGCCACCCTGAAAACCCTCCACCTGTTCTTCCTGGGGCGAACCGGTGGTTCCCCCGTAATGGGGTCCACGCCGAGGCCCTAACTTCCCCCCCTATGCCGCCTCCACTGCCCCCAGATTTTGAGGGCCGCCACCACCACCGGGCTCGTGGTATACCTCCTTGGAGGGAACGGCAGCGGCGCCGTTGCCAGCGCCCCCAGACTCGTACCCACACAGGACGCTGTCTCCAGCCTCTTCCATGCAGCCCCCTCCCCCTCCATCACCCACTTGCGCACCATTGTCGCATTGGCGGCCCAGTAGTACCCACAGAGGTTGGGCAGCGCCAGCCCCCCCCTATCTCTACTCCGCTCCAGGAACACCCTTCTCACCCTCGGAGTCCCTCGCGCCCACACAAACCCCATTATACTCCTGTTCACCCGCCTGAAAAAAGCCTTCGGAATAAACACGGGGAGGCACTGGAACAGGAACAAAAACCTTGGGAGCACCGTCATTTTGATTGACTGCACCCTACCCGCCAGGGACAGCGGCAACGCGTCCCACCTCTTGAACTCCTCCTCCATTTGCTCCACCAGCCTTGTAAAGTTAAGCCTATGCAGGGCCTCCCAGCTCCTGGCCACGTGGACCCCCAAATATCTGAAACTCTTCTCCGCCCTTTTTAGTGGGAGCTCACCAATCCCCCTCTCCTGGTCCCCTAGCTGAACTACGAACAGCTCGCTCTTCCCCATATTGAGCTTGTACCCCGAAAAGTCCCCGAATTCCCTAAGCATCCTCATTACCTCTGGCATTCCTCCCACCGGGTCCGCCACATACAGCAGCAGGTCATCCGCATAAAGCGACACCCTATGCTCCTCCCCACCCCGCACCAACCCCCTCCAGTTCCTCGACTCTCAGTGCCATAGCCAGGGGTTCAATCGCCAGTGCGAAGAGCAGGGGGGACAGGGGACACCCCTGTCTCGTCCCTCGGTGCAACCGAAAGTACTCTGACCTCCTCCTATTTGTGGCCACACTCGCCATCGGGACCTCATACAACAGCCTAACCCACCTGACAACCCCTCCCCAAACCCGAACCTCTTCAGCACCTCACACAGGTACCCCCACTCTACCCTATCGAAGGCTTTCTCAGCATCCATTGCCACCACTATCTCCGCCTCCCACTCCCTCGCCGGCATCATGATAACGTTCAAAAGCCTCCGCACATTCGCGTTCAACTGTCTTTACTTCACAAACCCCGTCTGGTCTTCATGGATGATCTGCGGGTCACAATCCTCAATCCTCGTGGCTCAGACCTTCGTCAGCACCTTGGCATCTACATTTAGCAAGGAAATCGGTCTGTAAGACCAACATTGCAGGGGATCCTTGTCCCGCTTCAGGATCAAGGAGATCAGTGCCCGGGACATCGTCGGGGGTAAAGCCCCCCCTCCCTTGCCTCATTGAAGGTCCTAACTAACAGCGGGCCCAACAGGTCCATATATTTTTTATAGAACTCGACCGGGAAACCGTCCAGCCCCGGTGCCTTCCCCGCCTGCATGCTTCCTATCCCTTTGATCAGCTCCTCCAGCCCAATCGGGGCCCCCAGTCCCACCACCAGTCCCTCTTCCACCTTTGGAAACCTCAATTGGTCCAGGAAACGGCCCATCCCTCCCTCCTCTCGTGGGGGCTCGGATCGGTACAATTCCTCGTAGAAGTCCCTGAAGACCCCATTGATGCCAACCCCACTCCGCACCACGCTCCCTCCCCTGTCCTTAACTCCCCCGATCTCCCTAGCTGCGTCCCGCTTCCGAAGCTGATGCGGCAGCATCCGGCTTGCCTTTTCCCCATACTCGTAGACCGCCCCCTGGGCCTTCCTCCACTGAACCTCCGCCTTCCTGGTGGTCACCAGGTCGAATTCGGCCTGGAGACTGCGCCTCTTCCTCAACAATCCTTCCTCAGGTTCTTCCGCAGACCTCCTGTCTATCCTCACCATCTCCCCCACCAACCTCTCCCTCTCCCTCCGCTCCTTGTGGGCCCTGATGGGGATCTGCTCTCCCCTCACCACCGCCTTCAGTGCCTCCCATACCATCCCCACTCGGACCTCCCCGTTGTCGTTGGTCTCCAAGTACCTCTCTATACTTCCTCGGACCCGCTCGCTCACCACCTCGTCCGCTAACAGCCCCACCTCCAAGCGCCACAGCAGGCGCTGGTCCCTCTCCTCCCATCTCCAAGTCCACCCAATGCGGGGCGTGGTCCGAAATGGCTATTGCCGAATACTTGGTATCCTCTACTCTTGCTATCAGCGCCCTACTCAAAATGAAAAAGTCGATTCGAGAATAAGCCTTATGGACATGTGAGAAGAATGAAAATTCCCTAGCCCCCGGCCTTGCAAATCTCCAAGGGTCCACCCCTCCCATTTGGTCCATAATTCCCCTCAACACTCTAGCCGCCGCCAGCTTCCTACCCGTCCTAGACATGGAGCGATCCAGTGCAGGATCCAACACCGTGTTAAAGTCTCCCCCCATTATCAGGCCCCCCACTTCCAAGTCTGGGATCCGACCCAACATACGCCGCAGAAAACCCGCATCGTCCCAGTTCGGAGCATACACATTGACCAGTACCACCCTCTCTCCCTGCAACTTACCACTTACCATTATGTACCTACCACCATTATCTGCCACAATGCTCAACGCCTCGAATAACACCACTTTTCCCACCAAGATCGCCACCCCTCGATTTTTGGCATCTAGCCCCAAGTGAAACACCTGACCTATCCACCCTTTCCTCAGTCTTACCTGGTCTGCCACCTTCAGGTGTGTCACCTGGAGCATAACCACATCCGCCTTGAGCCCCTTCAGGTGCGCGAACACGCGGGCCCGCTTAACCGGCCCATTCAGTCCCCTTACATTTCAGGTTATCAGCCGGATCAGGGTGCTACCCGTCCCCTCCCCCGCCGACTAGCCATGACCCCTCCTCGGCCAGCCACGCGCCCGCACCCTACACCCGGCCTGTTCCCCACAGCGGCATACCCCCGTCTCGACCCACCCCACTCGCTCCAGCTCCTTGATCTTAGCAGCACCACCCTCCTCTCCTGCTCCCCATTCACAGGCTCTCCCCCGCCGTTCTAAGCGTGGGAAACAATCCTCGCTTCCCCGCCCCCCCCCCCCCCCAGTCTTCAGCGCGGGAAAAAATCCCGCGCTCGCCACCTACCAGGCCCCGCCACCAACCAAAACAGTGTCCAACCCACCCCATCCACCCTTCCCAACCCGAAAGAGAAAAACACAGAGAAAAAGAAACCCAAAACAATGCAAAGGCCCCCCCCCCCGAACCAAAAATAGGCATAACATATCCACCGCAGTCCCCAATCGCCCATCCCGACCCTCAGTCTGTGTCCAGCTTCTTGGCCTGAACAAAGGCCTACGCCTCCTCCGGAGACTCAAAATAATGGTGCCGGTCCTTGTAGGTAACCCACAGTCGCGCCGGCTGCAACATGCCAAACTTCACCCCCTTCCTGTGCAGCACCGCCTTCGCTCGATTGTACCCGGCCCTCCTCTTCGCCACCTCCGCACTCCAGTCCTGATATATCCGAACCTCCGCGTTCTCCCACCTGCTGCTCCTCTTTTTCTTGGCCCACCTGAGCACACACTCCCGATCGACGAACCGATGGAACCGCACCAGCACCACCCGCGGAGGCTCGTTAGCCTTGGGCCTCCTCGCCAACACTCTATGGGCCCCTTCCAGCTCCAGGGGCCCCCAGGAAGGACCCTGCTCCCATCAGTGAGTTTAACATGGTGACCACATAGGTCCCCACGTCCGGCCCCTCCGGGAGGCCCAGAATCCGCAGATTCTTCCGCCTCGACCGATTCTCCATCTCCTCGAACCACTCCTGCCATTTCTTGTGGAGCGCCTCATGCGCCTCCACCTTTACCGCCAGGACTAAGATCTCGTCCTCATTGTCAGAGATCTTTTGTTGAGCCTCTCGGATCGCCATCCCCTGGGCCGTCTGTGTCTCCAGCAGCTTATCAATAGAAGCCTTCATCGGCTCTAGCAGGTCCGTTTTAATCTCTCTGAGGCAGCGCTGGATACCCTCCTGTTGCTCCTCCGCCCACTGCCTCCACGCTGCCTGGTCTCCGCCCGCCGCCATTTTGTCCTTCTTCCCTCCCTTCTGGTCCACCACCACCTTTTTTGCCACCCCGCTCCTAGTTAAAGTCATATACTGACGGGGAGCTATTATTAACTCCTTCCCACACTGGGAAACGTCGAAAAAGTGCCCTTGAGGGCCCTGAAAAGAGCCCAAAAGTCTCGAGAGGGAATCCTTTTGGCAGTTTTCGCTTCACCAATCTGCCCAAAACTGTCTGTGGAAACTCCTGAAAGAGGTCTAAGAGTCCGTTCCAGACGGGAGCTGCCGAATGCGCGACCTACTCCTCCATGGCCGCCACCGGAAGCCTCGTCCCCGCTTCTTCAGTGGCCTTGGTGAGATCTTTTCACAGTTGTTCCCTCTGTTGTTAGAATTCACTTTTGATAAAGGCCCTCAGGTCAGTTTGCAGCTTTAAGCTTGCCCTTCCCCCGCCTGCATGCTGGAAGAGGCCCTGTTTATCCTGTTGCAGCCAAATCTTTTACTGTTTCTGCCGGGTCTGGTAGCCAAAAGACATAACATTCCTGGGGGACACTGTCAGGGGAATGTTGCAGTCTTCTCGCCACACCGGGAAATGTCAAACAAATACCGTGGGGGCCCTGTAAAAGAACCCGAAAGTCCGTTCCAAGCGGGAGCTACCGAATATGCGACCTAGCTCTGCATAGCCGCACCCGGAAGTCCTGACGTCTGGTCTGTATGACATTGCTTCAAATTGTAAATCTGCTAGAAATCTGGGGAAATTGTATCCCCCTAATTTTCCACCATTCTCCGTCTCTGACACTATCCTTGTGTCGTACGTCATTTCACAACTTGAGAGGACAACCTGTTCACAAGCCTCATCCTGAATGAGCAGCAACAGTTTAGGGGAGGCTTCTGATTTTTACATTGCCTCATCAAGTAACATTAACAAATCTTTTTTAGGGAATAGTCAGGGGGATTCCATGCCCTTGCTCTTTTAAGAATGTTTGAAATGGACTTTTATGAGTTTACATTAATTATAAAAGGAAAATGTGCATTGATTATGGATAATGGGAAATACTGGCACTATCGATAGCAAAGGAAGTTTAAAAAAAAGCCATGTAGCTGGTAGATACAAAGGAGGGCTGCAGATACAAAGAATTACAAGCAGAGGACCTTGAGAATGAAGGCAATCATTCCACAGATGCAGACACAAAGTGAAAGCAGACCGAGACAAAGATGAACACAATTCTTGCATGGAGAAGAAACAGGTCATTCGAGGGAGGAGGTCAGTTTTGTTGTTTGGCAGAAAAAGAGACAGCAGCACTTGGAGGTACTATCTGAGCTGGCGAAAAAGGTCTAAAACCGGGAAAGTTGTGTGAATGGTTTGGAGATATTTCCCTAGAAGTGTCTAAAATCATGAACCAGGATGTTATTGGTTTGTCAGTTGAAAAAGAACTTTGGAAACCTGCACCATCAGGACTTTGGTGATCTGAGGAAGAGATGGTTTGTAGAAGTGTGCCTTACTGATGATGATCATGCCTATGAAACTTGGGGATGGAAGCTGCTATCAGATAGGTCTCCTGACCTCCCCTGTGGAAATAAAGAACAGCTTATTGTGAAACAGGATAGCTACATAATGCCATATACATGCTGAAGGGGACTGATTGCTTGTGATTATATAACATCATAATAATAATCTATATTAGTGTCACAAGTAGGCTTACATTAACACTGTAACAAAGTTACTGTGAAAATGCCCTAGTCACCACACTGCGACGCCTGTTCGGGTATACTGAGGGAGAATTCAGAATGTCCAATTCACCTAACAATCAGGTCTTTTGGGGCTTGTGGGAGGAAATCGGAGCACCCGGATGAAACCCACGCAGAAAATGTGCAGACACCACACAGACAGTGACCCAAACTGGTAATCAAATCCGGATCCCTGGCGCTGTGAAGCAACAGTGTTAACCACTGTGCTGCCCATATCTTTACTTGATGTACCATTTGCCTGTTAATTCCTGTTTAATTTACATTCTGAGTCATGCTGAAGAAAAATATTACAAAAAGTGAAATCTTGTTGATAATTTCTGCCCTTGAGGGTCAGTTAGTAAATTTGGCTATTTTGGTTTCCCAATGGCGATCGTAACTGTTGTGCATTAAGGCAAAGACTCGCCAAAAGGCCAAACTGACATGATGGAACTCTTGTAATTCTCACACTGTGGTAGTCACCACTGATTGTATAATAGTTGTTATTAGAGGTAATACGGTAAGGCTCCTGTACTACAGGTACGGGGGAAGATCCCTGCCTGCTGGCTCTGCCCAATAGGCGGAGTATAAATGTGTGTGCACACTGAGCTGCACCCATTCTGGGAGCAGCTGCAGGAGGCCACACATCTCTGCTTAATAAAGCCTCGATTACTCTCTACTCTCGTCTCGTCGTAATTGATAGTGCATCAATTTATTAAGCAGAGATATTACAGTGATGGTACTACGCATCAAGCCAGATCGCCTACAGCTGCACCCGCAAGCATCCAACGCCATGTCAGCCTTCGACCACTGGCTAGCTTGCTTCGAAAGCTACCTCGGATCAGCGACTGAACAACCCTCGGACGCACAGAAGCTCCAGATCCTGTACTCACGGGTGAGCTCCGAGATTTTTCCCCTTATCCGGGATGCGCCCACTTACCCTGAAGCTATGGAGCTTCTGAATGGACACTATATCCGGCTGATCAACAAACCCTACGCCAGGCACCTCGTGTCCACGAGGCAGCAACTCCCCAGTGAGTCATTAGACGATTTCTGGCGTGCCTTGCACATCCTGGCGAGGAACTGTGATTGCCAGGCAGTTTCGGCCGCTGAACATACAGAACTCTTAATCAGGGATGCTTTTGTTACGGGCATGGGGTCGGCATACATCCGCCAGCGCCTATTAGAAGGGGGTACGCTCGACCTCGCGGCGACCAGGCACCTCGCGATCTCGCTAACGGTAGCCTCGTGTAACGTACAGTCGTACGCCCCCGACCGCATGCCACCCTCATGGACATCGTGGGCCCCACCAGCGACCGCCAAGCCTGCGCCGCATGGCAGCCAGCCAACCCCAGGGGCCCCAAATGCTATTTCTGCGGGCAAGCAAAGCACCCCTGGCAGCGCTGCCCGGCGCGGAGTGCAATATGCAAGACCTGCGGGAAGAAGGGACATTTTGCTGCTGTGTGCCAGGCCCGGTCGATCGCTGCTGTATCTAGGCCCAGTGTTCCTGCACTACCCACATGTGACCCATGGGCGCTGCCATTTTCATCCCCGCAGACCACGTGCGGCCCGTGGGCGCCGTCATCTTCCTCCCAGCAGACCATATGAGGCCTGTGGGTGGCGCCATCTTTAACGCCACCCGCCATGTAAGCCTCGTGGGCGCCGCCATCTTCGGCGCCATTTTGGATGGCGCCTCAAGACCTCTGCTCGTCGGGCACTTCATCTGGCCGTTCATCGCCTGCCATCGCCGCCGATCAGCTCGGGGCCTACCAACGCCAGCCGCAGCTCGCCTCCATCACGCTCGATCAGTCCCGGCCGTACAACCTCGCAACCGCGACAACGACGGTGAAAGTTGATGGCCACAAGACATCTTGCCTTCTTGATTCCGGGAGCATGGAAAGCTTCATCCACCCCGCTACGGTAAGGCGCTGCTCCCTGCAGTACACCCCATTACCAGAGAATTTCCCTGGCCTCCGGATTCCATTCCGTGGAAATCCAGGGGTACTGCATCGCCACCCTCACCGTCCAGGGCGTAGCGTTCAGCAACTTCCGGCTCTACGTCCTCCCCAACCTTTGCGCTGCCCTGTTACTCGGCCTGGACTTCCAGTGCAACCTCCAAAGTCTAACTCTAAAATTCGGCGGACCACTACCACCCCTCACCATATGTGGCCTCACGACCCTTAAGGTCGACCCACCATCCCTGTTTGCAAACCTCACCCCAGAGTGCAAACCCGTCGCCACCAGGAGCATACGGTACAGTGCCCAGGACAGGACCTTCATCAGGTCGGAGGTCCAGCGGCTGCTGCGGGAAGGCATCATTGAGGCCAGCAACAGCCCTGGCGAGCCCAAGTGGCAGTAGTAAAGACTGAGGAGAAACACAGGATGGTCATTGACTACAGTCGGACCATCAATCGGTACACGCAGCTTGACGCGTACCCCCTCCCACGCATATCTGATATGGTCAATCAGATTGCACAGTACCGGGTCTTCTCCACAGTGGACCTGAAATCTACCTGAAAGCTCCCCATCCTCAAGGCGGGCCGCCAATACACTGCATTTGAAGCAGACGGCCACCTTTACCACTTCCTTAGGGTTCCTTTCGGCGTCACTAACGGGGTCTCGGACTTCCAACACGAGATGGACCGAATGGTTGACCGGTACGGACTGCGTGCCACCTTCCTGTACCTAGATAACGTCACCATCTGCGGCCACGACGCTTGCCCAAATTTCTCCACACCGCTAAACTCCTTAACCTCACGTACAATAAAGAGAAGTGCGTGTTCCGCACCAACCGCTTAGCCATCCTTGGCTATGTTGTGGAAAATGGAGTTCTAGGGCCTGACCCAAACCGCATGCGCCCCCTCATGGAACTCCCCCTTCACTACCCCAAGGCCCTGAAACGATGCCTGGGGTTTTTCTCCTATTATGCCCAGTGGGTCCCTAACTATGCGGACAAGGCCCGCCCACTCATCCACTCCACAGTTTTTCCCCTGACGGCTGAGGCCCGCCAGGCCTTTAACCGCATCTAAGCAGACATCGCCACGGCCACGATGCACGCGGTTGACGAGACCCTCCCGTTTCAGGTTGAGAGCGATGCATCGGATGTCGCTCTGGCCGCCATCCTCAACCAGGCAGGCAGACATACCCGTAGCATTCTTTTCCCGCATCCTCCATGCCTCCGAAATTCGGCACTCCTCTGTCGAAAAGGAGGCCCAAGCCATCGTGGAAGCTGTGCGGCATTGGAGGCATTACCTGGACGGCAGGAGATTCACTCTCCTCACTGACCAATGGTTGGTTGCCTTCATGTTTAACAATACACAGCGTGGCAAGATCAAAACTGACGAAATCTTAAGGTGGCGTATCGAGCTCTCCACCTACAATTACGAGATTCTGTATCGCCCCGGGAAGCTCAACGAGCCCCCCAATGCCCTATCCCGAGTCAATGCGAGCGCACAAGTGGACCGACTCCGGGCCCTACACGATGGTCTCTGTCACCCAGGGGTCACCCAGTTCTTTCACTTCATAAAGGCCCGCAACCTGCCCTACTCCATTGCGGAGGTCAGGGCTGTCATCAGAGACTGCCAGGTCTGCGCGGAGTGCAAAGCGCACTTCTACCGGCCAGACTGAGCGCACCTGGTGAAGGCCTCCCGCCCCTTTGAACGCCTCAGCATGGACTTCAAAGGGCCCCTCCCCTCCATCGACCGAAACACGTACTTCCTGAACATGGTCAATGAATACTCCCGATTCCCCTTTGCCAACCCATGGCCCTGATATGATGTCTGCCACGGTCATTAAAGCACTCAACAGCATCTTCGCCCTGTTCAGTTTCCCCGCTTAGTCCACAGCGACCGGGGATCCTCCTTTATGAGTGATGAGCTGCATCAGTTCCTGCTCGGCAAAGGCATTGCCTCGAGCAGGATGACCAGCTACAACTCCCGGGGAAATGGGCAGGTGGCGAGGGAGAATGGGACGGTCTGGAAGGCCGTCCTGCTGGCCCTGCGGTCTAAAAACCTCCCGGTCTCCACTGGCAGGAGGTCCTCCCCGATGCACTCCACTCCATCCGATCACTACTCTGCACTGCAACTAATGAAACCCCCCATGAACGTCTCCTTGCTTTCCCTAGGAAGTCCACCTCCGGGGTTTCGCTCCCAACGTGGCTGGCAGCTCCAGGACCCGTTCTCCTCCGCAAACACGTGCGGATCCACAAGGCGGACCCGTTGGCCGAAAGGGCACAACTACATCATGCGAACCCGCAGTACGCCTGCGTGGCGTACCCGACAGCTGCCAGGACACAGTCTCCCTCAAGGACCTGGCACCAGCTGGATCCCCACCCACGGCCCACCACCCGCCTCCCCTCCCCTCCGATTGCCCCAGTGCCACTCACCCTCCCCCCAGCGCACCTCACTACAGACCCCGCCCCAGGACGATCCGTCCTCCCACTGGTTCCACCCGGGGATGAAGATGAGGACAACACACTCCCGGAGTCACAGGCGACCAAATCGGTGCCTGCATCACCACCGGGACCGAGGCGCTCACAGCGGAGGATCAAGGCACCCGACCGGCTGAATTTGTAAATTTTCACCAGACTGAACTTGGAATTTTTTTTTTACAGGTTTGTGAAAATGTTATCACCCCCGCTGGACTTTTTTTAACGGGGTGAATGTGGTAGTCACCACTGATTGTATAATAGTTGTTATTAGAGGGTATAATAGTTGTTATTAGAGGTAATACGGTAAGGCTCCTGTACTACAGGTACAGGGGTAGATCCCTGCTTGCTGGCTCCGCCCAGTAGGTGGAGTATAAATGTGTGCGCACACCGAGCTGCACCCATTCTGGTAGCAGCTGCATGAGGCCACACATGTCTGCTTAATAAAGCCTCGATTACTCTCTACTCTCGTCTCGTCGTAATTGATAGTGCATCACACACTAGATTCAGCAATCACTCCTCTCCACTCCCTGCAGGGGTCACCATCCCCGAACTTTGAGTTTATATCCTGTAGGAATTCCCTCCAATTAGGAGGAAGCTCAGCCCCCTAGTAACCTGGGTCGAGGTGTAGGAGGGAATGCAACACAGGTTCTGTCCCCGTAGGGGTTCGTAACAGTACCACGTTTTCTTGAAATCAGTTCATCAGTTTTAAGGCTGGATTCTCTGTAGCCCGACGCCAAAATAGTGTTCGGCGATCGGACGGAGAATGGATTTTCATGCTGAAATCAGGGCCGGCGCTGGTTTGACGCCGGTCCGCCATGCTCCGTCCCCTCCAAATCATCAATGGCATCATTGTGATGCGCGCCATTTCAGCGGCGTTGCCGCATCATCGGCCAGCCCACCCGCGATGCTCCGCCCTCAATCAGCCGAGTTCCCGATATCGCGTGACACGTGTGGCCCCAGCGATCAGGAACCTGGTGTGCTGGCTGCGGACTGTGCTCAGCGCCGCCACACTCTGCCAGGATCTGTGCCACTGGCTGTGGGGCATCTTCTAGGACTGATGGTTGGTGGCCAGGGGGTGGGCTGTGGGGTCGTAGTTTGCGGGTTAGTTCACACACGGCCGGCGCCACGTTGTATGGCGCGAGCGCTGCAGGTCGTCAGCCGTGCGCATCGGGATCCAGCCATTCTCTGGCCATTTTCATCCCGGATGTTTCAAGCGGCACTGGTGCTAGCCCCTTACAGTAATCGGTGAGGGGTTTGCGCCGATTTACCGGTCCTGAAACACCAAGGATTCCATGACAGGGTCGGCACTTAACCGCAGAAATGGAGAATCCAGCCCATATTGTTTATGGGAAAATGGACTAACAAACAGAGACAACAAGAATGTCTCCCCCTACCTTCAGTGGTAAAGGTAATGAAGACATGCGTAACTAGTTTATATTCATATGTTCCCTGCTATTATATCATAGTAACATCTAAATGTGAACTTGAATATAATTTCTAATGAAATATATTGAAATCTTGAATATCTTCAAATAATAAACTAATTTGTCATTACATTGATTCTTCTACATAAATGTAATGCCTCACGATTTGATTTTCTTTCTTGGCTTTACCAGTATAGAAATATTTCTGTCTTTGGACTGCAATGCATTTTGTCTTTTGGTAGTATTTTACTGCCAAATCAATACGCAGAAAATATAATATCTAACATTGGTAATTAACTCATGATAACACCTTCCGATAATTCTGTAAAGAAGATGGTTCCTCAAGTTGATGTTCTACAATTTGTGGTGGCTAGATTTGGGACCAGGATTTTTAGAAGCAAGCAGTTGGACTTTATTGCAAATGTAGCAATGTTTCATCTTACCACAAAAATGTCCAGTTATTGCCTCAGCAGACTGAACCCTGGTTCACTCCGTCTATGCTGAGTGTGGTGGAGTATTTAAGATGAATGCTGATATGAATCAACTCAAGACTTTTACTGGAAAATGCGCATATTTGGATGGTGAATGTGCGCTGAGAATTAGATATATCTCTTGGGACTAAGGGGATCATGGGATATGTGTGGAAGACGGGATCAGGGTATTGAACTTGATAATCAAACATAATCATAATGAATGGCAGAGCAGGCTCGAAGGGCCGAATGATCTGCTTCTATTTTCTATGAGATCCTCCTTAACTGCGGTACCCATTATGCTTCAGGTCTGCTGTCACTCAGTGTGGAAATCTGTCACACAGTAAGCAAAATGATATGGGGGAGGGAGGGAAGAAATTATGAGTTATGGGACTAGTGTGAAGTAGGTTTACGGGAGGTGAGGGGGGAAACAATTTTTAAAAATCAATTTTTGAAGAAATGACTAGCTATGCCTGATTAGCAGTCGGGTGGGGGGGGGAGGGAGGGGGAGAGGGTGTCCTAGTATATCTTCTGGGGTATCTCCTGGGTTCGATCTCCCGGGTAATGGAAATTCTGAGCCATAGTGCCATAGTGAGATGTGCAGAGGCACGAGCTAACATTGGGAAGGTGACTGAAATCCAAGGATGCAGGTTTTGAGGATAATTATAAAGATGCGAGGAAGAAAGATAGAAATGTTAGAGAACTTTATATTGTGGAGCCCAAATTCCTGAAGATTTTGTCACTGACGGAGGTTCAGATGAATTAAAAGGAAACCAAAGTTTGCAGGGTGGACATCATAGTGCTGGAGGAGATTATTCAGGTGCAGAAAAGCCAGGCCAAACAATGATTTCCACATGAGGCTAGAATCTTTGAATTTAGTGTGTTGGGTGATGGAGAGTTAGCAAAGACAATGAGAGTGCGATTTAGTGGGGGATAGAATGCAAGTGTTGACCTCTAGAAAAGCTTGGACTTGCGTAGTAGGGTGGAGTTTAAGCAAAGGTGTGGATGGAGATTTTAGTGGTGATGGAGATAAGGTAAGGAATGGTGGCAATGTGAAGGAGTAAAAAAATATACTAATTTACTCCTGAAGTTTGGAAGCTAAGCTTAAATGTCCAAAAGGACACGGGTCATGCACTGCTGAGTTCAATTTGAGAGAGCAGCCATGGGGGATGGGATCAGGGCTGGAGTGCAGCAATTCATCCAGGAGGAAAACAGTCACATTTCGTTAGAGAGGTGACACTTTGATGTATTTAGCATCCATATGCAAGCTGACCCTTTAATTGCCTACAAGTCTCAAGGTAGTTGTGATCAGTATAGCAAATGTTGACATCTCAGTTAAGAAGTAATTAATAGTTAATAAACATTTTTTTTGTCCAAGAAAATTAATTGCAACTGAAGTGAGACAAATCCATGTAAGCTACGTTGAATGTACAGCACAAAAATGCCAGTGGACACGGACTCCAGGACATCACGTCTGCCAGTCTGAGATTCTTTCTTGAAATCAAACTCCCTTTTGCAGCCACATTTCAATCCATTCTCCTGTTAAGCCCTTGACTTCATGCACCCTGATCTTTGCCATAAGCCTTGTGAATAACCTCCTGAAAGTATGCATCTTGTAATCAATTCATAATTGTCCTGGCTTCATAATCTACCCAAAAAAATCAAATCATAAACGAGGTTAATGTATAAAATTCAATTTATTACTATTATCAATTATGCCCTCCATACCCTGACTAGCTCACCAATCATGGAAACCTCAAGTTCATCTGTGGACTTTGTGCTTTGTCTCCAAGGTCACCTTGGTGCGGACAAGAGAGGCAAGCTGCCAGAGCAACCATGGCAATGAGCAGTGTCCACTTCAGGCATGTGGCTGGCCAATTGGCAAGATCCAGAAGCAAGTTCTCTCATTTGCCTGCCAGTGCCTATGCCTCCACACCCGGAGCATAGAGCTAAAGTGTAGACAGACTTGCACATTTCTGAAAGTGATTTTAAAAACTTCAGTATTAATGCAAATTGAAGGATGTACCTCATTTGATGGTTTGTTTCCAGTGGCATCAAATCCGTTTTGTCCACCTATAACAAATACAAAATTATTCACAACCACTACCCCGTGATTGTATAATGGAGCAGGCATTTCTCCCAGTTTTCTCCAACAACTGCCGGTCTCATCAGCAACCCAGACATCACTGCAAACATTGTTATTTGTTGTGCGGCCTCCAAGGATCAACATATTTTCAGAGTTTGACCGAATCCGTGTATGCTCAGACAGCAGTATGGGCTGAGCATATAACCGAGAATGGTAACTAAGTGCTTCCTGGAGGTATTTATAGCACTGGGAATCAGTCTTCATAATTGCGATTTCTTGAACATATTTTTGTAAATTCGTAGCTGAAATGAGGCCGAAACGAATTCTTTTCAGGACATGAGCAGCATCTTTCAATCTGTTCTTATCGTGATGTAACCACATTGTCGCACAATTAAATATTTCCAGTTCGCTGTACTCTTGTATATCATTGTTCTCTAGAATTTTACACAGAGTTAATTTGTCCAGTTCTACCAGACGACAAGGATTTTCAAGTATGTATTTGTAGTGCTGACCCAGATACAAAAACGCTTTTTGTTTTAACTCCTCTGGTCCAAATTTTTGAGTTATTTTAAAGATATCCAAGCAATTCCTCTGATTGAGATGTTCTTCAAGGAATTTAAAGCATAGTTTGATTGCATCTCGCACCAACAAAGCCTCTGCAGCTTTTAATACATCTTCAATGATTTCTAAAGTAAGATCTAGTCTGTTTGAATAAATAAAATCCAACACATGCTTGAGTCCTCTTGCAGTGACATTCAACTTAATAACTTTAGTGTGTTGGCTCTCTAATAATAATTTGCAGTAACTACTCGCAGATGCTACAACGACTTTGTGTGCAGGAAAGGTGACTCCTTCAGCCTCCAGCATAACGTCGCACAGAATGTTCCTTATTCGTAAATTGAGGAGCCCCTCTAGTAACCTGCAAGGATAAGTGTCTGAAACAAGTGGTTGGTGCTCCACACCATTTTGGAAACTGGTTGACATTTTTCTATGGTAGAAAAGATTCCTTCTGTAAAGTTCTTGTTTCTAAGTTTGTTCCCAATTGTTTATTTTGTCACAAGCTCCAACAAACACCATCTCATGCTATAGTGTTTTGATCCTTTAAAAGTTCCACTGTTTTAAAAACAAGATGTTTGTAGTGACGACCGACTGATCATCGTGGTGAAAATCTGATCAGGCTGTATACCTCTGCAAAGATTGTTTGATTATTGGCCCGAGGGTGCCGTTCATTAGGTGTTTAGTAGCCCTGAAGACCTCAAAAAGTAAAAGTTTAACTATTTTCAGTTAATTTTTTCAACTGATATGTTGAATAATTTTGTTGAAGCATATGTTAAACTATAATTTAACTGTGGTGCTTAACTCACAATAATTCTGCTCGCTCTTGAAGTTCTGTAATCCTCAGAAGGTATCCTTTGTTGCTTACGTTGTGTTTCCTTTCTGCTTCATTAATCTGTAGTTATGGAGATGTTCAGCTAGTAAAGGTGTTAAAAGTGCACCATTATAGAAGTACTGAGTCTCCTTTGTCCAATTTTGGTTGTTAGTGGCCACTCGTCTTGACCACCATAACACTAAATGCCCTTAGGTTATCTGTGTGATACCATAGGTTCACTGCTTCTCCATACTGACCTTTTTGGTATCGTAACTTGCTGCTTGATTCCAGTACTGTAGTGCTTTATCTCAGTCAATTATAAAAATGTCAGCTGTACTTGCCTGGACATGTCCAAATGTTTAACTCTACAAATGAAATGTTATCAGCATTCAGGTGTACGTCATATGACCAACATAACTTGTATTCAACATTCTATAGGTTATTTTATAGACGTCAAAAATACCTGTATAATGTTTTTGCAAATAAAAGCCGTTTAAATCATTTGAAAAGAATCCTTGCTACTTTTTAAAGTGTAATTTTTATTCATTGAAGTGCTGCCAGAAAAGGACTGGAGTAAACATAAATGGTTTGATTTAATCTTGGGCTGAATGAAAAATTATTTTTGTTTACAGACCTCTTTAGATTTCTGCCAACCTTTTGTTTGGATTTACATATCCATTTTCATCATTTGGAAATTTCTGGGTTTTTTGAGCAGACAAATGATTTATAAAAATGAAATCCTGGACATACCCAGCAGATCTGGCAACATCTGTGCAGAGAAACAGAGTCAACTTTGCAGGGGCGCGATTGAACAGAAATGAAACAGTCCTGTGTCGAGCACGTTTAGCCGTTTTTTTTCTGGCGCAGAGAACGACCTGCTATTAAACGGGACTCTGCTTCATTTCTGGGCCTTGGCGAAGAGCCTCACCCCGCCTCCCCCAAGGTCGCACTTAGTCCCATTTCCTGCACTGATGAGTGCTGCTCACCAGGGCAGGAAGAGATAGGGGAGACATTTTTAAATGGTACTCCAATCTCTGGACACCCCACTGCGCGCTTCAGACCCCACCAACTCACCAATAAGGGGAGTCATTGAGCCTCCCCCACACACCCCATCTCATATGAGGGCACCCCCAGGCTGAATCCCCAGTTTGGGCATGATGCCACCTTGGCACTGCTAGTCTGGCACCTGGACATACTAGCAGTACCTGGGTGGCACTACCAGGGTTCTGATGCGCAATCAATTACTCTCAAGATGAAGTGATTCATAACTAAAGGCTTTAATCTGCTAGAACTCTTCCCCAGCAGCTTTGACACAGAAAATGAAGGCACCGTTTCTTATACTCTGCCTCTCAGGGCGGAGCTACGTACATCAGCCAATGGTAGACTCCTGGGTCTAACCAATGGTCATCCACCTCTCAGGTACCGCACTATCTGGTATTACCACATTTACCCCCTGTTAAAAAAGAGCCAGGCGGGGTGATAGCCAGCGTTAATAGTCGCCCTTCGCAAGGTATGACCAGCTATGGAGGTACCGTGATGTCGAGGGTATTAACAAAGTGTTCATAGTGCAGCAATCAGTTGATCGGGTGGCCTGGTCATCCTTCTGGAGCGTCTGGGCCTCGTCGGTGATTCTGATGGGGGTCCCGGCGGTTGCGATTCCGGGAGCGTGATGTTGTCAGCTTCATCACCCCTAGGCTGTTGGGGCAAAAGGTGGACAGGGGGGAAAGTGCCTGTAGGGGGCGTCGGTGTGTGTTCGGGCCTAGGCAGGAGCGGCGGGAGCACTGACCCTCCAGTCTCTTTTTAGCCTTAGTTTATTAGCTCTGATTACGTCACCTTTGCTCACGAGTCGCCAGGTATCTTTCTGATACCGCCACGTGGTTCAAGTTCAAGTTATGATTAATAAGTCAGCACACCGCTTAGTCAGATTGAAATCAACGGTCATTTATTATATACAACAAGTAATGTTTACACAATAATCCTACTATCTATGTAATAAACCTATCACTACTGGCCAATACTTAACTTTAGGAAGAGCCCACCAGGTCAGGGAAACAAATGGCTTATCCAATCGGATCTGGCCCGCGGGATTCAAAAGGCTGCTACAGGTCGATGGCTAGGAGTCTTTACCGGATAGCGATCGCTGGATTCAAAACTTACAGTTGCCGGTTGCTGTTCTTGCGACGGTCTCGAGCAGGCCCCTCACTTTATAGGGCCCAGGGGCTTCCCACCTCCCGGGGCGGCCCTTGACCCTGAGTCCCAAGTGATTGGACTTGTTCCCAATCACTGGGTTCGATACGTCCAATTGCGAGGTGATTCCCCGATTGGGGGGTGGTCGTTCACCTGCCTTTGTTTCGGCCATTGCAGGCGCCGACAGGTCTGGCCCGGTATTCAATTGCTAATATGTTGCAATTGTTCCCGAGGATAGCTGATTAAACTGCAGATGTCTGGATGGATGGGCTGTTAATAGCCCTGAGTATCGATCTGGGCCAACTTCCCCAGAGCCGAATATGCTATTCTGTCTGCAGCTGTCCGTTTCTGTCTTGTTTCCTGCTTTTCCCAGCAGCCTTTCCGGTTAGCCATTTTAAATCGGGTTTTGGCCAAATTAATCGGGACGCAGCCATTTTACGTGGCTACAGGGTGCGCGTGGGGTTCCGGCAGGCGTCAGGTCCCGAAGGGAGACTGTGTCTTGGCGGCCGTCAGGGAACGCTACGTAGGCATACTGGGGGTTGGCGTGCAGCAGGTGGACCCTCTCGACCAACGGGTCCGACTTGTGCGCCCTCACATGTTTCCGAAGCAGGATGGGTCGGGTGTCGCTAGCCAGGTTGGGAGCGAGGTCCCGGAGGAGGACTTCCTGGGGAAAACAAGGAGACGTTCATGAAGTGTCTGATTTGTGGTTGTACAGAGCAGTGACTGGATGGAGTGGAGGGCCACCGGGAGGACTTCCTGCCAGCGGGGACTGGGAGATTCCTGGACCGTAGGGCCAGCAGGATGGTCTTCCAGACCATTCCGTTCTCCCTCTCTACCTGCCCGTTTCCCCGGGGGTTGCAACTTGTCGTCCTGCTCGAGGCGAAGCCCTTGCTGAGCAGGAATTGACGCAGTTCGTCGCTCATAAAGGAGGACCCCCTATCACTGTGAATGTATGCGGGGAAACCGAACAATGTAAAGATACCCTGGAGGGCCTTGATGACGGTGGTTGTGGTCATGTCCGGGCAGGGGATGGCGAATGGGAACCGGGAGTACTCGTCAATCACGTTCAGGAAGTACGTGTTGCAGTCGGTGGAGAGGAGGGGGCCTTTGAAATCCATACTGAGGCGTTCAAAGGGACGGGAAGCCTTTATCAGGTGCGCCCACTCTGGCCGGTAGAAGTGCGGTTTGCACTCCGTGCAGATTTGGCAGTCCCTGGTGACTGTCCTGACCTCCTCGATGGAGTAGGGCAGGTTGCGGGTCTTGATAAAATGAAAAAAACGAGTGACCCCCGGGTGGCAGACGTCCTCGTGGAGGGAGCGAGGCGGTCCACCTGTGCGGTGGCACAAGTGCCGCGGGACAGGGCATCAGGAGGCTCGTTTAGCTTCCCCGGAGGGTACAAGATCTCGTAATTGTAGGTGAAGAGTTCTATCCTCCACCGCAAGATCTTGTCGTTCTTAATCTGCCCCGTTGTGCATTATCGAACATGGAGAGTGAATCTCCTGCCGGCCAGGTAATGCCTCCAGTGTCGCACAGCTTCTACTATGGCGTGGGCCTCCTTTTCGACTGAGGAGTGGTGAATTTCGGAAGCATGAAGAGTACGGGAGAAGAAAGCCGCAGGCCTGCCCGCTTGGTTGAGGGTAGCCACCAGAGCTACGTCGGACACATCGCTCTCGACCTGGAAGGGGAGAGTCTCGTCGATGGCGCGCATCGTGGCTTTTGCAATGTCTGCTTTGATGCGGCTGAAGGCCTGGCGGGCCTCCATCGACAGAGGGAAGGTTGTGGACTGGATCAGGGATCGGGCTTTGTCTGCGTAATTGGGGACCCACTGTGCATAATAGCTGAAGAACCCGAGGCAGCACTTTAGGGCCTTGGGGCAGTGAGGGAGGGGGAACTCCATGAGGGGGCGCATGTGCTCAGGGTCGGGGCCTATTACTCCACTTCACACTACGTAGCCTAGAATGGCTAGACGGTCGGTGCTAAACACACATTTATCCTTATTGTATGTCAAATTAAGGATTTTCACGGTCTGGAGAAATTTGCGGAGGTTGGTGTCGTGGTCCTGCTGGTCATGGCCGCAGATGGTGACGTTATCCAGATACGGGAAAGTTGCGCGTGAGCCGTACCGGTCAACCATTCGGTCCATCTCTCGCTGGAAGACTGAGACCCCGTTCGTGACACTGAAGGGAACCCTTAAAAAGTGATAGAGCCGCCCGTCTGCTTCGAAAGCAGTGCACTTGCGGTCACTATTACGGAGGGGTAGCTTGTGGTCGGCAGACTTGAGATCCACCGTGGAGAAGACCTTGTATTGCGCGATCCTGTTCACCAGGTCCCCTATACGTGGGGGAGGGTACGCATCCAGCTGCGTAAACCTGTTGATGGTCTGACTGTAGTCGATGACCATCCTATGTTTCTCCCCGGTCTTTACCACCACTACTTGAGCTCTCCAGGGACTGTTGCTCGCTTCAATGACCCCTTCCCTGAGCAGCCTTTGGACCTCAGACCTGATAAAGGTCGGTCCTGGGCACTGTACCGTCTGCTCCTGGTGGCGACGGGTTTGCAATCCGTGAGAGGGTGTTGGTGAGGTTCGCAAACAGGGAAGGCGGGTCGACCTTAAGGGTCGCGAGGCCGCAGACAGTAAGGGGGGGTATGGGGCCGCCGAATTTAAAGGTCAGGCTTTGCAGATGGCACTGGAAATCCAGCCCAAGGAGGGTGGCTGCGCAGAGGTGCGGCAGGATGTACAGGCGGAAATTGTTGAATTCCCTGCCTTGGACAGTGAGGTTCGCTAGGCAGAACCCCTTTATCTCCACCGAGTGTGACCTGGAGGCCAGGGAGATCCTTTGATTTACGGGATGGGTGACAAGAGAACAGCGCCTTACCGTGTCGGGGTGAACAAAGCTTTCCGTGCTCCCAGAGTCAATCAAGCAAGACGTCTCGTGGTCATTGATGGAGATCGTCGTTGTAGCTGTTGCAAGCGTCCGGGGCTAACTTTGGTCCAGAATCACCGAGGCCAGCTGAAGCAATTGAGGGATCTGGTCGGGCAGCGTGTAGTCGGCTGTTCTGGGGGCCTGGGGCCCCATCCAAGATGGCGTCACCCATGGGTCGCACATGGTGTCCGGTGGCGAAGGACAAAATGGCGGCACCCAGCCGTCCAGCGTGGTGTCCGGGGGGCAAAATGGCCGTGCCCGCGTGTCGCACGTGGCCTTAGGCTAGGGGGGTGGCGGTGAGCGCTGGGCGGTCGGGGCCTGAAGGGGGGGTTGCCGATAGTCGCTGGAGACCGCGGCCATGCCGCGGGCCTGGCTCACCGCCGCAAAGTGGCCCTTCTTGCCGCACCCTTTGCAGGCGGCGGTGCGGGCCGGGCAGCGCGGGCGGGAATGATTCGCCTGCCCGCAGAAGAAACAGCGGGGCCTGGCGGCATTAGCCAGCCGTCACGCCGTGCAGGCTTGCGGGGTCAGGGGGAAGGCCTGTGGGGCTGCCGCTGCAGGGTGCCACGCAGCCCAGGGGGCCATCGCCCGTTCGGGCGCAAAGGACTGCGCGTTTTTATAGGCAACATCCATGGAACCTGCCAGGGCCCGTGCCTCAGTAAGTCCCAGAGTGTCCCTTTCTAGAAGTCTTCGGCGGATATCGGGGGAGGTCATACCTGCCACGAAAGGAACCCTGATCAAAAGTTCCGTGTGCTCGCTCCCCGAAACTGGCGGGCAGCCACAGTTTCGGCCCAGCACCAGCAGCGCCCGGTAGAAATCTTCCAACTTTTCCTCGCGGCTTTGCCGCCTAGTCGCCAGCAGGTGACGAGCGTAGACCTGGTTCACAGGGCGGATATAATGTCCGTTTAGCAGCTCGATCGCGGCAGCATAATTCTCCGCCTCCTCGATAAGAGGGTAGATCCCGGGGCTGACCCGTGAGCGTAGGAGATGCATCTTTTGTCCTTCCGTGGGGGTGTCGGCGGCCGTGTCGAGGTCGCCCTTAAAGCACGCCAGCCAATGTTTACAAATAGCAGCAGAGTTGTCCGCGTGGGGGCTGAGCTGAAGGCACTCCGGTTTGATACGGAGATCCATCCTTCCAACTTAAGTTGTAGCAGATTAAATTGATGCGCAATCAATTACTCTCAAGACGAAGTGATTCATAACTGAAGGCTTTAATCTGCTAGAACTCTTCCCCAGCAGCTTCGATACAGAAAGTGAAGGTTGCTGGGACGGCACCGTTTCTTATACTCTGCCTCTCAGGGCGGAGCTACATACATCAGCCAATGGTAGACTCCTGGGTCTAACCAATGGTCATCCACCTCTCAGGTACCGCAATACCTGGTATTACTACAGGTTCCCAGGTGGCATTGCTATGCTGTCCGGATGGCAGTGTCAGGGTACCAACCTGCCCAGAACCTGACCACCCAGGCCCCAGATTGCCCAGGAGCCTCCCTTGAAGTGCCGGTAGGCATGGTCCATGTTTATGGAAACTAGTGCTAAACAGCACCTGCTCGGGATTTCTGAGGCGAGGTCATTAGGTCCCGGGCGCTAGGTAGATCCGGCTCACTTGACTAGGCAAATCTGGGTTTTGACCTCAATGGGCAGGATCCACATTGTGATGTCTTGTTAGATCTTGCAAGGCGTGACGAGGCTGGTAAATCTCGCGGGAGAGGCTACTTGCGAGATTTACCAGCCTCGCTCCGTCCATAGTTAGACACAGAGGCCGAAAGATCGTGCCCCTGAAATGTGACCTTCCATGAGAAAAATCAGTTTTTGTTCCTGTTTGTCCAATTTCCTCATTGGTACAGGATTCACAATCAAATATCAAAATCAGATTACTTGAACTGGTCCAGTGGCTTTAAAATAAATGTTCATGTTCCCGAGTCCATCCCCTTCCTATCTACTGGTTTTGGACTTGGTCTTAACAAAGCTAGCTGGCAATTATTTGAAATGAATTGTGTCATCTGTATGTTGAGAACTGGACAGCTCCAGATTTTTAATGCCAGCATTTAACCAAATAATGTATTTGTATTAATGAAGTTCCTGCTGTATGGGATAAAGTTATATGTTATTGTACATTGTTACTATATACTTCAAATATGCTGTATTTGAAATGATCAAACCGGTCACATTTAATTCTCTGATTTTTATTGTTATGTGAAATTCTGGGAGCTTATTGGTCTTGAGCAGGTTGCTGTTCTTGCATATAGTCTTCTATGATGTAATTAAGTTCATATTTTGATCATCGAGGTAAATGCCTGATGGATTAGTTAGAAATGGAAGCTTTCTTAGCTCCACTAATGATTGAAAATTTTCAAATTCATTGTTGTACAATATAATTGGCATTTTTTGTACATGCTACAAGACTGAAATTCAGATGTGTTAACTGGCACCGTAAGTTGAATTGCTCATGGCTTGCAAATAAAATGGTCAGTTGAAGAAGTTATCAAGTAAATTAAATGTCACTTTTTCAATGTTTGAATTTTCTTTAAACAGGTTTGTTTTATAATTCAACTGGGAACAAAAAATGCTTTGATATCTATACTGAGTACATACGTTGTTCCGATCCAACAGGATGTGGCTTGGGCTCTGCAAGTCAAGCATGGGATTTTCAGGTACCAGCATTGTTTATGTCTTTATGAAACTTATCGTGCAGCTTTTCTTAAAACAATTGGTGAGGGCTCTTCTGAGTATACAGTGAAATATTGGTCATGTAGTGATTAAGCAGTTAGCATCTTTGGGGGTAGACTTTAATTTTCTGTGGTTGCGGCAGTGCACTGGCTACCTACCCAACCTTGCTGTATGGCCCCAATAGGTATCCCTGTGCAACCCGTCGTCTTTGGGTGAGTGCACTATCCTATGCCTCAGATGTTGCATGGCCAGCAGAGTTTCTGAGTCAGGTGATTGCAATGCCAAGAGTCTGAGACAATAGTAACCATGGTACTTTTTATCGACCTATAGGTTATTCACCCCTGCACAAAAATAATTGTGTATTCACCTTTTTTTTTGGCTTCTTTGTTCACTTTGAGCTGAAAAATAAAAGGCAATATAAACTAAAAGGGGAATGATAAATGTATACACAAGGTGGCTGGATTCGTTGCGAAAACTTTTTTAAAAGGCTTACGGATCCTTGGCTCTAAATAAATGAATCAGGAAATAAGAAAGGAAATCGTGCTGAACCTTTATTAAACAAATGCTCACAATTAGAATATTCTAGACACGTTACTATGGGAAAGTTGTCAAGTCCTTTGAGTGGATAGCAGAGGAAATTTACCAGAATGGTACCAAAGCTGACGGACTTCAGAGACGAGAGAAATTAGGGCTATTCTCTTTAAGCAATGATTATGGAGGTGTTCAAAAGGTGAAAGAAAGTAAGGCGATAGTAAGGAGAAACTGTTTCCCTTTGGCAAGGGTAAATGTAAATTGACAAGAATCTGAGGGACATGAGGGTGGGGGAAAATCTTCATAGCAGGTTATGATTTCAAACACTGTTTAAAAAGGTGTTGAAAGCGGATTGGATAAATACTTGATACAGGAAAAGCTTACAGGCGATGGCACTAATGGGAGGGGTAACCCTTTGAAAAAGCTGGCACAAAGATGTTTTAGAATTAGTACGCACATGGGCAATTCGAGTAATATGAAAGTACCCCGAAAGAAAACTGTATAGTGACGGATATTATTCTCTCCTGTAGGCTTCAGTGATTTGACTGGATCACTTTTCTCTCTCTCTTGACAGCTGCATTTAAATTCAAAGTCGCTGGGCAGGTTTCTCCACTGGCAGGATTCTCCATTGCGCCAGCAGCGCACCCAAACCCGGGGATTTCCTGATGGTGTGGCGCTGCCCAGAATGGGAAGCTCCATTGGCCGGCTGGTGGGACGGAGAATCCCGCTGCTGGCAGGGGCGTGGGAGGGAGAATCCCACCCCAAGTCTTTTCTCCAGTTAAAATCAGCATGTGCTAAGGTGCATGTGGATCTTCACTTTCTGATGACCTTAGCCGGAACTTGTTTCAGATCAACTATATTGTCCTGTGTGCCTGATTGTAGCTGGTCGTGCAAGTCTCGGACATTGAGGAATGCACGCACACATCTGCCTTTTCCGACAAGGCCTATTTTGAAATTCTTTTAATGATTATTCTTTGCCTTAGTCTTGATTTGACTGTTTTGTTTTATATGGGAACAATTTACTTCTTGAGCTCTCAGGAAAGCTGTTTCCTATCAAACCTGCTGCTCTCAATGTCTCAAAGTATGATTGACTGTGTTGGTCAAGCGAAAGCAGGTGTACTCGGTCCGCAGTGTGGCCTCTGATGCATCCGCCACTGATCCGGATACCTTTCCATTTGATGGCAGGAGCATCAGAGACCTGCGCACAGCAGCAGAGCATCAAATCCCCCTTCAGATTTCTGCTTTATTATTGGGGATAAACTTATTGAATTTGCAATGCACTTCAGGTGTACAAATGAAATTTGTTATTGTAGATTTATGTGCAAGCCTTCTGTAGCAAGTTGGAAGGCTTTGTGAAGGCAATTCCCCAGGTGGTAGTTTATGGGACTCTTAACCCGAGAGTAAGATTGGGCAGTGATTTTATTTAATGTTTATTTATGTAAGAGAAGATTACATTAATTTACAGAAAATAGTAAAAATTAATAAATAATGCAAGTTGGTGTATGCCTGTTGCTTCTTGGAGTTCTGCAAATACCCAGTTAGAAAAGCAATACTAATATATATTTGATGGAAATTTCAATAATGACTGACAAATGAAGAAAACAGTTTGGGGAGCAGTCAATCCTAACATACTCCCTAATACCGGTTTGTAATTCAATTTAATTTAAGACGTCTGTCTGATTGCAAATGATAAAGTAACAGACCTACTTATTGCAACTGACACTTTGTGTATGTGCAGTAAATACTCCCTAGTGTAGTACAAATAAACACAGCCTTTGATATTCTGTTCCTACGCGAACAATTTTCAGCTCATTCGATACAGTACTATTAACATGCTTAACCTACTCATTTTATCCTGTCTATAATCCCTGCATTTAAGTGTAGAGAAAGAAAAAGGTTTAAAACTGTTTAAATTCAGTAGCTTTTTCTTCATTATCCTATTTCTGACACTTTTCTAGGCTTGCACAGAGATCAATCTGCTGTTCGGAAGTAACAATGAGACAGATATGTTCCCTGCCATTCCGTTTACTGAAGCAATGAGGAGGAATTATTGTCACAGTAAATGGGGTGTATACCCAAATTCGGAATGGCTAAAAATCCAATACTGGGGAGATGGTAATAACACATTTCATTTTCCTTTTTCGTTATTTTGGATGTATTGAGTTTTAATCTAACCACAAGTATGTTGATATTGTAGATTACAAAGCAGCAAGCAATATAATATTTTCCAATGGTGACTTGGACCCCTGGGCAAATGGTGGTGTAAGTATCTCCTGCACTAATGATTGAAATGCAGATGAGTATAGTGCAAAACCCAGTAATTATATTTTCTCATGAAACAGATCCTCAAAACCATGAATCCTTCAGTTATTTCTTTAGTTATAGAGGGAGCAGCACATCATCTAGATCTGAGGTATGTGATGGGAGTTGTAGGAATTAAAGCATTAGTTACCATCAACACTTTTTAAACTGCCTAGTTTAGGCACATTGAGCTATTTTTAATTTTCCTCTTTCAGAGCTACTAATGCTGCAGATCCACCATCTGTTACTGTAATTCGTAAAATGGAATTGAGCATCATTAGAGACTGGGTGAAAAATCATCAACTTCGTTTTGTTTAACACAAGTCAGATGTGACATCTGATAATGTTGAACCAAAAATGTGTACAAGCAAAGGATGTTTTTGTTGGCTGTGTTAATGTTTGAAAAAAATTATGAGACTAGGAATGTATGAGACAAACTAATAGTGTTGGAGAGACAAAATAATTTTGTATTTGCACTGGTACTGAATAAAATTTTATACAGTTGTCATGTTTTAATTGAAATAAACAATTTACAGAACAATCATCTTTATTTACAAAGTTTTCTACAAGGGGGAAAAAACAAGCAAGCAAAGGTCAGCTAACTCATCAAAATTACATAAAGCCCTGTCCAACATCTCATAACAGATTGATCTAAATTAAAAAGCTATATATATATATTTTTTAAACCTACTGGAAGTATTTAATGATTCAGAAACCAAGTAAAAGAAAATAGTTTTACAAAAGGAGATGGGCATTAATTAATTGGATAGCTCTACCAAAGGGCAATGTTTTAAATAGTTTTCTAGATAAATATTTCAGCATTTAACAATGGAATACATATATGTATCCTTTATTTCAAAGGAAGTAATTGACCATTATGCAAATTTATGCCCCATTATACTTTTCATTGACTTTTTAAGCTCATTGAAGAGTTCAATTCCTGCATTCCAGAAGTACACTTCTGATAAACAACTCTTATTCCTCGAGTTTAATTTCCCTTTTAAGCATAGTAATATTTCAATGGTTCACTGGGAAGGGGATCTTAAGTTGTGAACATACATAAATCCAAAGTAGCTCCCCCAGTAACCTTCTAAACGAATCTGTAATCTTTTCAAGTACATTATGTAAATTGAATCATTAAGTAAAGATTTCTGTACACAAAATCATCCATGCATTAACAAGCTAGATCAGATTAGCATTTGTTACTAGTTGCATAAAATCTAAAGATCTAAACAACAGGCATTAGTATACTCAAAATGCTCTGATCTTAAAGGCCATCAAATCAAGTTTTACAATTAGTTGTCAAAGATTGAATTAGTTTACTGATCCTCGGACAAATTGCGCAACTGAAATATTATGGCTAGTTTCCTAAGTTATACGTTTACAATAGATTTTAAATACTCTCATATTCCTTCTTCCTCCACCAGACCAACTTTCTATATGGTTAAATCAATAAAAGTAGCATTGAATTGAAATGCAGCTAAAACATCCTTTTATTTGATGTACAAGAAAAAATAAATGTTTTTAGGCAACAGCGCCTCTCTTAAAATCACTTTGAAAATGTATTGCCAAATTATTTCATGTATTTCAAATGCAGTTCTAGCTCCAGCCTGAGGCATGGCAGAGAAAAGTGGAATAAGCATTTTATTTACAGAAAAACAACCCTGGAAAGAGTGTTGGGTTAGACTAGCATCAGACTTAAGAATCTAGATGAACAGCAGCTGTGGTAACAAGAAATTTAGTCTAATGGATTATGCTAACTACCCTTCATAAGTAAACAAGTCATAAATAAAGTTGGGACCCGCATTTTTTCCTTTCGTACGATATTCCACACTTGCATCCATTGCAAATATAGTTAATTAAAATTCTTACTATATTTATTAACTTACCAATATTTTGGACTATAATGATCATGTGAATTTTGACTATAATGATCATGTGAATTTTGATTGGTCTATATTTGTCCCAAGGAGAATATTAAACATATGTGACCATGGCAATTATAAGAATTTCACTCTTGTTAATCCAGCCTGTCTGCGAAGCTGTATTTGGACCACTTTTTTTTACATTAGTAACTGGTTAGCATTGTTGCTTCTCAGCCACAGGTCCCGGCTTGGGTCACTGTCTGTGTGGAGTCTGCACGTTCTCCCAGTTTATGTGTGGGTTTCCTCCCACAGTCCAAAGATATGCAGGTTAGGTGGCTTGGCCATTCAGAATTGCCCTTAATGTCCAAAATTAGGTTGGGTTACTAGGATAGGCTGAAGGTGTGGGTAAGTAGGGTGCTCTTTCCAAGGGCCGGTGCAGATTCGATGGGCGGAATGGCCTCCTGCACTGCAAATTCTATGTAAATAAAGAGTTAAGATATTAACTCTGAATCGACATCTAATCTTATTGTCCACTAATTTTGTAGAAGGCATTAACTTCACAAATACTATGTGCAGTATGTAAACCCATATATACTCATCTATCGGACTGAATTGGAAAGGCAGGAAGGAATCAAATGAATGGACAGGAGGCAACGTGTGATAAGCAAGTTTTATAGTGTAGAAACAGGCCATTTTGAGTGCAACAGTTCACTTAAGTATTTGTTCCCTGGTTTATGGTTTTTGTTACGTTCACATTTTTTTTTTTTTACACATTGTGTAGGTTCGGACTTTCACAGTGATCGATACAAAGTAGAACAAAACCTCCACATAGTGGTTATCTCCAGCTGACATCTAAGATCCCACAACCAAGATGTGCCAAGAATTAAGACAACATTCAAATCATTCCAACAATCATCAGGTTGTCCATATTGGAAGAATATGTGCTTCGGTATTAAAAATATATTTGTCCAGGCTGATTAAGTTGAAATCATCAGAAAATAGAAGAAAGAAATACTTCAATGTCTCTCCAAGAAAGAAGCTCTCCATTTTATCCCTGGGTTCAGGGTTCTCAGAACTCCTCACGTTATTAATGGAAGTGTATCCTCCAGTATCCACCTGTGTACAGTCAGAAGTGACCAAATTTCACTTGCATGTATATAACACCTTTTATGATTTCAAGACATCCCAAAATACATCCCACTGCTGTAATAGTAATGAAATAATGACCAGATAATCCATTTTAGTAGTGTGACCTTTGGTATAAATATTGGCCTGTCCTACCCTGCTGTTCTTCAATCAGGATCCTAGGCTTTACAGAGACATGGGTATTGGCTACTAAGGCAAATAGCTCAATTTAGGAAATTTACCAACTTGCTAGATCTGCCTTGGTTAAAAGGTGTGTTCAGATATTCAAATTTGGCTGTGGGAGAGGCAGGTGCTAAATGGAGTCAGGCCCACTAAACATCTGCAGCCACAGAGACAGGCAAGTGCCAATGTGGGCTGGTTAGAAGGCCTGCCTTGGTTCTCTGGGAAGTCATCCAAGATGTGCTGAAAAGACTTCTAGTCCTCACCCCTTTCACACACCCCAATGTACCTTCCATGTCAACTCATGTGTCCCCCAACCAACCCAATGGCCCCATATATTCTCCATCCAACCAAATGCTCTGATCAAGTGAGCCAAACCAATAAAAACATCATCTCAGCTGGGGTTCTGTTTTCACAGCGGAAGTAAATTGTTCACTGCTTGATTAATAACATTTAATTGGTTATAAGTATTTCTTTCCATGATCTTTTTGTCAATGTCTCAATGCTTATTTGGACAATATTAAGAGGTGTGTTTGAAACCTCTGTTATTGATACATAAAGGTCTGACACTTTTAGAGGGCTGTAGGAACAGCAGTTTTTTAAAATAAAGATGTGTGAATGGATGTTTTATTTTCGCTCAGATGTTCTACCCGTGCCATATGGGTTATGTCCATGGTGCATCCTGGGTCAGTGGCCATGGAAGGAGCATGCATTGGAATGAACAGTATGAGGGGCAATGGATAGGACACCAATTTACACTGGCCAAATAACCAAAAGGTAATAGGAGGGTAAACCTTTTCTATACAGCGAATCTTTAGGATGCACTGCCGGAGAGTCTGGTCGAACTCCTGTACTACAGGAATAAGGTACAAATTCCCAAAGTATCTTACGCACAAGTTATCAAGGTGTTGGGAAATTCTGGAATAGAAGCTTCTGGTGGAAGCTGCAACCAGCACTAAAATAAAAAATAAACCCTAAAAGTAAGGGGTATTTGAAAACGTCTTAGTGACTTTTGACATTAAATTAGGGGTAAGTTTAATCATTTTAACATACACAACAGATCTAGAACAGAAATCAAAATCATGGCTGGAATCATTTTGTAAAAATAAATTCCTTTTCTGATCTTTAATTCACAAAATCAGCAAAGTTAAGTTCATTATTAGATCGAAACAAAAGGCTGACAGATCAGCATGTTACCCCAATATATTTGAAATCCGAAAAGCAATTTTAAACCTGAAGAACCAAGTCATCACATCACAACTCACTCTGGTGTACTTGTTGAAGTTTTGGAGAATTTGCCAGCCCCAGTCCTGATATTTTTTATCCCGTGTAAATCTATACATGTAGAAAAGGCTTTCCACTGTCTCAGGCCTGAGAAGGTTGTGTCTGTCGGCAGGCTGTCAAAAGGATTGAGAATTATCTGAAACAATACTTTAAAATGACATATACATCTAGGTACACATGTTTTCTTTGTGAAAAATAAGGACTTTCACTGAACAAGCGACAAAATTTAATGTTTACACTGAACTGACATACTTATTCCAATCAAATTGTCAATGTATCAGCAAATACATACTTTGGCAATTACATCGTTAAGCAGATTGCCATAGTAGAGACAGGTGATGATCGTTGGCTCTATGGTGAATGTAGGAAATAGTTATATATTATATTTGATGTTGCAGTGTTATTAAAAAAACATGCAGTAAGGCTTCCGGGTGCGGCGATGACCAGCTAAGTCGCACGTTTCGGCACCTCCCGTTGAAACGGACTTTTCGGCTCTTATTAGGAGCCCCAACGGCAATTTTTAACGGCCAAAATCATTGTGCGGTGAAATAGGAGGGAATCCCCCCGGATAAATATGGATAAAGGAGAGGATAGCGGCCGGATTGCAGTAGATCCACTGGAGCAGCGGCAAGGAAGGGAAGCTCGAAGCAAGATGGCGTTGGAAGGTGGCTGTTCGGTATGGGGCCCGGAGCAACAAGAGTTCCTGCGGCGCTGTGTGGAAGAGCTGAAGAAGGAGGTGTTGGCCCCGATGCTACAGGCGATTGAAGGGCTAAAGGAGGCGCAGAGGACCCAGGAGTTGGAGCTTCGGGTCGTGAAGGCAAAGGCTGCGGAGAATGAGGATGAAATACAGGGCCTGGTGGTAAGGACAGAGACGCACGAGGCACAGCACAAAAGGTGTGTGGAGAGGTTGGAAGCCCTGGAGAATAACTCGAGGAGGAAGAATTTAAGAGTCTTGGGTCTTCCCGAAGGCAGAGAGGGGGCGGACGTCGGGGTATATGTGAGCACGATGCTTCACTCGCTAATGGGATCGGAGGCCCCGACGGGCACTTTGGAGGTGGAGGGAGCTTATCGAGTTCTGGCGCGAAGACCTAAGGCAGGAGAAATACCTCGAGCCATAGTGGTGAGGTTTCACCGCTACAATGACAGAGAGATGGTTCTAAGATGGGCGAAGAAAACTCGGAGCTGCAGATGGGAGAATGCGGTGATCCGCGTGTACCAGGATTGGAGTGCGGAGGTGGCGAGAAGGAGGGCAAGTTTCAACCGGGCCAAGGCGGTGCTCCACAAAAAGGTTACATTTGGAATGTTGCAGCCGGCGAGACTGTGGGTCACACACCAAGGGAAGCACCACTACTTTGAGATGGCAGAAGAGGCGTGGACATCCATTGTGGACGAGAAGCTGGAATAGTCTGCCGAGAGAAAAAGCTTCTGTAATAAAGTGGTGGGGTGATTATGTGGGACGAGGGAGGGGGGGGGGGGGGGAGAATTTTTTCAATTTTGTAACTTTTCTCTTTTCCCCTCGGGGGGGGGGGGGGGGAGGGAGTATGGGGAACTGTGGACGCCGGTGGGAAGGAAAGGGGAAGGGAAGGGGAAGGGAACTGCGCCATCAGGGGCGGGGCCGAGTGGGAAACGCGGGCTTTGCTCCCGCGCTATGGTAATTGTGACGGGGACGCAGGAAGGAGGGGGCCTCGCACAATGAGGGGCCGAGGACAAATGGGGGAAGCTGAGGTCAGCCAGAGTTTGCTGACTTCTGGGAGCAACATGGGGGGTGCAACTACGCTAGAAAGGGATCTAGCGGGGGGGGGGGGGGGGGGGGGAGTTAACTGGGTTGCAGCTAAGGGGGAGCTGTTATGGGGCGGGGTGGTCGGGACGGGAGAGCACCGTCGGTGGGATATACGGGTACGTGGGAACCGGGTGAGGAGCTGGGTTAGAAAAGGGGATGGCTAGTCGACATGGGGGGGGGGGGGGGGGGGGAGTAAAGAGCCCCCCAACCCGGTTGATCACGTGGAACGTGAGAGGGCTGAATGGGCCGATTAAAAGGGCACGGGTACTCGCACACCTAAAGAACTTAAAGGCAGATGTGGTCATGTTGCAGGAGACGCACCTGAAACTGGCAGATCAGGTTAGACTACGTAAAGGATGGGTGGGGCAGGTGTTCTATTCGGGCTTAGATGCGAAGAATAGGGGGGTGGCTATTTTAGTGGGGAAACGGGTACTGTTTGAGGCAAAGACCATAGTGGCGGACAGTGGGGGTAGATATGTGATGGTGAGTGGCAGATTGCAAGGGGAGGCGGTGGTTCTGGTGAACGTATACGCCCCGAACTGGGATGATGTAAACTTCATGAAGCGTATGCTGGGGCGTATCCCGGACCTGGAGGCGGGAAAGCTGGTAATGGGGGGAGACTTCAATACGGTGCTTGATCCAGGGCTGGACCGGTCTAGGTCTAAGACCGGGAGGAGGCCGGCAGCAGCCAAGGTGCTTAAGGACTTCATGGAGCAGATGGGAGGAGTAGGCCCTGGAGATTTATTAGGCCTAGGAGTAAGGAGTTTTCATTTTTCTCCCCATGTTCACAAGGTGTATTCACGGATAGACTTTTTTGTCCTGGGAAGGGCACTGATTCCGAAGGTGACAGGGACGGAGTACATGGCCATAGCCATTTCGGAGCACGCTCCACATTGGGCAGATCTGGAGGTAGGAGAGGAAAAGGAGCAGCACCCACTCTGGAGATTGGATATGGGGTTGTTGGCGGATGAGGGGGTAAGTCTAAGGGTGAGGGGGTGTATCAAAAGGTACCTGGAGCTTAATGATAACGGAGAGGTCCAGGTAGGAGTGGTCTGGGAGGCGCTGAAGGCGGTGGTCAGAGGGGAACTGATATCCATAAGGGCCCATAAAGGGAAGCAAGAGAGCAAAGAAAGGGAGCGACTGTTGAGAGAACTTCGGAGGGTAGACAGGCAATATGCAGAGGCTCCGGAGGTGGTACTGTACAGGGAAAGACAAAGGCTACATATGGAATTTGACCTGCTGACCACGGGCAAGGCAGAAGCACAGTGGAGGAGGGCACAAGGAGTACAGTATGAGTATGGAGAGAAGGCGAGCCGGTTACTGGCCCAACAACTGAGGAAGAGGGGAGAGGCGAGGGAGATAGGTGGGGTGAGGGATGAGGAAGGTGAGATAGAACGGGGAGCGGAGAGGGTGAACGGGGTGTTTAAGGCATTCTACGAGAGGCTGTATAAGGCTCAGCCCCCGGAAGGGAAGGAGGGAATGATGCATTTCCTAGATCGGCTGGAATTCCCGAAGGTGGAGGAGCAGGAGAGGGTGGGACTGGGAGCACGGATTGAGGTGGAGGAGGTGATAAAGGGGATTGGGAGCATACAGGCGGGGAAGGCCCCGGGACCGGATGGGTTCCCGGTGGAATTTTATAGGAAATACATGGACCTACTGGCCCCGCTTTTGACGAGAACCTTTAATGAGGCCAGGGAAAGGGGGAAGTTGCCACCGACTATGTCGGAGGCGACGATATCGTTACTCTTAAAGAAGGAAAAAGACCCGCTGCAGTGCGGGTCTTACAGGCCTATTTCCCTCCTGAACGTGCATGCTAAGCTCCTGGCCAAGGTGATGGCGACAAGGATAGAGGATTGTGTCCCGGGGGTGGTCCACGAGGATCAAACTGGGTTCGTTAAGGGGAGACAGCTGAACACGAATATACGGAGGCTGCTCGGGGTGATGATGATGCCCCCGCCGGAGGGGGAGGCAGAGATAGTGGTGGCGATGGACGCTGAGAAAGCATTTGACAGAGTGGAGTGGGACTACCTACGGGAAGTGTTGAAGAGATTTGGTTTTGGAGGGGGGTTTATTGGATGGGTACAGCTGCTATATAGGGCCCCGGTGGCAAGTGTGATCACGAACGGGCAGAGGTCCGACTACTTTCGTCTTTATAGAGGGACAAGACAGGAGTGTCCCCTGTCTCCGTTACTGTTTGCATTGGCAATTGAGCCGCTGGCCATAGCACTGAGGGGTTCTAGGAAGTGGAGGGGAGTACTCAGGGGAGGAGAAGAACACCGGGTATCATTGTATGCCGATGATCTATTGCTGTATGTTGCGGACCCAGTGGAGGGGATGCCTGAGATAATGTGGACACTCAGGGAGTTTGGGGAATTTTCGGGGTACAAATTGAATATGGGGAAGAGTGAGTTGTTTGTGGTGCATCCAGGGGAGCAGAGCAGGGGAATAGATGATTTACCACTGAGGAGGGTAACGAGATTTCCGGTACTTAGGGATCCAGATAGCCAGGAACTGGGGAACCCTACATAGGCTTAATTTAACACGATTGGTGGAACAGATGGAGAAGGATTTTAAGAGATGGGACATGGTGTCCCTGTCACTGGTGGGCAGGGTGCAGGCGGTCAAAATGGTAGTCCTCCCGAGATTTCTTTTTGTGTTCCAGTGCCTCCCAGTGATCGTTACGAGGGCTTCTTTCAAAAAAATTGAGAAGAGTGCTATGAGCTTTGTGTGGCCTGGGAAGACCCGGAGAGTGAGGAGGGGTTTTTTGCAGCGTAGCAGGGATAGGGGGGGGACTGGCACTGCCGAGCTTAAGTGATTATTATTAGGCCACCAATATCTCAATGGTGTGTAAGTGGATGGGAGAAGGGGAGGGAGCAGCGTGGAAGAGACTGGAAATGGCGTCCTGTAAAAGGAACCAGCCTACAAGCATTGACGACGGCGCCGTTGCCGTTCTCCCCGAAGAAATACACCACAAGTCCAGTGGTGGTGGCAACGCTGAAAATTTGGTGGCAGTGGAGACGGCATAAGGGAATGACGGGTGCCTCGATGCGGTCCCCGATAAGGAATAATCATAGGTTTGTCCCGGGAAGAATAGATGAGGGATTTAGAACATGGCAGAGGGCAGGGATTGTGCAACTGAGGGATCTGTTCCTAGACGGGACGTTTGCGAGTCTGGGAGCGCTGACGGAAAAATACGGGTTGCCCCAGGGGAATGCATTTCGGTATATGCAATTGAGGGCTTTTGTGAGGCAACAGGTGAGGGAATTTCCGCAGCTCCCGACGCAGGAGATTCAGGATAGAGTGATTTTGGGGACATGGGTGGGGGATGGTAGGGTGTCAGATATATATACAGGGAAATGAGAGACGAGGGGGAGATCATGGTGGATGAGCTGAAGGGAAAATGGGAAGAAGAGCTGGGGGAAGAGATCGAAGAGGGGCTGTGGGCAGATGCCCTACGCAGGGTAAACTCTTCGTCCTCGTGTGCCAGGCTTAGCCTGATACAATTCAAGGTCTTGCACAGGGCGCATATGACCGGAGCAAGGCTCAGTAAATTTTTCGGGGTAGAGGATAGGTGCGGGAGATGCGCGAGAAGCTCAGCGAACCACACCCACGTGTTTTGGTCATGCTCGGCACTGCATGGGTTCTGGGTGGGGGTGGCAAATGTGCTTTCGAAGGTGGTGGGGGTCCGGGTCGAGCCAAGCTGGGGGTTGGCTATATTCGGGGTTGCAGAAGAGCCGTGAGTGCAGGAGGCGAGAGAGGCTGATGTTTTGGCCTTTGCATCCCTAGTAGCCCGGCGAAGGATATTGTTAATGTGGAAGGAAGCTAAATCCCCGGGCGTGGAGGCCTGGATAAACGACATGGCAGGGTTTATAAAACTGGAACGGATAAAGTTCGCACTAAGAGGTTCGGCTCAAGGGTTCACCAGGTGGTGGCAACCGTTCATTGACTATCTCGCAGAACGATAAAGGAACTGGGAAAGTAGTAGCAGCAACCCAGGGGGGGAGGGGGGGGGGGGGGGGAGAGTGGGGGTTGTCAGGGGTGTTTTTGTATGGATATTTTTACTTGGATATGTATATTGGCTTGTTTGACTTTATTATTTGGGAGAGTTAATATTTTGTTATGGCAGTTGCCATTTAGTTTATATATTATTTATTTATTTGTTAAAAACGGTCACTATTTTTTATATTGTTTTATTGTTGTAAAAGGGAAACATTTTTGTACTGTTTTGTTTGGCCGGAAAAAAAAATTTGAATAAAATATATTTTAACAAAAAAACCATGCAGTATGTCTGCTAAAGCTGTGATTAAGGAGTCATAAAAGTGTGGGAAATCATTGGTTTTAACGCTGCGACAACGAATGAACGGACATCGCGCGACAATCACCAGGCAGGAATGTTCCCTTCCAGTCGGGGAACATTTCAGCAATCAAGGGCATTCAGCCTCTGATCTCCAGGTAAGCGTTCTCCAAGGCGGCCTTCAGGACACGCGACAACGCAGAATCCCCGAGCAGGAACTTATAGCCAAGTTCCGCACACGAGTGCGGCCTCAACCGGGACCTGGGATTCATGTCGCATTACATTCATCCCCCATCATCTGGCCTGCGAAATCCTACCAACTGTCCTGGCTTGACACAATTCACACCTCTTTAACCTGAGGTTACCCCATCTCTGGATCTGTAAAGATTTAATCACCTGCTAATGCTCACATTCCAAGCATTGTCTGGCAGCTTTGAATTTGTCTATATATTTGTTTCTGAAACATACCTCTTCATTCACCTGAGGAAGGAGCAGCGCTCCGAAAGCTAGTGACATCGAAACAAACCTGTTGGACTTTAACCTGGTGTTGTAAGACTTCGTACTGTGCTCACCTCAGTCCAATGCCGGCATCTCCACATCATTGGTTTTAACCATTTACTCGTTTACAGATAGATGGTTAATGGAATATTGTTTTGATTGGAAGATCCCAGGGGTGTGGGTAATTTCTGAGAGATGGTGTTTAGTGCTGGATAAACAGATCATGGAGCATCTCAGTGGGAGGAGACTGAAAAATTCCTTATGATGTTTCTAATGGGTGGAGCCAGGTCTGTCTGTAGTTTTTCAGTTTGCCATAGGATTTTTGTCTGTCAAGACATGGCTTCAGTTAGCTCCTGGAAAGTTCTCTCCAAGGTCTTTGCACAGAGAAAAGCAAGCAAACTGGATTGTTAACTTTATTTATAAGTGGTCTTTGAATTATATATAAATAAAATTGCAGGTGTAGGGAGTAAGTTATGGTGTAGGGAGTGAGTTAAAGATTTTGCCCGTTTATTTTAAGAACAGTTTGAACTATTAACTGTTAGTTGCGAATGTGATTGATTAAAGCTTGTTTTAACATTAAAGATACCTATTGATCAATGTTATCACTCCTATAGCAAAGTATTTTTTCCTCAGTTTTACAAATTGCAAATTGTTGGGTTTTTCAACCAGGATCCTAACCGGCTCAACCTCCAGAAGAGCATAAATGCGCACAACTGAACAGCTAGTGAACATAAGAACTAGGAGCAGAAATAGGCCATCTACTTGGGCAGTACAGTAGCATAGTGGTTAGCACTATTGCTTCACAGGGCCAGCGTCCCAGGTTCAATTCCTGGCTTGGGTCACTGTCTGTGCGGAGTCTGCAAGTTCTCCCCGTGTCTGCATGCGTTTCCTCCGGTTTCCTCCCACAATCCTGTTTTGTGTACCCGAACAGGCGCCGGAATGTGGCGACCAGAGGCTTTTCACAGTAACAGTGGTGTTAATGTAAGCCTACTTGTGACAATAAAGATTATTATCTGGCTTCTCGAGCCTGCTCCACCATTCAAGAATATCATGGCTGATCATTTTGTGAACTCAGCTCCATTTCACGCCCGCTTACCATAACCTTTAATTCCTTTACTGTTCAAGTATGAGGGAACCATAAGGAATTGACATCTCTATTGAGCTGTATGTAGAATTAAGTTGCTGAAGGTAAAAGGCAATCTGCTATATTATTCCTCCACCATAAACTACCATTGATATTAATCAAATTGTATGCTGCATTTTCAGCTTGGTGCATCATTCTCATATGGGAGCCTGTAACTACAAGGGGCCAGCATTCCAAAACTGCAGCCTGTATTGGGGCCAACTAATTATAATGGTTAATGGTCTCAACATTAAATAAAACTGTATTGATATTTATTCCACTTATCAACTCAAGTGGGAACATTCACAAGTTAAGAAAACAATGTTTAACAACCACAGCACAGCAATTTCTCCCAGTGGCTACTATATCTTTTATGAAAATACATTTCTGAGGAGGAATAAGTACCGTCACGTACCCTGCATTACAAACAAAATTCTTAATGAGCAACTCCCATTTGCACCTACCTTAACTTCTACATCCTTGCTGTTGTGTGGACTCAGATTGAAGTGTACAATCTCTGGGCTTAGTCCAGTTTCTATTTGTGCGTACATTTGATAGCATGTTTCCATCAGCTCCTTTGCTAGTTCCATGTGATCTGCATTAAGCCCATGGTGAGCTCCTAAAGCTAGGGTCCCAGGGAGGAAACACACCAAATGATCCTTTAAAAACAAGGAAGAAATAACTTGGATCAACAAAATCTATACTGGCAACGCATAGCGCTCTTCTGGGTGCATCCAAACCTAATGATTTGCTCTTGATGGAAAATGGGAAGGGGAGGGAGGGCAAATAATAACCCACTATACATAAGAGAAACATTTTAGATGCAAATATGTTGCAGGATTAAAGTGTACCTTAAGGGAGATGATTTTGCAGCATGAACTGTCTTGGTGCTCTGATCATAGAAGCCACTGGGAGAAAGTGGTTTGTATCTCATTGAATAATTCGTTTTTAGATTTTTATTTAATATGTATCAACACTAAGTTGACAATCTCTGCAAAGTTATGAAATGTAACTTTTTATTACAGTTTAGGAACAGTGTATTACAGTTGCGACAAGGGAACAAATGACCTTCATCAGGCTTGCTTATTTTTATTTGATATAGTAATCTACTGACATTTAGCACATCCGTAGACTAGCTCCATTAAAACCCCAAAGATAAATAATCTGAGCAGTGTTTGGAACGAGGGGCAAAAATGACCAGATTTATCTTGCTATGGAATTCTCTAGGGTTGAAGGGCAGACACAAGCTGACCTTTATAAGCATAAAAGCATAGTTATCATTTGCAGGATCACTGTTGAGATAGGATGGGATAGCTGTCCTATTGAATCACTGATTTCTCCCCAGCAACTGCTCGGAAATGTCATTTGCTCTTGCCACATCCAATGAGTCACCTAAATTAAAATCATTTAAATTGTATTTCTCCTCTACAAATGGACATGATTTCTAATGCACAAGGGCAATTGTTATACCAGCGCCTGCTTAATTGGTATTCTAACAGACCAAGGTCTCTATATATGGTTATTAAACTGGGCTCTTATCCATTATTAAACTGTTTTTCGCTTGTCTTACATTTTACCAACAAGATAGTGGCAGGGGCCATAAATTCAATAAGCTCACTTGCAGGCCCATTTCCTTATAGTCACTGTTAAACACCGTACATGTAAAAAACAAAAGACCAAAGGGTCACATTTGCCATTTAAACAAAGCAATCGTCCACCAGAATTAGTGGTCTCAGCTGGGCAAAGGCAGGGTGACCAAAAATAATAAAGACATCGGTGAGAGTTCCAACATGATCCTTATTCCTACTATTTACAAATACGTAGTCCAGGGATCGGGGGCTTAAGTTATGTGGATAGATTGGTGAAGCTGGGGTTCCCTACAGCAGAGAAGGTTGACAAGAGATGTGATTATAATGTTCAAAATCACAAGCAGTAAATATGGAGAAACTGGTGGAAAGGTTATAAGCTAGAGGACAGCTGGTTACGGGCCACAGGATAAGTGGTTATAGGCAAGAAGTCAACTGGTTATGGGCCAGAAGACAGTTTTTTTTCCAATGATCATAAATTGATGGTGACATGAGGAAAATATTTTTTACTCAGCGGATGACATAGAATCTGGAATACACTACCCGAGAATGTGATGGAGATGGTTTCAACGTGTCTTTCAAAAGGAAGTTGGATAAGCACCCAAAAGGAAATATTTCCAGCTGTGGAATGTCACTGGCTGAGTTAATGTTGCAGAGAGCTAGCACAAGTATGATGGTGCGACTGGCCTCGTTCTGTGCTTGTAACCATTCTATGATTGCCATTCCCCTGTTGAACATCAGTCATGATTGGAGCTAGCCTCCTCATAATCCTCCTTAAATCCCTCTCTTCCTCTGCGACTTTTCCTTCTCTGTCCTCAACTGCCTCAACATCCCCCTCTCCCAACTTAGCCCCATTTCAATTATCTTTCACTGCTTGACCCGAACGCTATGTTGGATTTTGATGATGTGCTGCGCCAAAGTAACTATTAGAAAAATCTTATTTTCAGAAGCTGCTTGTGGTTCTTAATGTCAGTGTAAAAAACGTGTTAACCAAGACACACAATGTGCAACTCACTGGTGGGAAATCATATCTTTCAAACTATATATTTAAATAAATAAAATATATATATTTTAGATGCTTTGCATTATCTGGACCTTGGACACTGACCTGGAGGGATTAAAAAATGTTTTATTATTTTTTTTAAAAAGGTCATACATTTACCTTGGACTGAGTGCAAGTTTGCCTTCTTCCAAGAAATCACCGACCTGCATGTTTTTCTTAAATATATTTAGAGTACCCATTTAATTTTTTTCCAATTAGGGGCAATTTAACGTGGCCAATCCACCTATCCTGCACATCTTTTTGGGTTGGAAGGGTGATGCACAATCAATACTCTTGAGACCACGTGGAGTCATATCGATTCAGCTGTAATCAGATAGAACTGTACCCAGCAGCGATGTTACAGAAGTGAAGGCTGCTGGGATGGCACCGGTTCTTATACCCCGCCTCTCAGGGCGGGGCTATGTACATTACCCAATTGTAGACCCCGCGGTCTAGCCAATGGTCATTCACCTCTCAGGTACTGCAATACCTGGTATTACCACATTGGGTGAGACCCACACAGACGCAGGGAGAATTTGCAAACTCCAAATGGACAGTGACCCAGGGCCGGGATTGAACTGGGGTCCTCAGTGCCATGAGGCAACAGTGCTAACCACTGTGCCACCGTGCCGCCCATGCCTGACCTGCATGGTCTTTTCGTTTCAGTACTTAATGATCTGCTCGCAGAAAAATACTTTTCACTGTACACGTGACAATAAACTAATCCAAAAATCCATGGTACTTGTGGAAGATCTTTTTTGAACTTCAATCACTTTAATTGATGGGGAAAACCCCAAAAGTGACTTACTGGAAATCCCATGGTAGAAACAACCTTTAAAGAATAGAACCTGCTGGTTTTGAAGTCAGTCTTGATGGGGAATAAGCTGAGAAAGAAATGCTACCCAACTGGACTTTCCCTCACTCTCTGTCTGGTCTGATATCGTGTGGTTCTCAATCTGTTGCCAGAGAATCCTCACCTGAGTGTAGCTTGACTGCATTTTGACCTAAAAAGCAGAGACAAGAACTAATCCAGCCCTATGCTCCCTATGCTGAGGGCCCGCTGCTGAAAACCTGTGGAGATCCACCGGGACGAATGGCCAGACCTCACCCGTAAAAACTCCAGATTGACGCCATCTGAACTTTATTCTTTTTTTATAATGCCCATCTTCTAAAGCTTATCTCTACAGAGACACCCTACCTGTCCTTTGTTTGTACGTGTCTGTGTGGGTGGATGGATGCTGGGGAAATTTTAAGAGATAGTTATACTTCCAACGTGTTAATCAGTGCTTGCAACTTGTTACAAAGTTTTGTTTTCTAACAATCGTTCTGAATTTATTGAAAGTCTGGTTAAAGTTTTTCTTATTCTTGATACCAGAAGTGAAGGTAAACAATTGGCCATTTTGGTGAGCAAATTGAACCTTTAAATTATCGGTCCAACCTGCATAACAGTGGGAATAGACAATCAGCACACTCCTTCCATCTGTAACACTCATTTGTAGCACAGATTTTTTTTAAAAATACCGACAACAGTAATTATTGTGGCAGTTGTAGCTTACTAATGAAAAGTATTAAAATCAAAACCACTAACTGTCCAAAAATGTTCCACATCAAATTGTGCAAATGCCTCATGATCAAAATATCTGAAGGAGTAATTACATTCCGTTATCACGCTGTTGGTCATTTGTTAAATCACATGAATTACTGAAACCAACAGTCACAGCTTTGCAAAGCATGGCATAAGTGATCTTTACATAATATATGTTAATTCTTTTTAAATTTATCACGATGTATGCTGAATAATTCATCAATAAAACCATACCTGCTCAATGAAGATTCAAATATTGCTACAAATCAGTTATTACATTTGGTTTTATCAACTAAGTAGTGAACATCAGAAACCTGTGGATATTATCATGTTCTGCCTAGATTTGTAATAGAATCACAGTCACTATGGCAGAGGAGTCCATTTGGCCCATCAGTTCAATGCCAGCTCTCGGTAAGGCAACCAAGTCAGCCCCATGTCCCTGCTCTAGCCCTGCAATCGTACAAATTTACTCCTTCAATGTCCATCCAATTTCCTTTTGAAATCATTCTTCATTCCCTCTACCACTGCCCTCGTAGACAGCAGGTTTTAGGTCATTATTACTCGCCATGTAAAAATGTTCTTCCTCACATCAACACCACCCGCCCCCCTCTCATCTCTTGCCCAAAACCTTAAACCCATGTACCCTCATCCTTTTGCCATTGGCTAAAGGGAACAAGTTTTCTTTGACTACCTTAGCTAAACCTTTCATAATCCTTTATTACCCAATTAAATCTCCCCTCGGTCTCCTTAGTTACACGGGAAACAACCCTAACTTCTCCAACCTAGCCTTGTAGCTAAAATCCCCCATTCTTAGAACCATTTTTGTAAATCTCCTTTGCACTCGCTCAAGCCCTCACATTTTATAAAGATTTAGCATTGCTTCTTTGCTTTTATACTCGGAATACTTCTATTTATTTAACTCAAGATTTGCCATAGTAATAAATAGCAGCTACACGCAGAAAAAGCCCAAAAATGTAATCAGAGTTTGCTACCACACAAGAGCATCTTTCCTTACTGAATACAGGAAAACACTGTTTAATTGTAGTATTCCGAACTTTGCAAGCTTAACCAATATTTGCTCGGTCATCCCAGCTCAACAAATAGTGCAACGGACACTCACTAAATGTGTTAGCAGAAAACAACTCACTCAAGCCAAGAACAAATAGCTTGCAGGAATAAGAAAGACGACAGAGTCTTTTATTGTGTCACCATGGTGACCCAAATCCAAAGCACACATGATTCTTTTTAAAGCTAGGATTTTAACATACAGGTTCCCTGAAAACAAAGACAAGCACAAAATTTGAGGGATTCAGTTGTTAAAATTCTTTTATAGGATAAGGGCTTCACTGGCAAGGCCAGTTTTTATTGCCCAATCCCAATTGTCCTTCAGAAGGTAATGGTGAGTCAGAATAAATCCAGTGTTTATTAATTAACTGGTGCAGGACAGGAAATGAAATTGAGCCAAGCAAGATGCAAGTATCCATGTGAAAGGCATAATGTTTCAAAACAAATGGCAGCACGGAGCACTCTACTAAAATAAGTGGTTATTCCATATCAATCTGGCTTGTGTGTTTTGTGGACCCACTCAAGACAGTATAACTGCAGCTACCTAATCTTGGAGTAAACGGTTGTTGATATTCTTCCTCAGCACTGGAATGTTTATTTATATGGTGAAAAATCCTAGGAAAATAATCTAAAAGTGGTACATGCTGATCTGGATGCAATTGTTAATTCAGTCCTACGATGAAGTCTACAATTGGAAACAGCTCTACAACAAAGTAAATGGCAAAGAACTAGTCGGTTTCATGAACTATATATTTATTGTTCCATCTAATACTGGACATCACATTCTGATTTGATCAAAGCTACTTACCATCTTTGGACTGAACTGATTGTGAGACAATTCACCTACAAAGGTCAGTTTCTTTGGTTCCGACTTTCGAATCAAGTTCTTCTTGACCCCTTCTATGGCATCCAGATAATCATCTAATAAACTGGCAATTAAGCACAATAATGCAAATCAGCATAAGCCTTCAACATTTTTCATCCTAGATAGTGATTGGAAAATGGGTTAAATGACGCCCTGGCAGCGACAGATATTGGTATAACATTTGGAACTAGAACGATAAGTTGCTCGCCATAAATCATCCTAGTTCAGTCGCTGTTTAGATGGTGCTGCTGACCAAGACATTCAGTGTCTTCCCAGCATGGTCACACACTTTAAAATGATCAGAGCATCTGGGATGACACTGGGAACGCATTGAGAAATTGTCACAAAATAAATTGTATAATTTCATACATAGTAATTACCGAATGTGAATTAGCCACTTTTGTCGTGTTTCTAAAATTACACAAAATTAACAAGGGAATCATTGGAACTCTGTAATAGGCCAGTTACACTGTGCTATTTGTGAAGTAATTTCAGCTTTCTATCTGTGCAAACAACACGAGTGAAGTTAGCCTGGTTAAATTCTTGCAGGACAGATGTTGGAGAGTGACGTTGCACTGCTTCTGCTTAGCACCAGCTACAAGCCCAACTGGTACGAAAAAATAAAGTTGCCAAATTTTACAGATTAAAAAAAAAAAATCATTTATTGCTGGGATTTCAATAGATAAATGCAAGAAAATAAAGACATTGGACTGACAAAAGCCACTCTGGTTGGATTAATTTGAATTATGTACCACTTACTCTGCTTCTTGCCTTCCTCCCTGGATCCACTGTTTAAGCAGATACTCATAATAGCTGTCAGCCCTGGCACCAAGTGTATAGACACCAAGGTGACTGAACTGTCCAGAGTTGGTGTTTATGAACATTGGAACTAATCCATCCCTTTTCCCTCCAAGTTTGTGAATACGTTTCATCACTTCATTTACTGCTGCCTGTTTTGAAGGGGGGAAAACAATCAGATTATTAATTTGAGAATTAAAACAGACTTGCCTTTATATAGTTTCTTTCCTAGCCAGAGAACATCTTAAAATTCCAGTGCAATACGCTTGAAGAGAAGTCACTAATACAATGTAGGACACGTGACAGTCAATGAACCCCACAAACAGAAATGTGATCAGGACCAGATAATTCTCCAACAAATAAGAATCCAACCATCTCATATCATTCAATGGCATTCCCATCACTGAACCCCAGCATCCCCCCAACCCCCATTATCAATATCTAGAAACTGAACTGAACCACTGAATACTGTGGCTACAAGAGCAGGTCAGATGCTAGGTATCCTGAGGTGGGTAACTCACCTCCTGATTCACTCCACCACCAACGCTCAATGGCAGCAGTCTATACCATCGATAATACGTATGCAGGAACTTACCCAGGCTCCTTAGGCAGCATCTTCCAAACCCAAATATGGATCGCAAAGTACATTTTCTGGAGGTTTTCATTTAAGTGATGTAAAGAAGAGGATGATGTGACGGCCAGTGACAGGAAAGGTAGGGAGTATGGGACAGATGGTGAATGGGAGGTATGGCTGCGGCTACTAGTATTGTTCATGAATAAATTCATCCCATATAGCTCTGACAGAAATGGGCTGTACATGTTGTAGCACCCTTTTTCCTGTTCATCCACTTCATGCTGTACTTCCTCGTCTTCTTGCTTGTGTTCATGTTTGGCTTCTTGCCTGACAAGATGCACTGCGGCAACTCACCAAGGTTCCTTAGACAGTACCTTCTAAACCTGTGATCACTCCTATCTAGAAAGAGCAGCAAATGCTTGGAAATACCACCAGCTGCAAATTCTCCTTCAAGCCACACATCATCGGGATTTGGAAATATATCACTATTTCTGAGTCAAAATCCTGTAATTCCCTCCCCAATAGCACTGTGGGTCGACGTGCACCAAATGGACTGCAGCAGTAAGGTGGCAGCTCACCACCCACTTCTCAAAGGCAACTATGGATGGGCAATAAAGGCCAGTGACACCCACATGCCATGAAATAATTTTTAGAAATCGGTTTTGCGATTTTGATTGAGGAATAAATATTGGCCTCCAGAACACAGGGGATAATTCTCCTGCTTTGTTTTTAAAATAATGCTGTAGGATCATTTGCAACCACCTGAGGGGGGATATTGGTTTAGTGCATCATTCGAAAGGCGGAAACCCTGAAAATCCCATTTGATTGGAACTCACTTTTCTCCCTACAAGTTCAGGCCAAGCAGAATCAGAAACACGAGAGATCCACGTGATATTCAAATACTTATGGTGGAAGAAACGAGGGGGGGAGCTGCATACACACATTGTCTAATCACAGAGCCTGTCCCCCCTGCAACGAGGGGGGCAAAGCATTCATTCCTGTAATACCACTTAGAGCCACAATGTGGTGCTGTGCAAAAGTGCAGTCGATGGCTTGAACAAAATAAAACTGGTGAAAAGTGGAACACGTGGGGAGTCATTCTCCGACCCCCCGCCGGGTTGGAGAATCGCCAGGGGCTGCCGTGAATCCCACCCCCGCCGGTTGCCGAAGTCTCCGGCACCGGATATTCGGCAGGGGCGGGAATCGGGCCGCGCCGGTTGGCGGGCCCCCCCCCGCTCGATTCTCCGGCCCGAATGGACCAAAGTCCCGCCGATAAATTGCCTGTCCCGCCGGCGTGGATTAAACCACCTTTTTGACCGGCGGCGTGGGCGGGCTCCGGGGTCCTGAGGGGCGCGCGGGGTGATCTGGCCCCGGTGGGTGCCCCCACCGTGGCCTGGCCCGCGATCGGGGCCCACCGATCCGCAGGCGGGCCTGTGCCGTGGGGGCACTCTTTCCCTTCCGCCTCCGCCACGGTCCACACCATGGCGGAGGCGGAAGAGACTCCCTCCACTGCGCATGCGTGGGAAACTGTCAGCGGCCGCTGACGCTCCCGCGCATGCGCCGCCCGGGGATGTCATTTCCGCGCCAGCTGGCGGGGCAACAAAGGCCGTTTCCGACAGCTGGCGGGGCGGAAATTCCTCCGGCGCCGGCCTAGCCCCTCAATGTTGGGGCTCGGCCCCCAAAGATGCGCAGCATTCCGCACCTTTGGGGTGGCGCGATGCCCGTCTGATTGGTGCCCAAAACAGCGCCAGTCGGCAGACATCGCGCCGTTTCGGGAGAATTTCGCCCCAGGACTTGAAATAACGCAAAAGATAATGGCAGAGGTTGAAAAAAAAAATTAATTGTTGATTCAGGGTCTGTGCTTCTAAATAGACCAGTGACTTGAAAATTTAAATCAATCCTTTTGTTTCAAATACCAACTTTCCTCATCCACCAACAAGTGCAAGGAAGTAATTTGGCACTCCCTCTACAACACACAATAGCACTTAGAAATGTGTTTCATAGAAGCAAAATATAGCATCCCTTGCCATATAATTAGGGTATGAAGCTTGGTCAAACATGGAGGATTTAAGGAGTGCAGAGAGGTCTATACTGGAAGGAGGCGAGGAGCTTAGGGCCGAGCAACTGAAGGTGCAAGCACCAACGGTGGTGTGATTACTATTGGGGTTGCTCAAGAAGCCAGAATTAGAGTGCAAATATCCAGGAGGATTGCGGCACTGGAGTAAATTATCATGACAAGGAGAGGAAAGGCTATGGAGGGATTTGAAAACAAGGAGAATTTTAAAATCAAAGCATTGCTTGACTGGGAGCCAATGTAGGTTAGTGAGCATAGTAATAATAATAATCTTTATTGTCACAAGTAGGCTTACATTTACACTGCAATGAAGTTACTGTGAAAAGTCCCTAGTCGGCACATTCCAGCATCTGTTCGGGTACACAAAAGGAGAATTCAGAATGTCCAAATTACCTAACAGCACGGCTTTCGGGTCTTGTGGGAGGAAACCCGAGCACCCAGAGGAAACTCACGCAGACACGGGGAGAACATGCAGACTCCACGCAGACTCCACACAGACAGTGATCCATGCCGGGAATCAAACTTGGTACCCTGGAGCTGTGAAGCAACAGTGCTATCCACCTTGCTACCGTGCATAGAGGTGATAGGTGAGTGGGATTTGGTAAGAGTTAAAACAGGCGCCATAGATTTTTGCATGATCTCAGGCTTACGGATGGAGAATCCAGGAGGCCAACGAGGAATGCATTGGAATAGTCAGGTCCAGAGGTTGCAGTAGATAACATGAGACAAAGGAAAAGGCAGGAAATGCTAATGAGCTGGAAATAGGAGACAGTCAGAAGCTCACCTTAGGGTCAAATATTGACAAATAGTTGCGAACAGTCAGGTCCTATCTCAAGACAATGGCCAGGGAAGAGGAATAGAATTGGATCAAGGGTATCTGGCATAGTGAGGGTTAATGTGGGACTGGTAAACTGTACTGCCTCATGAGATGTAAAGAGAAACATGGCCTAAGACTATGGTCAGCTGGGGACAGGATAGAGGCCTGTCTGGACTAATAGTTATCACATCAAATCAAAATAACAAATGTTCAGGGCAAAAGAAAATCTCAATCTTTATTGAGTCTGCACTGCCTCTCTGAAAGAGCATTCTACCTAGTCCCATCTCCTGCCAAAGCCCTGTAACCCTACACATTCTCTCTTTTCAGATAGCCATCCAACTCCCTTTTGAATACCTTGATCGTACCCGCCTCCACCACCCTCTCAGGAAGTCCATTCCATATTCCACCCACCCCCTGGGTGAAATAATTTTTCCTCGCATCACTTCTACCCCTTTTGCCAATTATTTTGAAACCGTGCCCTCTAGTGCTTGATGCTCTTGGTTGAGAACAGTTTCTCACCATTTATATTGTCCATGCCCCTCATGAGCTTTGAATACCTCCAACAAGTCTCCGCTCATCCGCTTTTCTCCAAGGAAAATGGTCCAATCTATCTAATGATAGATTATATTGAACCATGTGACTGCATTGCAAATCATTATAACAGTTTAAAATATGAGTGTAACTGGAAACTCTGCCATATTACTTTTCTGCATTTAATCCTGGTTGACTGCAGTTTTCTCCTCACTCCATTTATCTTCAGGTATGATGCCATTCTAATCCTTCGTCCTATTTCTTGGTCTCACTTTCCATCCAATGTGAACATACTTCCCAGATGTCATGCATCACATTGGTTAGCACTGCTGCCCCAGTGCCAGGGACCTGGGTTCAATTCCAACCTCGGGTAACTGTCTGTGTGGAGTGTGCACGTTCTTCCCCTATCTGCATGGGTTACCTCCGGGTGTTCCGGTTTCCTCCCACAGTCCAACGATGTGAAGCTCAGGTGAATTGGTTGTTCTAAATTACCCCTTTGTGTCCAAAGGTTAGGCAGGGTTAGAGGGATAGAGCAGAGGTTTGGGCCTGGGTAGGGTGTCTTTCGAAGGGTCAGTGCAGACTCAATGGGCTGAATGGCCTCCTTCTGCACTGTAGGGATTCTATGATCCTATGTCAAAATTTGTCTACGTGTTCGACTTTTATTTTCACTACAATTTTATTTTATTTTTTAAAAAAATATTTTTATTCAAGTTTTTGATATTTTAATATTTTAAAACACACAACAGAGTAAGGAAAATACAACACTAACCCCACCTCCCTCCCAGTAATCTCAACCAAACACCTCACCCTAAACAGCAGATGGTAATTAGTTCATTGAAATGTAGTACAAATAAACCTCATCCTTTGTGGAACCACTCCCTTGCCTCGCTCCGCCCCCCCCCCCCCCCTCCCCAAAAAGCAAATTTCACCTTTTCCAGATACAAAAAAACTCCATTAGATCCCCAGCCACACCGAGGCACTGACCTCCACCCCAACAGGACCCATCTGCGAGCAATCAGCGAGTCGAAGGCTAAAACATCTGCCCCACTCCCGTCTGCAGCTCCATCAAGTCCGACGCCCCAAATATGGCCCCTTGAGGACTGGACTCCGAATCCATATGCAAGACCACTAACATGGTGCTGAAGAACGACCTCCAAAATTTCTCCAACTTGGCGCAGGACCAGAACATATGTGCGTGATTGGCCGGGCCCCTCACACACCGCTCACAAGTATCCTCCACGCCTTCAAACACCCGGCTCATCCTCGACTTTGTCAGGTTCGATTTATGTACTACCTTTAGCTGCATCAATCCCAGCCTCACATACGAGATTGAGGCATTCACCCTCCGCAGCACCTCTTAAACTCTGGTACGATTTTCTTTTTGGACACTACTAGCAATTTTGTTGTCTTACAATTTTCAGCTCTTTCACCTCACTTTAACTCACTGCTCTATCTAAAATCTTGTGCAGTTTCTCTTTTGAATTGGTGACCTTCAACTAATAATCCCAGAAGGTCTTTTAATCAAAGAACAATTTTATTGTACAAACTGAATAGATCACAGGAAAAAACACCCCACTGATAAGGCTAATGCTTTACTCTGTAACTAAGCACACATTAAATAACTAAATAATGGACTGCTACAGCTGAGATATTAGCTGTTCTGTAGGTCCTTTAACTCCTATAGGTCAATGAACGAGAGCTAGAGTCTAATTTGAAGTTCACTACTTTCATCAAAAAAATCAAGATTGCCTAACCCTACTCCTCCCTAGGTGTTATGTGGAAGTTACAGTGTGAATGCTACAGTATGAATATAGAATGTTAAGTATAGAGAGCATTACACTTTCTTGACATTGATATAGCAATTCGAATTTTAAAAATAATAAATGTAGCTCAGAAGTAAAAACATAGGTAACATAGATACGAAACAGGGAAATGTAAAAAAACCTGCAGGTAGGTACATGATAGCCTTTCTACTCTTTTTTATTCTATTAGCTAATCGTAACAAGGCTGCTATTAAGGTATATGGAATGCTGTTCAAATCATAAACCCCACTACAAGTCTCAGCACCGACAGAGAATTAGAGATTAAAAATCATGAAATAGATCAGCCTTATGCTAAATTGTAGATCTTCTCAGTTGATCAATCACAAATAATGCTTAAACTTATAAAAATTAAATTAAGGCCATCATCAACCAGTAGAGATTCACAAACTACCATACCTGGTACTTCTCTTCTTTAGTCAGGCGGCTGAGCTCTCGAAACTCCAGCTGAATGCTGGTCACTTCTGCAACGGTGCTGTCAGAGGTCCAGCGTGGAGGGTGGGCAGTTCCACGACCAATATTTACATCGGAATATGGAATTTTGGACGGAGTGTTGAAAGCTGGCATTAGACGATCCCCCAACTCACGCTAGGGTAACAGGGAAAATAAAAACATGTGATCGATTAACAAAACTACTTCTCTACATTACTGGTTAGCAAAACCACACAATATAGTTGCGCAGAGTTTACAGAGGACCAAACAAATCTTGGGATTTTAAATGAAGTAAAATATGAATTAGCTCCAACAATAAGGAATGTAACTGGATTTCTGACATGGTCAAAATGAAACCAATTCTAGATGGGAACAAAAAACAGACAACGCAATTAGGATCATAAGTACAACGGACTTCATCCTCTTGTATGAATACCTTCTCCCTTTGTTACCTTTTTAACGGACAATGTCAAAAAGGAATTAAAGAGGATAAGGGGAAAGGTAGGGGGTGGGGAAGGAGTAGAATTAATTGGATAGCTTTTTCAAAGTACCAACACAAGCATGATTGGCCAAGTAACCAACTTCTAGGTTTAAAAAAAACACTAGGTAGGCATAGCAAGTAACAAAACCAAAACAAACTAAAACCAAGAAAATGTACACAAAATATAGCGGTGAACAGCACAGAAGAGAAACAAACATAAAAATGCTGTTGATAAATTTCTGGGCATTAATGCTCCATTTATTTATCACCACATGTTACAGGCTAAACTTTGTCAAGAGAAGGTGACGAGAAGTTTGAGAAGGTCAATCTTGGGTGAAACTATGAAACAATTCTGTACTTTTAAAAAAGAATTTGCTTCTTAAACATTGGAATAAATGTGCTCCTTCCTTAATCTAACAAGGTCATGCGCAGCCATACATTTGTGTGAAAGCAGGTAAAGACCAAAGAAAAGTCAAAGGCAGGTGATGCAACAAGAAACAGGAAATCACCTCTGACTGACAATATTAAGGTGAACTTGATCCAATGGCACTGGGCAGCCAGATGGTAGCAGAAACAATGTTGAAAGCAATTTCAGCAGGAAAGCTTTAAATCTGTATTGTTTAGATCTCATGGACTAATGATGGGAACAGATTCAACAACAACAGCTTGCTGTGGCCATAATTTAAAAAAACGATGGGCGTTTTCACCTACTCTCCAGGTGACTTAAATGAATTTGCTGAGGCGAATAATGATCCTTTGACAAGGAATTGCCAGAAAAAAACTGTAGGATAGTACTTTGTGGCAAATACCCTAGTTATGAAGTACAAATCTAAGTTGACAAAAATGAAAAACAGCATCCAGTAGGGTTAGGGGTCATATTAGATGGCTGGTTGCAATAGTCACAAAAATCGGCCTCTGATGAATGGAACCACAATGATGCTTGATGAAATTTGTTAAACACTATTTTATACAGTTGTATTGTTGAAACTACAAGATAGTGGCAGGGTATGATAATTGCATTGAGCATAAATAAACCACTGCATCCAAAATCAGTCGCTTCTTAGCTACAGAAGAAACGCAAAATAGGAAAAATCAGTGATCATTTAAACATAAAAGATAATGTTACAGTAATATTTCAGGATGCTTTCTCGTTATTCCCTCCCCTCATAAAGGCATCCATTTTTGTAGGAATATTAATTCTCTTAGCAGCCGTTTGTCACCTTGTCCAAATGATTATTCCTCATGCTGGAGCCTAGAAAAACCATCAAAAAGTAATCTTACAGCCTAGACAGAGGCTATATGGCTCATGTTCTCTCCGGTGGCCTTCGTGGGAGATCCCTAAACTAATTCCACTTCCCAAACGCTTTCCTCTACTTCAAATATCAAGCCTATTTTCTCAATGGCAAAACATTCCAAATACTTTTCCAAATTCTCCCTGGGTCCTCTCAGTTGCTAATTTATACTGATGATCCCTCATGTCATGACACCCTGGGCTAATACGTGGTCGATTCCAGACCCACTTGATCCAGATTTACAACACAAGTAAAATTAGATTTTAAAATACCCGTGGTCCTTGGTTGGTCCCAGTAAACCACATCACCAGGTTTGTAACTTTAAAACAGTAACCTTTTATTATGTACAGTACTCTAATTAAATGGACAGAAAACATAACTATCTAATATCCATTTTCCAATGTCCCCTCCCCCTTCCTAACTACTCCTTACTCTCACATATATTACACACACACACCAAACTATCAGTTGTCAGCCAACCAATCCACCTGGCTCCCTCCAAACCTGGTTCTGAAGATCCATTCGGTTCCGAGGAGTCTGGCTAAGAACAAAACCTGGAAACACAGTGTCCTGCTTCAACCTTGAATGTGCTTAAAGGGTCCAGAGACCAAAATAATAAAATAACATAAAAGAAATAGGAACAAAGGAAATAAACAGGAAGGACGCTTACAATTGTTACTGACCCCGAACCAGAGACAATCCTTCCCCAACAAAACTCCTCAAAGGCATTCTCAATTAAATCCCTTCTGAGCCTTTTCAACTCTGATAAAAATAGAGCTAGTATTTCAAGTACCCAAGAGTTCTCTACTTGCTAACAACACAAAAGTATACTTTTCACTTGTTAGAGGGCAATGAACCATGGTTAATTCGGCCTACTCCATCCAACTCATCAAAATACAACACTTCAACAAGAAGATTAACTAACTCAGTTCAAAATGAAAATCAACACCGAGCCCTTCGGTCCAAATGGTTAATTAATACACAAGTTACTGAGGAATGAGGGAAACTCACAGGTTCCACTTTGACTATATGTCAAGAAGAAGCATAGATACGGTCACAATTTTCAAAGCATATTACTTAGATAATTGGGATCCAATTCACAAAACAGTAAATAATCACAGAATTGTCGGAGCCATTCAGCCCATCTTGTCTGCACCAGCTCTCTGAATGAGCAATTAGTGCCATTCTCCTTACTTCTCCCCGTAACCGTGAACATTGTTCTTTTTTAAATAACAGCAATGTTAAGAGTCAAGACCCTGCACATCATGCTGGTATACCAGACATAACCTTCTCTTAATGAGTACAGGCAGCAGATTGTTCTAACTATATGGCATAGGCATACAGCCCACGTAAAACATGTGCCCACCTGATAGTCAACACTGGAGGTCAATCCTAATGTAAACGTCAGATTCTTTGACAAGTGGATCACTGAGGCCATTTTCACCACACTGTGCTGAATTGCTTTGAACAAAATAATTAACCTGCAGCTTTGACATGCTACATATATTCAGAAAAATAAGGAGATAGGAATGGCACTTGTTCAGGCTATTACTATTTTGTATCAGCAATTTCTTTAACATCAGACATTAAAGAACTTTAAATGAGCGCAATTAGTGAAAGAAAAATCCTCACTGCTTTTTCGAGGAAGACCTGGTCTCCAGTCAGATTGTATACGCTAAGTAATCCGCCCAGAATACGAATTGTGGTCTCGAACAAATTCACATCCACTTTTTTACCAAGATTCAGTTCATCAACCACCCACTTCTTGGCTTCCTCAAATTCTAAATTTACAAAATAGTAAGTTAGCTACATACACTTTTAAAGAGAATTTAGAAATTAGAAATGTAATGACATGATATCACGGGTAACTTTCCGCAGTATAGAACATTCGACTGATCAGTTTAAAAAAAAAAATCAATTGTCAAATGTTTTCTCTTTGACCTAAAACACAAATTAATGAATTTAAAGGCTGTTTCTATGATGAAATGAGGCAGATCAGTGCTAAAGAAATGGAAAATTTAGCTGATACACCAACAAATTATTATTATTAAATGCTCCAAGGTGAAAGAAAAACTCCTTTTTTGGTGCCTCAGCGCTCTACATAGCCCTCAGTTTTATGAGAATTCCTTGAAATAAGCGAACAGTACAAACCCTGACAACTCCAATTTTCTAAATTTAGAAAGCGCAAATACAATGCAATAATAAAGAACCTCTGCCTATAAATGCGAAAGATCTTGATTTCTTCAGCTTTTCTAAAGTTTACTGCCATAGATACATAAATGTCAATGGAAAATCATGATATTTCTGTTACACAAATCAATGACGTCACCTTCGTGCTGTCCCAGAATCCACATTGTGTCCAAGGCGTCAACCAGAGTCAGTCCTAGGCCAAACCATTCACTGTAAGTCTTAGAAATGGGCTTCAGTTCATCGTGACCCCAGGCATACTGTTTATATCCCTTCCATGCATGCTGGAATGCTTCTATCACTGCAATCTGTCGGTCATTCAGAGCTCCTGTAAGAGAACAGAACCAACTTCAAGAAGATGCTGCAGCAGGTATGGGTTCTGATGTGCTACGGCTTATCTGTAGATTGAAGATTTAAAAAAAAAAAACTTAGCATTATCCTTGAAAAAGCAGAGTTTCAAAATGGCCCAGTTCACTCTTCCACCTGATCCCCTTAGCTATTTTGCTCCCCACCTCCACTGGTTCTCGTTAGGAACGGCTTCTACATATGTTGACAGGTTTCCAATACCTCAACTTTAAAGGCAAGCAGACTTTTTAGATAGAGTTCAGTCCTGTTTCTCTCCTGGTGACCACACACAAACTCTGGAGTAACTAAGTGGTAATTAATAGCTGGGAGTCTTTCCTTTTCCCTAATCATATGGTCACGGTTGCAGATGATACCAGACTAAAGAAGGAAATTTAAATAGCACGCTTTACAACCAGAGACCATCTCAAAACACTAGACAGCCAATTATATGTTTGAAGTGTAGTCTGATGCAAAAGCATCAGTGAAATAGTAGGTGACAATGCAAATTGCACAATATTTACTGGACATAAATTTATCACAAAGCCAAATTACACATCGAAAGAAAAACTTTGGTACTGTGTGTGCTTCCTGAATTGTATTGGAATAACAAAGAATAAAGTCAAAAGATTCCTGGGAGTTTAAGTAGATTTAAACCCTCAACATGTCCAAACAAGCAGCAAATAAAATCAACACACAATATTGAATAAGAAGTCAGCCTTGGCTCAGTGAGTTGCATTCCCGTCCAAGTCAGATGGGTTCAAGTCCCATTTCAAAAATCCAAGCACTTTATTGAGTGTAGTGTCAAGGGAGTGCTGAACTGTGGGAAGCGTCATTTCTTAATAGAGGAATCTAAATTTAAATAACAGGTGGATGCAAAAGCTCTCGTGGCCCTATTTTTAAAAAAAAGCTGCAAAATTCTCCCTGGTGTCCTGGTTAAATTTTATCACCCAACCAAAACATGATTTGATCTTAAAGCTGTTTGTGGGATCGTACTATACTCAAACAAGCCACCGTGTTTCCCTACCTTAAAACAGTAACCACACTTCAAAAGTAGTTCATTGGCTGTAAAGCGCTTGGAATACCCGGAGGTCGCGAAAGCTGCTATATAAATGGAAGTCCTCTCCTTGAATAGAGAAAACAGCAGAATACACATCAGAAGTTGTTACATACTGTACAGCGCTGTGATGAGACCACACCCAAGAGCATTCTGATCAGTTCTAATCACGGAGCTATGAGGGAAAAGGTATAGCTATAAGATATTGAAAAGAGGAGCAATAAATGCTGACCCCTAGTGTCAAAGATGAAAGAATGACGATACTTGTGTTTTTCCAACTTAGAAAGAGGCACTTGATGCATATGTACAAAAGAGAATGGAAAAAGGAATTGGAGAATATTGATTGGTTAAGGGAGCATAAAAACAAACCACTAAAATGTAAATTTAGGACTGACGTCAGACGTTCTGCCTTATACACAAGAGTGATAAACGTGCAAAATAGGCGTGCAGGAATTGCAAGCAAAAATCCTAACGTCTTTTAAGAAGCAACTGAATGTTGTAATTAGTCACGTTTATGAGTGGCATGCTATCAGAAGCCTGCAGACTAGAATAGCACTGTGTCTGATTTAAGGGTGATAATGGATTGAATGCAACATACTTGCTAGCCACAGTGCCCCTTGTCCCTTTCCTAGTCACCTACTGCCTGATTTATCCCAGCTCTTCTCAATCTTGGTGGTGACCAACATGGCTTCATGCATTATACAATTAAAATGGTCCATGGTGCAACATTTCAAAGGTACAGGACAATTAGGTGGTGCAATATACATAACAATACGGTTAGGTAACAAGGAACCCAGCTTTGGAAACATGCAAGAGTAATTAAAAATGCATTTGAGGTTTTAAAACAGAGCTCCTTAATGCATGTAAAATGCTTAATCCATAAAGAATGATTAAGTTAAATATTGAGCTAAAAAGCACTTGCAATCAGCAACGTAACCTGCAAAATGCAATGTGAACTCATCGACACATTTCAGCACCAGCAAGGTAGCCTATATTGCTTTAAAGAAATTTCACCTCCTCAATGCTATGAAGTCATCTGAAAACTTCTTCACCCCATCACAGAGGCAGGATTTACCCATTTGCCTCCATCTCACTTCCCTTTCTTTCCCATTTGACTTCCAATCTTCCCTCTCGCCCTCTGCCTTTTACCCTATTCTTTTGCTTCCCTCCTTCCCTCCAGAGGACTGCAGCTTTGCCCCATTCTCCTGACCGTTCCTCCCATTCTTACCGTCCAACTCATTCCCATTTTCCTGCTGCTTCCCATCTTTCCCCGATCATCCCATACCCAGTTAACCCTGTTCTCAACCTCTTATAGAATCCCTCCAGTGCAGGAGGCTATTTGGCCCAACGAGTCTGCACCGACCTTCTGAAAGAGCACACTACCTAGCTTCCCCAACCTATCCCCATAACCCAACTTAAGCTTTTGGACACTAAGAAGCAATTTTAGCATGGCTACTCCATCCCACCAGCACATCTTTGGGACTGTGGGAGGAAACAAGAGCACCCGGAGGAAACCCATGCAAACACTGGGAGAACGTGCAAACTCCACACAGTCACCCAGTGCTGGAATTGAACCTGGGTTCTTGGTGCTGTGAGGCAGTAGTGCTAATCACCATGCCGTCCTTTTAGCACCTCACTCTGGCTCCCCATGCCCCTGTCACCCCCACTCCAGTTCGCTTTCTTATGTCCTTTGTAGTTCCCTCCTCTTCCCACCCCCAACTCCCAAAAACTACTTTCAGTCCTCAAGCTCTATCCCATCCTCCCCATCATCTCTTTCTCTCCTCGCTTGCTTGAATTAATTTCCTGCCTTCTAACTTTGCTCGACCTGAAAAGTGCCCTGGTGTTCACTCCCTACATGCAGTGCCATAGAAAACCAACAAAACAAAAGCAAGCTTTGGCCAAAGAGTGGATGTTTGATGAGTTCACGGTTGAATGCTGTCTGCTAATGCTGAAAGAATATGCTGCTTTTGGATAGCAGCTAATAGCTTAATGACTTTGCATGTGAATCCCAAGTGAATTCGCTTTTCTAAGTAGCCGTATTGCTATTGTGGTATGATACTGCAGCTGCATGGAGCTCAGGTACCTAACTTTCAACAATGCAAATTGAGCATTAATAACATTATGAAATCTGGTGTTGTCAAATTAATAATGTTATTAATGCTCAAATTAGCAACCAGATAATTATCTACCTGGCACTGTGTTATCTGGACATGGATGACACGGCAGGAAATGACTATCTAGTGGAGATGGTATGAGCACAGTCCACTTGATATACAACAGCTAGAGAGGAAAATCAAGTGCTGATTTTCTAGAAAAAGAGATGACAAAAGAGGAAAGAAATACTAAAAATACCCGTTATTTTAACCGAGGAAATCACTAGCAGACCTGTAGTATTACCTCCGTGAGTTGGGGGGCACTGGTGTTGTAAGGGTGATAGGGATACATAAGTGGTGAACATCTCCACAGAGAGGAATTGGAAATACGCCAACCCAGAAAAAGTGTCCTTAGCTACTGTTATACAAAAAAAAATCAAGTGTACATGTCACAGCAGAATACAGCTTTCAAACCTCCATAACAGCCAGACTCCAAGAAGATGAATTCAGATGAACTAACAGTCATTAGCTAGTGAATATCTCAGTGGTGAGACACTTTATTTTTTAGCCAATTCAACTTCCAAGGATTCCAAATTTATCCAGGGGGGTCTGGAGATATTCAAATTGAAATGTACTCAGCAGAAAATACATCCAAGTAGACATGACGAATGATGTCAAACCAAAGCTTGGAAAATCGTACTATCCTTCGAAATAACTTACCTGCCCTCAAATCCTCACTTGCCTCTTGCTGCTCATTAAATTGGTGATTATAGCCACATTAGAATGAGAGGCTTTGACTGTCAGTACAAGTATACCTTATAGGGGCATGCTACCTGGTTCTTTATGGCTTGCATTTTCATTAGGCACTGGCTCCTCTTTTTTCGTGTCAGGTAAAGCTGGAGTAACCTGTTCAGGTTCAATCTTCATTCCACGCCAACTGCAAGCAAAGAAATGATAGTTATGGATAGAAGGCTTCCATGCGAGAGTGGAGAGAGCAAGGTTGATATGCAATGGGCCAAAGTTGGAGTCGAAGGGCAAGTTGAACAGGGAATATGGAGAACGAAACTCAAAAGCAGTGTCACTATTGCAGAGGGAGCAGATCAAGTGCTATTCACTTAATTGTTGTTTTACTGTTGATTATTCAACCAATGGCAACTTTCATTGTGATTTAGATTGTTAAAACGTCAAATCTGTGTTCTTAGCTGACCGTCTTATCAAAATTACCGAGATCAGGGGCGTCATTCTCCGAACCCCCGCCGGGTCGGAGAAAGGCCGCTGGCCGCCGTGAATCCCGCCCCCGCTCCCGCCGAAGTCTCCGGTACCGGAGATTGGGCGGGGGTGGGAATCGGGCCGCGCCGGTTGGCGGGACCCCCCCGCTCAATTCTCCAGCCCGGATGGGCCGAAGTCCCGTCCAGAGATTGCCTGTCCCGCCGGCGTAAATCAAAGCTGGTATTTACCGGCGGGACCAGGCGGCGTGGGCGGGCTCCGGGGTCCTGGGGGGGGGGCGCGGGGCGATCTGACCCCTGGGGGTGCCCCCACGGTGGCCTGGCCCGCGATCGGGGCCCACCGATCCGCGGGCGGGCCTGTGCCGTGGGGGCACTCTTTCCCTTCCGCCTCCGCCACGGTCTCCACCATGGCGAACGAGGAAGAGACTCCCTCCACTGCGCATGCGTGGGAAACTGTCAGCGGCCGCTGACGCTCCCGCGCATGCGCCACATTTCCGCGCCAGCTGGCGGGGCAACAAATGCCATTTCAGCCAGCTGGCGGGGTGGAAATTCGTCTGGCGCCGACCTAGCCCCTCAATGTTGGGGCTCGGCCCCCTCCGCACCTTTGGGGCGGCGCGATGCCCGTCTGATTGGCGCCGATTTGGGCGCCAGTCGGCGGACATCGCGCCGTTGGGGGAGAATTTCGCCCCAGGTTCTCAGATTTTCAGTTCAGTGGTATGTGTTTAGTGGTCACAGCGTCTCGGTGATTTGGACACCATTGGATTGACTTCCAGCACCCCACCCGTGGGGGGGGGCATGGCTATTTCTGCAACTACAAACATGTTGCCTTCCTTATGCCAAGGTAAAGGTATCACTGAACAGGTGCGGAATATCCTGCAAGGGCACGTGGAACAGCAAGAAGTTGTGATCTACAAAAAAAACGACAGTAGCTAGAGAAAGGACAGGGAATTATTAAGTAGAAAATTAAACTGCATCCTGAACAAATTTCAATGCAGTGAGCGAGGCAACAGTCGATTTATAAAGACGTCAGTCTGTTCTTCATCACTTCTTCTATTTAAATTGCGATAATTAACACTTTCGGGACTTCCGGCTGCGGCGATGCGGAGATAAGCCGCACATTTCGGCGGCTCCCGCTAGAACAGACTTTTGGGCTCTCCAGAAGAGCCCCAACGGAAATTTTTCGACGACTTTCCGTGTGGGAAGGTGAGAGCAAGGTCCCCCTTCCATAGTATATGGAGTGGAGCAGAGGTGGAGCGGTAAAAAAAGCGGCTTTGGAGCAGCAAAAGAAATGAGGGAGAAAAAACAAGATGGCGGAGGGCGGAGATCGAGCAGCATGGGGGCCGGAGCAGCAGGAGTTTCTCAGGCGCTGCGTGGAGGAGCTTAAGAAAGAGGTGCAGGCGCCACTGCTGACGGCGATCGAGGGGCTGAAGGAGACCCAGAAGGCCCAAGGTGTAGAGATCAGAGAGGTGCGGGAAAAAGCCACCGAGAACGAGGACGAGATCTTGGGCCTGCCGGTGAAGATGGAGGCGCACGAGGCGCTACACAAGAGGTGGGCCGAAAGATTCGAGGACCTGGAGAACAGGTCGAGGAGGAAGAATCTTCGGATTCTGGGTCTCCCTGAAGGGGTGGAGGGGGCCGATGCCGGGGCGTATGTGAGCACGATGCTCCATTCGCTGATGGGTGCGGAGGCTTCTACGAGTCCCCTGGAGCTAGATGGGGCTCATCGGGTCCTGGCGAGGAGACCCAAGGCCAACGAGCCGCCAACTGCGGTAGTGGTGAGGTTTCAGCGTTTCGTGGACAGAGAGTGTGTCCTGAGATGGGCCAAGAAGGAGCGGAGCAGTAGATGGGAGAATGCGGTGATCCGAATCTACCAGGACTGGAGCGCGGAGGTGGCAAAGAAGAGAGCTGGTTTTAATCGGGCCAAGGCGGTGCTGCATAGGAAGGGGGGGGGGAGATTCGAAATGTGACTGTGGGTCACATTTCAGGATCGACACCACTACTTTCAAACGCCTGAAGAGGCTTGGACCTTTATTCAAACTGAAAAATTGGACTCAAACAGAGGGTCTGTGGTTGTGGGGGTGATGTCGGTTGTATACAGGGTTTTAACTATGCGTAAGGAATGTTCCACGGGTGAGGCGATGGATGGGGATGGGGGAAGAGATCTGATGGGGAGACTGTGGAGAATGTGGGCGCCGGTGCTGCAGGAAGGGGAGGCCCGGGGATGGGGGAATTGGGATAAGGCCGCAACAGGAGCTGCGCCAGAGGGGGCGGGGCTGGCTCAGGAAAGCGCGGGCTTTTTCCCGCGTTAGGGAAGGGCGGAGGGGGGGGATGGAGGAGCGCACACCAATTGATGGGGAGGAGGAGGAGGGGGGGATTTCCACACGGGGGGAGGGGGGTCAACGGGAAGGCGGGGAAGCCGGGGTCAGCAGGTGTCAGCTGACTTACAGGAGTGTTATGGGGGGAGCAAAAGAGCTACATATGGATCTAGCGGGGGGAGGGGGAAAGGGGGGGGGGGGAAGAGAAATAGAGTTGCTGCTGCATTGGCCGAGGGGGAACTGAAAACAGAAGAGGTGGTTGGGGTGAGGGTTCCCCGCCTGGGGGACTGGAGGATGCGGGAGGCGCGGGCATGGGACTGGCCTAAAACAGGAGATGGCTAGTCGGCAGGGGGGGGGGGGGGGGGAGCCCCCCCAATCCGGCTGATAACATGGAATGTGAGGGGCCTGAATGGGCCGGTTAAGAGGGCCCGAGTGTTCGCGCACTTAAAGGGACTGAAGGCAGACGTGGTTATGCTTCAGGAGACACATCTGAAGGCGATCAGGGGAGGGTTAATCTCCATCAGGGCTCACAGGGAGAAGAGGGCAGGGAAAGGGAGAGGTTAGTGGGGGAGATTTTAAGGGTGGAAGGTCAGGCTAAGAAAGGGATGGGTAGGACAGGTATTCCACTCGGGGCTGGATGCGAAGAATAGAGGGGTGGCAATACTGGTGGGGAAGCGGGTGTCGTTTGAGGCCAAGAATATAGTAGTGGACAATGGAGGTCAATACGTGATGATGAGCGGTAGGCTGCAGGGGGTGTGGGTGGTATTGGTAAACGTATATGCCCCGAACTGGGACGATGTTGGATTTATGAAGCGTATGTTGGGGCACATTCCGGACCTGGAGGTAGGAAGCTTGATAATGGGGGGGGGGGGGGATTTTAACACTGTGTTGGACCCAGCATTAGATCGTTCCAGATCTAGCACAGGGAAGAGTCCGGCTGCGGCCAAGGTGCTTAAGGGGTTTATGGACCAGATGGGGGGAGTGGATCCGTGGAGATTTGGCAGGCCCCTGGCCAGGGAATTTTCTTTTTTTCTCCCACGTACACAAAGCATACTCCCGGATAGATTTCTTTGTTCTGAGCAGGGCGCTGATCCCGGAAGTGGGGGGGGAACGGAGTATTTGGCCATAGCCATCTCAGACCACGCCCCGCACTGGGTGGAACTGGAGTTGGCAGAGGAGAGGGACCAACACCCGCTGTGGCGTTTGGATGTGGGATTACTGGCAGATGAGGTGGTGTGCGGGGGTGCATTGAAAGGTATTTGGAGGCCAACAACAACGGGGGAGGTGCAGGAGGGGGTAGTATGGGAGGCGCTAAAGGCGGTGGTCAGGGGAGAGTTAATCTCCATCAGGGCTCATAGGGAGAAGAGAGAGGGCAGGGAAAGGGAGAGGTTGGTGGGGGAGATTTTAAGGGTGGACAGGAGATATGCCGAGGCCCCTGAAGAGGGACTACTTAGGGAGAGGCGAAGTCTCCAGACGGAATTCGACCTGTTGACCACAGGGAAGGCAGAGGCACAGTGGAGGAAAGCACAGGGGGCGACATATGAGTACGGGGAGAAGGCGAGCTGGCATATCAGCTCCGTAAGAGGATGGCAGCGAGGGAGATAGGTGGAGTCAAGGATGGAAGAGGAACTAAGATGCGGCGTGCGGTGAAAGTAAATGAGGCATTTAAGGCCTTCTTTGAGGAGCTGTACAGATCTCAGCCCCCAGCGGGGGAAGAGGGGATGCAACGATTTTTGGTCCAACTGGGGTTCCTGAGGGTGGAGGAGCAGGAGGTGGCTGGTTTGGGGACGCCAATTGGGTTGGAGGAGCTGAGTAAAGGACTGGGGAGCATGCAGGCGGGAAGGCCCCGGGACCAGATGGGTTCCCGGTTGAGTTCTACAGGAAGTACGTAGACCTGTTAGCCCCGTTGCTGGTGAGGACGTTCAATGAAGCAAGGATGGGGGGGACCCTGCCCCCGACAATGTCCGAGGCGATGATCTCTTTGATCCTGAAGCGGGATAAGGACCCACTGCAATGTGGGTCGTATAAGCCGATTTCGCTCCTTAACGTGGATGCTAAGTTGCTGGCAAAAGTGCTGGCTATGAGGATTGAGGACTATGTCGCGGGGGTGATTCACGAGGACCAGACGGGATTTGTAAAGGGCAGGCAGCTAAACACCAATGTGCGGAGGCTCCTAAACGTGATAATGATGCCATCGGTGGAGGGAGAGGCGGAGATAGTGGCAGCTATGGACGCGGAGAAGGCCTTTGACCGAGTAGAGTGGGAGTATCTCTGGGAAGTGTTGCGGAGGTTTGGGTTTGGGGAGGGGTTTATCAGTTGGGTTAAGCTCCTATATAGAGCCCCGGTGGCGAGTGTGGTTACGAATCGGCGGAGGTATCGAGGGACGAGGCAGGGGTGCCCCCTGTCCCCCCAATTGAACCTTTGGCCATGGCATTAAGGTAGTCCAGGAAATGGAGGGGGTGGTCCGAGGAGGAGAGGAGCATCGAGTGTCGCTGTATGCAGACGACCTGTTGTTGTATGTGGTGGATCCAGTAGAGGGGATGGTGGAGGTCATGCAGATCCTAAGGGAGTTTGGGGACTTCTCGGGCTATAAGCTCAATGTAGGGAAACGTGAGCTCTTCGTGGTGCATCCAAGGGACCAGGGAAGAGGGATTGACGACCAAACGTTGAGGAGGGCGGAAAGGAGCTTTCGGTACTTGGGATCCAAATAGCTAGGAGCTGGGGGCCCTGCATAAACTTAATTTGACGCGGCTGGTGGAGCAGATGGAGGAGGACTTCAAACGATGGGACATGTTGCCACTCTCGCTAGCGGGCAGAGTACAGTCGATCAAAATGATGGTCCTCCAGAGGTTTCTTTTTGTGTTCCAGTGCCTTCCAATTATGATCACCAAGGCCTTTTTTAAGAGGGTAGGCAGGAGTATTATGGGTTTTGTGTGGGCAAACAAGACCCCGAGGGTAAGGAGGAAGTTTCTGGAGCGCAGTAGAGATAGAGTAGGGCTGGCGTTGCCGAATCTGGGTGGCTACTATTGGGCAGCCAACGTGGCGATGATCCGTAAGTGGGTGATGGAGGGAGAGGGGGCGGCATGGAAGAGGTTGGAGATGGCGTCCTACAAAGGAGCGAGCCTGGGGGGGGTGGTGACAACACCGCTGCCGCTCTTGCCGACAAGGTACACCACGAGTCCGGTGGTGGCGGCAACGCTAAAGATCTGGGGGCAGTGGAGACGACACAGGGGTGTGATGGGAGCCTCGGTGTGGTCCCCGATCAGAGATAACCATCGGTTTGTCCCAGGAAGGATGGACGGGGAGGTTTCAGAGCTGGCATCGGGCAGGGATTAGAAGAATGGGGGACCTGTTCATCGATGGGATGTTTGCGAGCCTAGGGGCGCTGGAGGAGAAGTTTGGGCTACCCCCGGGAAACGCTTTCAGGTACATGCAAGTGAGGGCGTTTGTGAGGCGACAGGTGAGGGAATTCCCATTGCTCCCGGCACAGGGGATTCAGGACAGGTTGATTTCGGGAGTATGGGTTGGAGAGGGCAAGGTGTCGACGATATATCAGGAGATGAAAGAAGTGGAGGAGGCTTCGGTAGAGGAGCTGAAGGGCAAATGGGAGGAGTTGGGGGAGGAGATTGAAGAGGGTCTGTGGGCTGATGCCCTAAGTAGGGTTAATTCCTCTTCCTCGTGTGCCAGGCTTAGCCTGATACAGTTTAAGGTGATTCACAGAAGCATATGACAGGGGTGAGGCTGAGTAGGTTCTTTGGGGTGGAGGACAGATGTGGGAGGTGCTCAGGAAGCCCGGCGAATCACGCCCATATGTTCTGGTCGTGCCCAGCACTGGATGGGTTCTGGAGGGGTGTTGCGAGGACTATGTCTAAGGTGGTGAAAGTCCAGGTCAAGCCAAGTTGGGGGCTAGCACTATTTGGAGTGACGGACAAGCCGGGAGTGCAGGAGGCGAAATAGGCTGGTATCCTGGCCTTTGCGTCCCTGGTAGCCCGGCGGAGGATCTTGCTATTGTGGAAAGACGCGAAGCCCCCCAGTGCGGAAGCCTGGATAAACGACATGGTAGGGTTCATCAAGCTGGAGAGGATAAAGTGTGCCTTGAGAGGGTCTGCGCAGGGGTTCTTCAGGCGGTGGCAACCGTTCCTAGACTATCTTGCGGAGCGTTAGATGGAGGTCGGTTAGCAGCAGCAACCCAGGAAGGGAGAGGGGGGGGGTATAAGGGTGGGCGGGGAAAGGGTTTTTCCTCGAGGCACTTCAGAAAGGAAAAACATAAACACATGGGAAAGTCAATATGTGCGGGAGGAACCCATTATACAAGTTCTGTATTATGTTGGATTGATATGCTTATGTCTTGCTCTGTTACTTTTCTCTTTCGTTTTGTTACCCGGGGGGGGGGGGGGGGGGGGGGTTGAATGGTTCAAAAATGTGTTGAAAAATTCTGAATAAACATATTTTAAAAATTAACACTTTAGGCACTAAGTTGTCATTCTGCAATGTTATTTTATGTTGCTCAGTTCAAATTGAGTCCCCCGATTTGTTATGAATTATTGAATAGACTGTACTTTCTGGAGAAAAGCTTTGATGTAGTAACTCATTAATCTGCATACCGTTAACTTGTTTCGGCAGTGAGTCTTCAGGGTTCCCAAATTCTCTCTCAAAATCATGCCTTTAGTTTCATCCAGTTGTTTCAATAATATGGCGAAGTCAAAACGTTCATGTCCCCCAATGTCCTTGGAGCCAATTTAGTTAATTGGGGGCCAACACTAATGAAGACCAATGCAGAAAAGCTAGAATTTACATTAAGAGGAAAAATTATTTGGAATTACCTAGCATATTTTCTCCTATTGAAAACTTTCTTCGGTCATCATTAAAATGTTATTAACATTGTTTAAAGAACAAAGAGCTGCACTTTCCTCCAATTGTTCATTTTTAAAAAAAAATGAACTCTCGGATGAAATCCAGTTGTACGCAGATTTTCTTTTTCACTAAAACCGATGGCAGTTTTGAAAAATAGTCTGATCAACTGATCAAAATAACGCCGTTTCTTTAAAGCCCAGAGAAATCACGTAAGAAGGAATGAATAGAAGGAAATCAAATATCTCACAGCCCCTTTTGATGTGAAGAAAGAACATATTGTAACCCCGAGCTGACATTATACTTCAAGCTTCCAGCCACAGATTCAGTGACGGTAGATGCACTTGAAAAAAATCATAATTTCATAACTTTCAAAATCCCAAAATAGTTCCAATCATTTATAAATTGAACGGTCAGGCCCAGAATGTAGGACAAGGTTGAAAAAAGTAGAAGAAAAAGAACAAAATAAATCAGAGATTAGTGATTAGGTGAGACACTATGGCTGGACTTTAAACATCTTGGTATTGTAGAGCAAGGCAAATGGAGATGAGGACTTCCAGATTATGACATAACAGTATGGAATATACTAGAGTAGGAGATTGTACACTCAGTGAGGATCAAGGAATGTGCCTTCACAAAGTGGAAAGAATTGTGGCGCCAAGTTCACCCATCTTTTATGGATTTGCACTTGGATGCTCTTGCCAACTTTCTGTTCAATAAAAATTATAGTTGAATGTGCTGCAAACGCTGGAGATCAGCCTCGAAAAGCCCATCAATTTGTTACTTTGTTTAAACAAAGAACAGTACGGTACAAGAATAGACCCTTCGTCCCACCAAGCCTGCGCCGATCATGATGCCGGTCTAAACTAAAACCTTCTGCACTTCCGGTGTCCATATCCCTCTATTCCCATCCTATTCATATATTCGAATCATAGAATTTACAGTGCAGGATACCATTCGGCCCATCGAGTCTGCACCAGCCCTTGGAAAGAGCACCCCACCCAAGCCCACACCTCCACCCTATCCTGTAACCCAGTAACCCCACCCAACCTTTTTGGATATTAAGGGTAATTTAGCATGTTCAATCCACCTAACCGCACATCTTTGGACTGTGGAAGGAAACCGGAGCACCCGGAGGAAACCCACGCAGACACGGGGAGAACGTGCAGACTCCGCACAGAAAGTGACCCAAGCCGGGAATCAAACTTGAGACCCTGGAGCTGTGAAGCAACTCTGTTAACCACTGGGCTACCGTGCTGCCCATAGCTTAAAAACAGATATATAAAATACAGAGCGGTTGGGGGGAGTTTTTGCCTAATAGGCACAAAGCAATTCAAAATAGTGAACAGAAAAAGATCACATGGCCCATCAAGCTTGTTATTCAATGTCAGCCTGACCTTGGCCTGACAGCAAAGTACAATAGCTGGTTACTTATTATGTCACCAGCAAATTCTGCAATTAAGATGTCAGTCAAGTGCCGAATGCTTAACGTTCCCTACAAAATCAAAGATAGCAATAACACTGAACTGGTCTCTCAGTTTTATACATTCATGGCATTATATGTCCACCAATTCAATAAAAATTCAAAGCCGGACTTCCGGGTGCGGCGATGACCAGCTGAGTCGCACGTTTCGGCAGCTCCCGGTGAAACGGACTTTCGGGCTCTTGATAGGAGCCCCAACGGCAATTTTGACGGCTAAAAACACTGTGCGGTAAACCAGAAGGGAATCCCCCCTAGATACGGATGGAAAAAGGAGGAGAAAGTGGCCGGATTGCAGTGGATCCTTTAGAACAGTGGCAAGGAAGGCAAGCAAAAACCAAGATGGCGTCGGAAGGTGGCAGTTTAACATGGGGCCCTGAACAACAAGAGTTCTTGAAATGCTGTGTGGAAGAGCTCAAAAGGGAAATGAAGAAAGAGCTGTTGGCCCCGATACTACAGGCGATCGAAGGGCTAAAGGAGGAACAAAAGACCCAGGAGCGGGAGCTTCGGGTCGTGAAGGCAAAGGCAGCCGATAATGAGGACGACATACAGGGCCTGGTGGTGAAGACGGAGACGCATGAGGCACATCAGAAACGATGTGTGGAAAGGTTGGAGGCACTGGAGAACAACGCAAGGAGGAACAACCTGAGGATTCTTGGTCTTCCTGAAGGTGCGGAGGGAGCGGACGTCGGGGCATATGTGAGCACGATGCTGCACTCGTTAATGGGAGCGGAGGCCCCGGCGGGTCCGTTGGAGGTGGAGGGAGCATACCGAGTGATGGCGCGAGGACCGAGAGCAGGAGAAATTCCCAGAGCCATAGTGGTGAGATTCCTCCGTTTTAGGGATAGAGAAATGGTCCTTAGATGGGCAAAGAAAACTCGGAGCAGTAAATGGGAGAACGTGGTGATCCGCGTTTATCAAGACTGGAGTGCGGAGGTGGCGAGAAGGAGGGCGAGCTTTAATCGGGCCAAGGCGGTGCTTCATAAAAAGATGATAAAATTTGGAATGCTGCAACCTGCAAGACTGTGGGTCACATATCGAGGGAGGCACCACTACTTTGAGACGGCGGATGAAGCGTGGACTTTTATTGTGGAAGAAAAACTGGAATGAGTGGATTATTAAAAAGAACGTTTGGACAAAGTGGTGGGACAAATGTGGGGGGCGAAGAGGGGGGTTAAAAAGGGGGGAAAGAGGAGTTTTATGTACTAATCCTGCGATGTGGTAACTTTTCTCTCTTCCACAGGTGGTGATGGGGGGGAAGGGGGAGGTGGATATGGGGCGTTGGCCATTGGGGGCGGGGCCAAGGGAGAAGCGCGGGCTTGGTTCCCGCGCTATGATAATCATGGCGGGAATAGAGAAGCAGGAAGGAGGGGGCGTCGCACGGTGCGAGCCGAGGTCACGGGGGGAGGCCGAGGTCGGCCAGAGTTTGCTGACTTCTGGGAGCAACATGGGGGGAGTAATTACGCTAGCGGGGGATCTAGCGGGGGGGATGGGAGGGGGGAATTACTGGGTTGCTGCTGCTGGGGAGAGGGGGGAGATACAGCTGCGTGGGAACCGGGTGAGGAGCTGGAAAAAGGGGATGGCTAATCGACAAGGGGGGGGGGGGGGTAGGAAGCCCCCCAACCCGGCTGATCAAGTGGAACGTGAGAGGGCTGAACGGGCCGATAAAGAGGGCACGGGTACTCGCACACCTTAAGAAACTTAAGGCAGATGTGGTTATGTTACAGGAAACGCACCTGAAACTGATAGACCAGGTTAGGCTACGCAAAGGATGGGTGGGGCAGGTGTTCCATTCGGGGCTAGATGCGAAAAACAGGGGGGGTGGCTATATTAGTGGGGAAGCGGGTAATGTTCGAGGCAAAGACTATAGTGGCGGATAACGGGGGCAGATACGTGATGGTGAGTGGCAAACTACAGGGGGAGACGGTGGTTTTGGTTAACGTATATGCCCCGAACTGGGATGATGCCAATTTTATGAGGCGGATGCTAGGACGCATTCCGGACCTAGAGATGGGAAAGCTGATAATGGGGGGAGATTTTAATACGGTGTCGGAACCAGGGCTGGATAGGTCGAAGTCCAGGACTGGAAGGAGGCCGGCAGCAGCCAAGGTACTTAAAGATTTTATGGAGCAGATGGGAGGTGTAGACCCGTGGAGATTTAGCAGACCTAGGAGTAAGGAGTTCTCGTTTTTCTCCTATGTCCATAAAGTCTACTCGCGAATAGACTTTTTTGTGCTGGGAAGGGCGTTGATCCCGAAGGTGAGGGGAACGGAGTATACGGCTATAGCCATTTCGGATCACGCTCCACACTGGGTAGACTTGGAGATAGGGGAGGAAACAGGAGGGCGCCCACCCTGGAGAATGGACATGGGACTAATGGCAGATGAGGGGGTGTGTCTAAGGGTGAGGGGGTGCATTGAAAAGTACTTGGAACTCAATGATAATGGGGAGGTCCAGGTGGGAGTGGTCTGGGAGGCGTTGAAGGCGGTGGTTAGAGGGGAGCTGATATCAATAAGGGCACATACAGGGAAGCAGGAGAGTAAGGAACGGGAGCGGTTGCTGCAAGAACTTTTGAGGGTGGACAGACAATATGCGGAAGCACCGGAGGAGGGACTGTACAGGGAAAGGCAAAGGCTACATGTAGAATTTGACTTGCTGACTACGGGCACTGCAGAGGCACAATGGAGGAAGGCACAGGGTGTACAGTACGAATATGGGGAGAAGGCGAGCAGGTTGCTGGCACACCAATTGAGGAAAAGGGGAGCAGCGAGGGAAATAGGGGGAGTGAGGGATGAGGAAGGAGAGATGGAGCGGGGAGCGGAGAGAGTGAATGGAGTGTTCAAGACATTTTATAAAAAATTATATGAAGCTCAACCCCCGGATGGGAGGGAGAGAATGATGGGCTTCTTGGATCGGCTGGAATTTCCCAAGGTGGAAGAGCAGGAAAGGGTGGGACTGGGAGCACAGATCGAGGTAGAAGAAGTGGTGAAAGGAATTAGGAGCATGCAGGCGGGAAAGGCCCCGGGACCGGATGGATTCCCAGTCGGATTCTATAGAAAATATGTGGACTTGCTCGCCCCGGTATTGACGAGGACCTTTAATGAGGCAAAGGAAAGGGGACAACTGCCCCCGACTATGTCTGAAGCAACGATATCGCTTCTCTTAAAGAAGGAAAAGGACTCGCTACAATGCGGGTCCTATAGACCTATTTCCCTCCTAAATGTAGATGCCAAGATCCTGGCCAAGGTAATGGCAATGAGAATAGAGGAATGTGTCCCGGGGGTGGTCCACGAGGACCAAACTGGGTTTGTGAAGGGGAGACAGCTGAACACGAATATACGGAGGCTGTTAGGGGTAATGATGATGGCCCCACCAGAGGGGGAAACGGAGATAGTAGTGGCGATGGATGCCGAGAAAGCATTTGATAGAGTGGAGTGGGATTATTTGTGGGAGGTGTTGAGGAGATTTGGTTTTGGAGAGGGGTATGTTAGATGGGTGCAGCTGTTGTATAGGGCCCCGATGGCGAGCGTGGCCACGAATGGACGGGGATCTGCATATTTTCGGCTCCATAGAGGGACAAGGCAGGGATGCCCTCTGTCCCCATTATTGTTTGCACTGGCGATTGAGCCCCTGGCGATAGCGTTGAGGGGTTCCAAGAAGTGGAGGGGAGTACTTAGAGGAGAAGAACACCGGGTATCTTTGTATGCGGACGATTTGCTACTATACGTGGCAGACCCGGCGGAGGGGATGCCAGAAATAATGCGGATACTTGGGGATTTTTCAGGGTATAAATTGAACATGGGGAAAAGTGAGTTGTTTGTGGTGCATCCAGAGGAGCAGAGTAGAGAAATAGAGGACCTACCGTTGAGGAAGGTAACAAGGGACTTTCGTTACCTGGGGATCCAGATAGCCAAGAATTGGGGCACATTGCATAGGTTAAATTTAACACGGTTGGTGGAACAAATGGAGGAGGATTTCAAGAGATGGGATATGGTATCCCTGTCACTGGCAGGGAGGGTGCAGGCGGTTAAGATGGTGGTCCTCCCGAGATTCCTCTTTGTGTTTCAGTGCCTCCCGGTGGTGATCACGAAGGCTTTTTTTTTTAAAAAAGGATTGAAAAGAGCATCATGGGTTTTGTGTGGGCCGGGAAGACCCCGAGAGTGAGGAAGGGATTCTTACAGCGTAGCAGGGATAGGGGGGGGGCTGGCACTACCGAGCCTAAGTGAGTATTATTGGGCCGCTAATATTTCATTGGTGAGTAAGTGGATGGGAGAGGAGGAGGGAGCGGCGTGGAAGAGATTAGAGAGGGCGTCCTGTAGGGGGACTAGCCTACAGGCTATGGTGACAGCCCCATTGCCGTTCTCACCGAGGAACTACACCACAAGCCCAGTGGTGGTGGCTACACTGAAGATTTGGGGACAGTGGAGACGGCATAGGGGAAAGACTGGAGCCTTGGGGGGGTCCCCGATAAGAAACAACCATAGGTTTGCCCCGGGGGGAATGGATGGGGGATATGGAATGTGGCAAAGAGCAGGAATAACGTAACTGAAAGATCTGTTTGTGGATGGGAAGTTCGCGAGTCTGGGAGCGCTGACCGAGAAATGTAGGTTGCCCCAAGGGAATGCATTCAGGTATATGCAACTGAGGGCTTTTGCGAGGCAACAGGTGAGGGAATTCCCACAGCTCCCGACACAAGAGGTGCAGGACAGAGTGATCTCAAAGACATGGGTGGGGGATGGTAAGGTGTCAGATATATATAGGGAAATGAGGGACGAAGGGGAGACTATGGTAGATGAACTAAAAGGGAAATGGGAAGAAGAGCTGGGGGAGGAGATCGAGGCGGGGCTGTGGGCAGATGCCCTAAGCAGGGTAAACTCGTCGTCCTCATGTGCCAGGCTAAGCCTGATTCAGTTTAAGGTATTACACAGGGCGCATATGACTGAAGCACGGCTCAGTAAATTTTTAGGTGTGCGAGGTGCTCGAGAAGCCCAGCGAATCATACCCATATGTTTTGGTCATGCCCGGCACTACAGGGGTTTTGGATGGGGTGACAAAGGTGCTTTCAAAAGTAGTGGGGGTCCGGGTCGAACCAAGCTGGGGGTTGGCTATATTTGGGGTTGCACAAGAGCCGGGAGTGCAGGAGGCGAGAGAGGCCGTTGTTTTGGCCTTTGCGTCCCTAGTAGCCCGGCGCAGGATACTGTTAATGTGGAAAGAAGCCAAGCCCCTGGGGGTGGAGGCCTGGATAAATGACATGGCAGGGTTTATAAAGCTAGAGCGGATTAAGTTTGTTCTAAGGGGGTCGGCTCAAGGGTTCACCAGGCGGTGGCAACCGTTCGTCGAATACCGCGCAGAAAGATAGATGGAATGGAAAAAAGAAGGCAGCAGCAGCAGCCCAGGATCGGGGGGGGGGGGGGGGGGCGGAGGAACCAGAAGGACTCTCAGGGTTGTTAATATATACTGTATAATATGTATAGGTCGTTGCGACAGATAATTATATATTGGACTGTTAAATTATATTTTTGGAGAGTGTTACTTGTGATAAGGCAGTTGCCAATTAGGGTTAGTTTTCATTTTTGTTATTTATTATTTATTCATTTTTTGTTTATAAAATAGGTCATTGTTATTTGTGTTGTTATAATATTGTGTAAAGGATGAACAATGTACTGTGTTGGTTGACCAAAAATTTTCAATAAAATATTTATATTAAAAAAAAATTCAAAGCCTACATCTGGTGAAATAAATAGGCCCTTTATCAAAGTGACTGCAATATGTATCCGATTAACTTTTTGCAGCAGAAATTGCAACCAAATTCAGTTATTTTGTTTTTGTCAGTGAAAACAGACATAATGGGCGCGATTCTCCCAACGTGAGTCTAAGTGCTGACGCCGGAGTGAAAACCGGAGTGTTTCACCCCGGCATCTGAGCCCGCTCCCAGCCCCCTATTCTCCCTCCCCCGGGGGGCTAGGAGCTGTGTCGCGTAATTTACACGTGCTGGGCCTTGGCGCCGCGTAAAAAGCGGCGCCGCGTAAATAGAACATTACAGCGCAGTACAGGCCCTTCGGCCCTCGATGTTGCGTCGACCTGTGAAACCACTCTAAAGCCCATCTACACTATTCCCTATCGTCCATATGTTTATCCAATGACCATTTAAATGCCCTTAATGTTGGCGAGTCCACTACTGTTGCAGGCAGGGCATTCCACGCCCTTACTACTCTCTGAGTAAAGAACCTACCTCTTACATCTGTCCTATATCTATCTCCCCTCAGTTTAAAGCTATGTCCCCTCGTGCTAGACATCACCATCCGAGGAAAAAGGCTCTCACTGTCCACCCTATTTAATCCTTTGATCATCTTATATGCCTCAATTAGGTCACCTCTCAACCTTCTTCTCTCTAACGAAAACAGCCTCAAGTCCCTCAGCCTTTCCTCATAAGGTTTTCCCTTCATACCAGGCAACATTCTGGTAAATCTCCTCTGCACTGTCTGCACCTAAATGAAATGACGTCACCCGCGCATTCGCAGTTGCCGTCCTCCCCGAGGCCGCCCTGCAAGAAGGTGGCAGATGGATCTTGTGGGGCGGCGGAGGAAAGGAGGTCCTCCTTTAGAGAGGCCGGCCCGCTGATCGGTGGGCACCGATCATGGGCCAGAACCCATTGCAGCCCCCCCCCCCCGGTGCAGGAACCCCCCTCACCCCCCACAGACCGTCCCCCAGCGTTCCCACTGGCAACGACCAGGTGTGGACGGTGGCGACGGGAACCTGTCGTGTTGGAGCAGCCGCTCAGCCCATTCGGGCTGGAGAATCGCCGCTCGCCTTTTGCAAATGGCAAGCGGCGCTTCTCCCAGCAGCCAGCCGTGATTCTCACCACGCTGGTTTGGGGTGGGGGGGGTGGGGGAGGGGGGGAGGAGAGAATCGCGTGCGAGTGTTGGGGCGGCGTGGCGGGACACCACGCGCGGCGCCCCGGTGATTCTCTCACCAGGCGTGGGGGTGGTGGGGGGGGGGGGGGGAGAATCCCGCCCAATGCCTATTGCATTACTGGGATTTCCGGTGGCGGCAACGAGTGAGTGAGATTGACATTCGAGGGCTCTCACTCCGGCGGGATTTGAGGACCTGGTTCCCGGTTTTGCGAGGCTGTGGAGCGCTGAAAGGACGGCCACGGGGAGCGGGCAGAGCTGCATGGGCCTGCTTGAGAGCAGAAAGCAGCGCAAACGGGAGAGGAAGGGACAAAGACACGGTACAGGGGAAGCTGACCCGGGAGCAAAGATGGCGGACCTGCGGACCCGGCGATCCAGCAGGTGATAAAGAGCAGTTTTGAGTCGTTGAAGCGGGATAACTTAGACCCATTCAGAAGGCAGTGGATCAGCTGAAACAGAGACTGGATGCCCAGGCCGAAAAAGTTAAGGAGCTGGGGGAGGCGGGGGAGGAGCAGGCGGACGCGCAGACGATTGCTGCGCTAGAAGTCGACGGGTTGAAGGAGCGACAGAGAAGACTGCTGGACAGAGTAGAGGAGCTGGAAAATAGAGCCCGTAGACAAAATCGGAGGATCATCGGCCTCCCGGAGGGGGCGGAGGGAGGCGATGCCACAGCGTTCGTGGCGGACCTGTTGATGCAGCTGATGGGGACTGAAGCCTTTCCGCGACCGCCGGAGCTGGAGGGGGCACACAGAGTACAGGTGCATCCGGGGCCCCCCCCCCCCTCGCCCTCCCCCCTCCCCCCGTCCGATGGTGGTTAGGTTCCACAGGTTTGTGGAGAAGGAGCGGGTGCTGCAGTGGGCAAAGAGCGCTAGGAGCAGCACGTGGAATAACAGTGTCCTTCGCATTTACCAGTACCTAGGCCAGGAGGTGGCCAGGCGGCGAGCAGCCTTTAAACACGTTAAGGAGGTGTTGTTCAAAAAGGACGTGAAGTTTGGTCTGCTCTTCCCGGCCCGTCTTTGGGTTACGCATCAGGGCCAACACCACTACTTCTCTGAGCCCGAAGAAGCGATGGACTTTGTGAGGGATCAGAGGCTGGTCTCGGAAAAAGGACCCACGGACACAAGCTCGTGTCCGAGAATTACTGTTTGAAGGGACGCCTACTGCGCCTGGACTGCTGGTCGACTGTTTACTGCTTTAAAGGTGCCTTGTGGTGTATTTTTTGCGGGCAGTTTTTGCCTGTGGGGGATGTGGGGAGGGTAACCCGCCCCCCGTTTGATGTTTACATCTTGTTTGATCTTTCCCATCTTCGTGAGACTGCTCCAGTGGGTCGGAGTGGGGGATGGTGTGCTGGGGAGATGTGGTCAGGGAAACAATGGGAGTGACACAAGGGGGCGCCGGAGCGATGAGTCACCGGGCTAGCAGATTGGCTAGTCAAGGGAGTCAGGTGGGGGGGGGGGGGAGAATATAGCCGGAGGATGGCAGGGTGGGGTTACCGGGGGATGTTGCTTGGGGGGGGGGGGAAGAATTATTTTGCTGATGTGGGGATTTTTTTTATCGTGAGCAGGGACTGTGCAGGGGAGGTAAAGAATACGGAATACTTGGCAATCACTATCTCGGACCATGCCCCGCACTGGGTGGACCTGCAGGCCGGGGGGGGGGGGGGGCGAATTACCAACGCCCGCAATGGAGGTTAGACGTAGGACTGTTGTCGGAGGAGGGGATATGTGAGAGACTTCGGAAGTGTATGCAAAATTACTTGCAGGTGAACGATACAGGGGAGGTTTCAGCAGCGACCCTGTGGGAGGCGCTGAAGGCAGTAGTGAGGGGAGAGCTGATCTCAATTTGGACTCACAGGGTCAGGGCGGTCAGAGCAGAAATGGCAGATTGGTTAGGGAAATTCACCGGATAGACGAGGAGCATGCGGGGTCCCTGGGGGAGGACCTACTCAGGGAGAGACAGAGATTGCAGGCGGAAACTGGGGGTGCTATCCACGAGTAGGGCTGTGGAACAACTTAGGAAGGTGAGGGGAGTGGTGTATGAGCATGGGGAGAAGGCCAGCAGATTGCTAGCGCAGCAACTCAGGAAGAGGGAGGCGGCCAGGGAAATAGGTAGAGTGGTTGATGGGGAGGGGAGCAGAGTGGAGGACCCGGCAGGATTGAATAAGGTATTTCGGGACTTCTATAGTAAGCTGTCCATTTCAGAACCCCCGGAAGAGCCGGAGGAGATGAAAAGATTCCTGGATGGACTAACCTTCCCAAAAGTAGGCAAGGAACTAGAGGACGGGCTGGGGGCTCCGATTAGAGCGGAGGAGGTATTGGGGAGCCTAAAGGCCATGCAGTTGGGGAAAGCCCCTGGACCGGATGGATACCCAGTAGAGTTTAACAAGAAGTTCTCGGAGATAGTGGGACTGGTCCTGACAAGGGTTTTTAATGAGGCAAGGGACAGAGGGACCCTACCGCCGCCGATGTCGTAAGCCACCATCTCGCTGATATTGAAGCGGGACAAGGTCCCGGAATCCTGCGGGTCATACAGACCAATCTCCGTGATCAATGTGGATGCCAAGCTCCTGGCCAAGGTCCTGGCGATTAGAATTGAGGACTGCGTATCAGAGGTGATTGGGGACGATCAGACAGGGTTTGTGAAAGGCAGGCAGCTGACAGCTAACTTGAGAAGATTGCTTAATGTGATCATGATGCCCCCGACGGCCAAGGAGATGGAGGTAGTGGTGGTAATGGACGCTGAATAGGCCTTCGACCGGGTGGAGTGGGGCTATTTGTGGGAGGTGCTTGGACGGTTTGGGTTTGGGGAGGGACTAGTTAATTGGGTCAGACTATTGTACCAGGCCTCAAAAGCTAGCGTTAGGGCGAACAGGATAATGTCAGATTATTTCAGACTACACCGCGGGACCGGACAGGGGTGCCCACTCTCCCCGTTGCTGTTCGCACTGGCCATAGAGCCGTTGGCGATGGCGTTGAGAGCTATGAAGGGGTGGAAGGGAATGACTAGGGAGGGAGGGAGGGAGGGGGGGGGTGGAAGAGAGAACATAGGGTCTCTCTCTATGCGGACGACCTGCTCCTGTGCGTGTTGGACCTACTGGCCGGGATGGAAAATGTACTGGAAACATTGAGGAAGTTCGGCCGGTTTCAGGGTACAAATTAAATATGGCCAAGAGTGAGATGTTTGTGGTGCAGGCAAGGGGCCAGGAGAATAGACTGAAGGAGCTGCCATTTAGGCTGGTGGAGGAAAGTTTCCGGTACTTGGGGATACTGGGGCAGGTTGCATAAGTTAAATTTGACTAGGGTGGTGGAACAAATGAAGAGGGAGTTTCGGAGATGGGATGCACTCCCGCTGTCACTGGCGGGGAGGGTGCAGACTGTAAAGACTATTGCATTACTAATAGCACTAAACAAGACGAATATGAATTTGTGTCTAAAACCTACATATCCTGCAGAATTCAGCTTAGTCTGTGGCTGCAAGGGGAAACGGATCAGCATGGAGTGGGTCGAGAATAGGGAGGGAAGAGTTATAGAAAAGGAGGGAAAACCGATTATATATGGCTGCCATGAGAAAAACACAGACATACACAGGCTGGGGCAGAAGAGGGAAACAACAATTATCAAGAATCAATATCTGATCCAAGAAAGTTGCACCTGAAGGCACGGTAGCACTTGCTTCAAATGCCAGGGTCCCAGTTCGATTCCTGCTTGAGTCACTGTCTGTGCACAGTCTGCATGTTCTTCCTGTGTATGTGTAGGTTTCCTCCGGTTTCCTCCCACAAGTCCCGAAAGATTTGCTGTTCGGTTAATTGGACACTGAATTCTCCTTACCTGTACCTGAACAGGTGCTGGAGTGTGGCGACTACAAGATTTTCACAGTAACTTCATTGCAGTGTTAATGTAAGCCTACTTGTGACACTAGTAAAGATTATTATTAAAAAATAATTTTGTTCCACAGCTTCAGGAACCAAATGAGATGTGACCCGGAGGGAAGCATTAGATGGGCTTCCTCAGATGTTCACGTTTTAGAAGAGCTTGGACTTTATAAGCACAGCAGAGTGCCGTTAAATGCAAACTAAAGATTTTGCATCAGAGAGGAAAACCCAAACCACAGAAAGCAGCTTTCGCAATAGTGGAGATGAAACAATTGCATTTGAATTGAGGTAATGAAGCCCTGAGGATAGGCCACGGTATTGGTAAAGTTTTGAGTTATTAATGGTAAGAGAAAGCAGCCACTGCCCTGCTGGCCAAAAACATGAAAGTAAAACAAGTTTGGAAGAAACAATATTTCCACTGCCTCATAGAACAGCCTGGACATCATGATGTAGCAATCCAGCCAATCCACTGGACTCATGGTTGTCATGCACCTTGAAGGACACTGATAAAGCCACAAGTGATAGTAGGGTATCATTCATCGAGTACCTGATCATATTGTCTTTCTCCTCCTCCTTGTCCTTGGATATAGTTCCAGCTTCATTTTCTTTCTTAACGATTTTAGGTTCCTCTGTATTTTCTTGCTTCGACAATCTCTTCTGTAAAAATGGTGGCCCTCGCTTATTCAGATTTGGTCTTCTAGGTTTCTGGATTAAAACACACGTTAGTTAAAAATAGACCAATATTTCCCACAGCATTTTACTGGTAATAATTAGGAAAAGTGCTCTGCATCTGTACCAACCCTGTGCAGTTCATAAAACAATATACCTTTCACTGTCAAAACAAAGAATACCTCCAACAATACCTCATGATTATAATGGTACTGTGTGTTGTTAAAGACCTAGAAAAAGCTCACGTTATTTAACATTCCAATAATTGATACATTGTCAACAAATATATTTCTCATTTACAATAATCATAGTAAAGCAATGTCTGCTTTCTCAAATCTTTGGCAGAATAGTAAGCAATAAGTTGCCAAAAGCAAACAGCAACCGAGAAGAACATCTTTTTTTTAAAAATTCTTTCCTGAGATGTGGATGTGACTGGCAAGGCCAGCGTTTATTGTCCACATCTCAGGAAAGAATTCTTTTTTTAAAAAGATGTTCTTCTCGGTGGCTGTTTGCTTTTGGCAATTTATTGTCCATCTCTAATTAATGGTGGTGAGCCACCTTGTTTTTTAAAAATAAACTTAAGAGTACCCAATTAATTTTTTCCAATTGAGGGGCAATTTAGTGTAGCAAATCCACCTACCCTGCACATCTTTGGATTGTGGGGGCGAAACCCACACAAGCACGGAGAGAATTTGCAAACTACACACGGACAGTGTCCCAGAGCCAGGATCGAACCTGGGACCACGGCGCTGAGAGGCATCAGGGCTAACCCACTGTGCCACCGTGCTTAGCCACCCTCTTTACCAATTGCAGCCCCCGAGATGAAGATATCTTCAGTGCTGTTAGACAGGGGTTTTCAAGATTTTGACTCAAAGACATTGAAGGAACAGTGGCATATTTCCATGTCAGGATGATGAATGACTTGGAGGTGCTGGCGTTCCCAGGTACCTGCTGTCCTTCTAGCTGGGAGTAGTTGTGGGTTTGGACGGCGCTGCCCAAGAAACTTTGGTGTGTTGCTGTAGTGAATCTTGCAGATTATACACACTGCTGCCATTGTTCACTCCTGGTGGAGCAAGTGAATGTTTGAGGTGGTGGACGGGGTTCTGATTAAGCAGGCTACTCGGTCCTGGATGGTGTTGATCTTCAAGTGTTGGAGCAGCACTCATCCAGACAAGTAGAGATGTTGCTTTTTCTTTTGATAGGATGTGGGCTTCCTGGCAAGGCCAACATTTAATGCCCATCCCAAATTGCCCTCGAGAAGATGGTGATGAGCTACCTTCTCGAACTGCTAGAGTAATTTAGTGTAGGTATGCCCACATTGCTGTTAGGGAGAGAGATTTTTGAATCAGTGATAGTTAACAGTTGTATCGTTCCAAGTCAGAATGGTACGTGACTTGGAGAGGAACCTGCAGGTGGTGATGTTCCCATGCATCTACTTCTCTTGTTCTTCTAGATGGAAGGGTTTGTGGGTTTGAAAGGTGCTGGCAAATGAGCCTTAGCGAGCTATATTGCACCACTGGCGTATCCCTTATGAGCATTGGGCAGGGCTTGGGGAGACAGGGGGTGAGTCACTCATTACAGAATACCCAGTCTCTGATCTGTTCTTTCAGCCACATTAAATCGTGCAGCTGGTTCAGTTAAGCTTCTGGTCAATGTTAACCCCTGGGATGTTGACAATGGGCAATTCAGCAAAGTAATGCCATTAAATAGGAACATGGGAATGGAGTAGGGCATTCAGCTTCTTGAGTCAGAACCACCATTCAACTAGATCATGGCTGATCTTCCATTTCATCATCCCACACTATTCACATACCCCTGATACCATTGGTTCCCAGAAATCTATGATCAGCCATGATTGTACTGAATGACTGAGCAGGCTCGATGGGCTGAATGGCCTATTGATGTGTTCCTATGGACCTCTTGTCTTGAACATATTCAAAAACTGAGCATCCACTGCCCTCTTGAGGGAGAGACGTCCACAGTCACCACCTTCTGACTGAAAAATTTCCTCATCCTTCCTGGATCCACCCCATAGAACCTGTAAACATTTTATATATTTAGATTTGGTCCACTCTCATTCTTCTGGACACCACAGAATACTGGCCCAGATGCTCAATCTCTCCTCATATGTTAAAACTGTCATTCTAGGATTAGTCTGGTGAACCTTTGCTGTACTCCCTCTGGGGTCAGTATATCTTTCCTTCGGTCAGGAGACAAAATGGCACACAATACTCCAGATGTGGTCTCACCAAGGCTATCTATAACTTCAGCAAGATTTCCTTACTACTGCCCTCAAAACCCCTTGATAAAGGTTAACATACTATTTGCTTTCGTAATTGCTTGCTGCAGCTGCACGTTAGCGTTCAGTGACTAATGAACAAGAGCACCCATTTCCCAATCTCTCCCCATTTAAGAAATAATCTGCATTTCTACTTTTCCTACCAAAGTTGATAACGTCACATTTTTTAACATTAAATTCCATCTTGCCCACTCACTCAGTCTGTAAAAATCCCCTTGAAGCCTCTTTGCATCCTTTGCTTGATTCACATTCTCACCAAGCTTTGGGTCATCAGAAAACATAGAAATATTACATTTGGTCCCTACATCCAATTCATTGCTCTGTATTGTAAATAGCTGGGGTCCAAGCACTGATCCTTATGGTACTCCACTAGTCACACCTTGCAACACTATAAGATCATAAGACATAGGAGCGGAATTAGACCACTCGAGAATGATCCATTTCTCTCTACTCGGTTTTCTGCCTGTTAACCTCTGTCAAGGGGAGATGGTCATATTCTCTCTTGTTGGAGATGATCATTGCCGGCACTTGTGTGGTGCAAATGTTACTTGCCATTTATCTGCCCAAACCTGAATATTGCCCAAGTCTTGCTGCACGCAGGATCTGAAGAGGCGCAAATTGCACTGAACTCTGTGCAATCATTAACGAACATCAAGGATTCTTTAATGCCACACTCTGTCAAATGCTGCCTTGGTGTCCAGAGCAGTTACTCTCACCTCACCTCTGGCATTCAGCTCATGCGTCCATGTTTGGACCAAGGCTGTACTGAAGTCTGGGTCTTTGTGGTCCTTGCAGAAACCAAACTGAGTTTCAATGAGCAGGTTATTGCTGAGTAGGTGCCATCTGATAACACTGTTGACAAAACCTTCCATTTCTTTGCTGTTGGTTAAGAGTAGACTAACAGGGCAGCAATTGACATATTGTATTTGTTCTAGTTTTTGTGGTCAGGACACACCTGGATAATTTTCCACTTTGTTGTAAGCTGTACCGGAACAGCTCGATTAAAAGCACAGCTTGTTCTGGAATATAAGTCTTTTGCACCAGGGAGTTACCAGGGTTCCTGGCTTATGCTGTATCCATATGAAATCAGCTGTTTCTTCACATCACATGAAGTGAATCGAATTGACTGAAGGCCGGTTTCTGTAATAGTGGGAACCGAGAAAGACGTTGAGATGGATGATCTACACGACTCTTCTGGCTGAGGATGGCTGCAAATGCTTCATGCTCGTCTTTTGCATTCAGCTGTTAGCTCTGCCATTGAGGACAAGCATAAAGCCTCTTTCTTTCATTAGTTGTTTCATTGTCCACCACCATGGCCAAGCCACTCTTGCTGATAAACATTGAAGTTCCAAGCCAGCTACATTTGGAGCTCAAAACGATACCAAACAATACAAGGAAAAATTGTAATGTTAAATATTAACAACAAACATTAACTACTCTTTGAATTAATGTCACATTCAAGTTGTTTATTTTTAATTAGCCAATATTCTGAAATAAACCTCTTCAGAATTGCGGGGCATTTGCCAAGCAGCAAGTACTGTCTTGGGTTCTTCAAATTGAACTGCTAATTTAGGTTCCTCTAGCTTGGCATTTCCAAAACTGGCTTCCGCAGGACTCATGCAGGCCTTCCACAGTACTCGTCTAAGGTTTCCACAGTAAGTCCAGCCATTTGAAAAACGCTGTTCCTCCAACTTGTCCAATGGAAGGCAGTTATTGCACTGCATTGGCAACCGATAGGCTGACGAGTCCCATCAACAGTCAATGCACTAAAAACCAGTCTCCAACTGGACGAGCTGGAAATAGTGACAAATTCAGCACTGAAAGCCACAAGAAAGGCAGAGAACGAAGATGACCAGATGGTGGAGCACAACATAGGGCGAGGCAGACAGCAGCTAAGGGGGAGCGCAGGCCAGGGCAGGAAAGAGGCGAGAGGGTGCGCAGAGTCGAGAGGGTACATGTGAGAGAAAGTGATTGTATGTGATGAGACAGTGTGTGAGTGTGTGTGTGTGTGTGTCTTATTTTGGTTGCTTGTCTGTATGCGTGTTGCTAACTTTTGGTTGGTTCAGTTGGCTGTTTTATAACCTTTGCTCTAGAGTCACCAGGTATCTTTATGATACCACCACAAGGTTCAAGTTCGAGTAATGATCAATAACTCAACACACCAATTAGTAAGATTCAAATCAAAGCACATTTATTATACACAGTAAATCGCTACTCATGCATAAACTCGACTTTCTAAGCTATTTCTATCACTAACAGGCCAATACTTAGCTTCGGACTGGCCCACCAGGTCAGGGGAACAAATGGCCTTTCGTTCGGGTTCTGAGTTTGCGGGATTCAAAAGCTGGTATGGACTGATAGCTAGGAGCGCCTATCTCGTAGCGAACGTTGACTTGAGACTTACGTTCTTTGGAGGCAGCTGGACAGGTCACTGTCAAGGGTTGATTCACGTTGCCGAGTGACCCTGTCAAGAAGGACAATTTGAACTTGGGGGCTTTACTTTATACTCCCCAGGGGCTTCCCGCCTTTTGGGGCGGACCCCGTACCTGGTTTCAAGTGATTGGGCTTCGTTCCAATCGCTTGGTTCGATTTCTCCAATACTGGAGCTGTTCCCTGATCGTTGGGCGGTCTTTAAGTGTCTGTTAACCTCTTTTGTGTTGGCTTCTGCTGGCGCCGAGGAGTCTGGCTTGGCCTAGTTTACCTCAAATGTTTCGATTGTTCCCGGGGATCGCTCATTAGTATGTAGATGGCTGCTACATTATTATGCCGATGGTTGCTTGTGTCGATGCTGTCTGGGCTTTTGCAGAGTCTAATACACAGTAAACTTGCACCTGCTAGTTTCTGCCTGTGTTGGCTGAATTTTCCTTCAGCCTTTGCTGTTCTCCATTTTACGTCAGGAATTGGCCAACCCAGGTGGCTACAGTGTGTGTGTGTGTGTATGTCTGATATGAGAATCTGGCTCTTCAGCAGTGCTCCTAATATTTAATGAATATGTGAGCAAAAGAAACAGTATCACTCCTTCCATTAAAAATGATAAAAATGTAAGCATTTGTTAAATAAGAGAATTTTTTTAATGACAATAAGTGCATACATTTAAAAATAGAAAATGCTTTTATCAATTTGGGTTTGTACGTTTTTACCTATTGCACAAATACACAATTTTTTGTGGTTTGACTCGTCAACGTAAGAAGACTGTTCCTTAAGGTACCATCAGGACTCTTGAGAGGTCAAAAGAGTTCTATGGCTGGAACTTTGGGAATCTCTACTTGGAATAGTTTACCATCTTCTCCAAGGGGAGGAAGTGGTATTGTTGCTGGATTAGTAATCCAGAGACCCAGGGTAATGCTCCAAGGACCTGGGTTTGAATCCTACCACGGCAGATAGTGACATTTGAGTTCAATAAAAGAATTAAAAGTCGAACGATGACCATCTGGTTCGCTTATGTCCTTACCTGGTCTGGCCGACATCGAACTCCAGATCCACAGCAATGTGGCTGACTCTTAGAATGCCACTCAGTTGGGCAATTAGGGACAGGCAACAAATGCTGGCCTTGCTGTTGCCATCGGCACATACTGTTCATACTCACCATCAACCAATGTGTCCAACATTTCAACAATTGTGATACTCAAGGCAGTCAAAATAAACATCAAATCACGATTAGTTCTATCGGATTGTGCAGTTACCTGTGGTTGCGTGAAAGGCAATGCCCTGGCAAATAGCACAGCTGCTTCTGGTCCAACTGCTGGCTTGGCTTGCTTCAGCTCTCCATCATGGTGACTTTCATTTGCTGAACACAAAGAAATATACTTCTTAAACACGTTAACAAACTTTAGTACAATCTATTATGTATGATGCTGGAAAAAAATAAGGCATAGTCTCACATTCTCAACACGTGAATTTGACATTGCTCAAGAATTAGTCTCCGCACAAAGAACTGTTTGCTTGCTCGCTCAAACTGGTCAAGAGAGCAGTGTTAATTTTATAATTAATTCAAACCAACAGCTTCTGGAATCTCGAGCAAACCACCGAGTTCTGATTGGGCTTATTAATAGTGCCCGAGAAATAGAGAAATTAGGAGAAGAGAAAAGCTGCAGCAACCACAAGAGGGTTGTCAAAGATGACTACTTCTCTCTAGGGTTTTGAATCGGCGTTTACAAACAATAATCAGCAGAAAGGGTTGGCAAACGTGAAGAAAGTATTGAAATAGTTAATAAATATTTAAAACTACCCATGAAATGACCAGTTCCGAAGTTTCAATTTGTATGTAACAATCATATTCTCAAAGTGAAATCTTCCTGCAATCATGCCAATCGAAATCCCTTCAAGACTGCATACATGTTTCTACTAATATTTCATGTCCAGTACTCGTTTTCAAATCCATTGTCAAAGTCTTTCAAATTACAACTAGTGAATGCTTTGTAGTGTTTTAAAACATACACAAGTTACAAGGGCATGGGAAAAATTGAACCTAATTTTAATACTGGTACAGCTTTATTAAAAATACTGGTCGTACCAGGACCTCGAGTCACTCATAGTGAAACTAAAGTGGCAGAAGAAAAATGAAGTCCCTGCCCGTGCCCTCACTTGTTTGGATACCACATCATTCCCCAGTACAGACGTGGATAAACAATATGGGCTGCTATTAGCTGTTAGCAAATCAAGAGTACTGTCCAACGTTAGCCTGTAGCACATATATCTTAATTGAGAAATCGCCATTCTACACATTTATGCAGCTAATTTTGCTCACCTTTATCTCCAAACGGCCATAAAACCTCAGAGAAAAGTGCATTCTGTCAGTGTGTAAAACACAAAGGAATCTGACGGTTATGGGAAAATTCAGACAAGACAGAATCCAAATACATGTCTATTCCTAATCCATATCCACTTGGGATTGAAATTCCATGATAATCAATATGCTCTTAGAAGTAACATCCGTCCTGATTTATACACATCGAGGAACTATTTACTGCGAATGCTGAATAGAATGGAGTATAAAAGGAATACTTCAAATATAAAAAATGTCATCCAAGTTCCATTAACCCTGTTATGTTATAACTGGGGGATGAAATGCAGAAAAGAGAAGTCCAGCTTTAATTCACAGAACAGCATATAGAACAAAGAATACAGCACAGGAACAGGCCCTTCGGCCCTGCAAGCCTGAGCCAATTGCGTGTCCTATCTAGACTAACCGCCTGTATCCTTCTGTATCCCATCTGTTCATGTGCCTATCCAGATAAGTCAAAAAGATCACTAACATATCTGCCTCAACCACTTCACTTGGCAGGGCATTCCTCGCCACCTTCACCCTCATGTAAAAAAACTTCCCTCCGCACATTTCCACTGAAGCTTTCCCCCTCACCTTGACCTTGTGCCCCCTTGTAATTGTCATTTCCGCCCTGGGAAAAAGCCTCCAACTGTTCATCCTATCTATACCCTAATAATTTTATAAACTTCTCTCTCCAAGGCCTCCACGTTCTTCTGGTAGTGCAGTGACCAGAATTCGACACAGTATTCCAAATGTGTCCTAACTAACGTTCTATATAATTGTAACATAGTTTTTGAGCTTTAATACTCGATACCACGTCTTATGAAGGCAAGCATGCCATGTGCTTTCTTTAGTACCATTTCCATCTGTGCTGCCACTTTTAATAATCTGTGGACCTGCACGCCCAGATCTCTGTGTGTCTCTATGCTCCTGATGGTTCTGCCATTTATTTTATAGCTCCCACCTGAATTGGATCTACCAAAATGCATCACCTCGCATTTGTCCAGGTTAAATACCACCTGCCACTTCTCTGCCTAATTTTGCAGCCTATCGATATCCTGTTGTATTCTCTGAATCTTCATTACTATCCGCAACTCCTGCAGTCTTAGTATCATCCGAAAACTTGCTAATCAGACCCGCTATGCTTTCTTCCAAGTCATTTATATATATTACAAAGAGCAGAGGTCCCTGAACTGATCCCTGCGGAACACCACTAGTTACATATCAGTTTCTTTGGTTCATCCTTTAATTTTGTTATTAAACAGGAGACTTTAATAATACTGCACTAAGAACTACTTTTTAAAATTTCAATCAATTACATTTAGGACTCTTCCTTTGTAGCTGCACAAATGTTTAAGCAGTTAAATCAAAGTACACGATGAAAGCAGAAGAACTTGCATGTGGCGCCTTTCCTTGGAACATAGGAATAGAAGGGCATTCAGTCCCTTCAATCTGTCCTTCCTTCAATTCGATCTTGGCCACCTATATCTCAATTCTATTTCTCTGCCTTTGATCCATATCCTTTGATACCCTTACCCGACTCAGTTCTACTGATTAGTCTTGGAAATGCCAAATGACACTGTACCCACAGCCTTTTGGAGAGGGAAGCCCACATTTCCATTTTGCTTTGTGTGAAAACGTATTTCCTGATTTGACTTCTGAATGGCCTACCTCTGATTTAGAGATTGTGCTTCCTAGCTCTGGATTCCACAACCAGAATATACATTTTCTCTGGACCTAGTCCATACCCTCACCTTTTTAAACACCTCAATTAGGTCGCACTCGAACTTCTAAATTCAAGGAAATAGAAATCAAGTTTATGAAATCTATCCTATCTTGATGGTCTAGTATAATTCTGCACTGCATCTGCTGCAGAGCCAATATATCCTTCCTGAGGTGGTGTTTAAAACTGAATATTACAAGGTTCTGAAGTATGTCATGATATAAAATACATACAAGTCATAATGGCATGGAAAAGATTGAGCCTAAATGTAATACTAATACACCTTTAGTATGCAGCACCCAGAGATTTGGTACAGTTATGCATAACTTCCTCCCCCCTTGTATTCCAGTCTCAAGGCTGTACCTGTGCAAAAATTTGCATGGGAACCTTGTCAAATGCCTTACATGATCTTACAATATCCGGAATATGTTCACAGTCATAATCCTCAGGATTGCAGAACCAAGTTCTACCACCGGGAAAAGGAAAACTTTGGATCACTATCGAATGTACGACCCAAAAACATGCATTAGTGTCAAAAGTGAACATGGTAGCACAGCCATGGTAGCATTTGGGGGGCAAGAAAAACTGTACAACGGTTAATCTTTCGACTCTTGCATGATGAATGATCACTTGCTCAAGATGCCAGAGGGCTGGTGACACCTGTGAAACTGTGCCAGAGGAATGAGTATGGCCAAGAGACAGAGGCAGAAAACTGTTTAGGATAGGGGTGGATAAAACTTATAAAAACTTGTATCATTGAAGAAACCTCAGCTGCACACCTGCTAGTTAATTTCCCACATCCTCTATTGCAGTTGTGAAAATTTAATCACGTCACATGTTCCACACTAGAAAATATTTTTTTGAGCGTCACTAGTTGGCGCTGAAAATTAATTGCCTGTAATACAGCGATGTTACGTGTAATAGCAAGTCCTGCTTTGCAAGTACTTCAACAAGGCATAGCAAAATATATATAATTTATATTATCACAAGTAGGATTACATTAAACTGCAATGAAGTTACTGTGAATTCATAAATGTCCAGTTCACCGCATAGCACCTCTTTCAGGACTTGTGGGAGGAAACCGGAGGGAACCCACGCAGACATGGGGAGAACGTGCAGACTCCGCACAGACAGTGACCCAAGCCAGGGATCGAACCTGGACTCTTGAGCTGTGAAGCAACATTGCTAAGCACTGTGCTACAGTACCGCCATATGACCTGGCAGGGAGTGTCTTCATGGACAAAGACATTTGGGTGTATTTTGAAACAGAACATGATCAAACAATTACGATCAGCTGAAGGAAAGATGTTTTTGTTTCCCTTTTGGGAAGTAGGAGAATAGAATGGAAATAAATATTTCGACCCCATAACATGTAGCCAAACCCATAGCCATGATATAAATATCAAACCTAATGGCAGCAGCATCTGCTGCCAAACTGATTCATTTTTTTATTTGTAGAGCTATTCAGCTGTAGAGCAGTGGGAATCACGTTAGTGTAAAATGGCTTGATTGATTGTTGTAGTTCAAGATTATAACATGAACAAATACCATTCAGGGCCATAGATGCACTCGATTATGCTGCAGATGCAGTGACTTTCCTCCAACTTTCGACTCCTGTTACAGGGCTCAGCTTTCTGCAATCACAGATGTGATTATAGGATTTGTAATGCTGGATAAATCTGAAAAGTCTACGGTTGTATTTCAAGGATTTGATTCAGAACAACATTAGCAATATTTAACCAAGTGGTTACAGGACTCTAACCACCCCCCCACTCAGAACTCGAAATACTCCATTAATATGTCATATGCAGCCTGCCATGTGTAAATCGTATTACTACACATTTCCAATTGGACGATACATGTTTTAAGGAAATGTTTAAGGTAGCATAATAATATGACGGATCCATGCTTTGCCAAGGAGCACAAAGTGCTGACAAGTTCCTCCTGCATTCTAATTGAAAAGAAAAATCAACAGTAAACAGCACAATAAACTGGCCATCAACACAGAGCATGATCCAGACTCAAAAGCTTCAGGGCGCACTTAAAATTCCAATAATCTCTCCTGCTGTTGTTCACATCAGTGAATGGTGTCACTGTGAGAAACACACATGGCAACCCCAGATCAAAACTTGCAAGAGTGGAACATTGCAGGGTCAGGGAATATATTTGAGAGAGCGTTTGCTACATTTTAGATTGACAAGAAAGTCGGGGGTTATGGTGAAAAATGGAGGTTGAGCCACAATCAGATCAGCTATGGTTTTACCCAATAGCTGAACAGGCTTGAGGGGCTGAATGGCTACTGCTAAGACTTAGGCATGGCAATTATGTTCCAAATTAAACCCGTGGGGAGTGCTTCGTCGTTGAAAGCAACTTCCTTCTTTAAGGCTGCATAATACACAAACTTCACTTTAAATTTTCTAACTTACTGATCCCAAAGAAGTGAAGGAGTGCTGGCATGATAGAGTACCTATCTGTCTGTTATAATTTGTGATAACTTCTACTAAACAGAATGGCCATTTTTGGTTCTCCTTGGCTAAAATGGAAATATGACGGAGGTGCACAACTGGCGGCAGTGCGTCAGCAGCCATTATACACTCTGATAGATTTTTTGTTGCAGTAGCCAATTAAGTCAATGCACTACTAAGCCAAGTTTTATTTCCAGTGACAGTATCCCCAGATACAAGGGTAAAGCTGCAATTTATATCTACATTTATACTTTTGCAGCGCTGACCATATCAAATGTTTGGGACTGCAAATTAGATACTTGATAACTTAGAACCATGGAATTCCTAAAGTGCAGAAGGAGGCCATTCAGCCCATCGCATCTGCACCAACCCTCTGAAAGAGCTTCCTAGCTAGCCGCCCCCCCCAACCCCCCCACCCCCCCTCTCCCCTCCCCCTGTAACCCCACCTAACCTTCTAACCTGCTCATCTTTGAACACTAAGGGGAAATTTAACATGGCAAATCCACCTAACTTCACATCTTTGGACTGTAGTAGGTAACTGGAGCACCCGGAGGAAACCCACGCAAACACGGGGAAAAGTCCAAATTCCACACAGACAAGTCACACAAGGCCAGAATGAAACGCAAGTGCTTGGCACTGTGGGGCAGCAGTGCTAACACAGTGCCACCCCGTTTTGGGGGCTTTGCTCTCAAGAAACAGGTTTCACGTTTACATTTGCAAATCAGTACTTTATAAGATCAGAAAATGACGTACAAACTTAATTTGGAAAACCAAAGATGCAGATGTGAAATTCCATTTCACTTTACCATCAGTGGTGAACAGTTCAATTAAATGAACAGAATTTAAAGCTCCCGCCCACTGTTTCACATCCACCATTTAGTTCCAATTCGCACGGGTCACATAAAAAAAAGGCCACTTGGGGATTTAGTTGCTAACATCTATTGCTCGTGGTGAGCCATCAGGCTTAATTTGCCACCATTAAGGCCTGCATTCACAAATGCTGTGAGGTAAAAGATTCTACGGTACCCTTCCACTGTCAGACTACAGTCTCCTGGAGACTACAGGAGAGGAAAATAGGGAAGAAACAAAATAGGATTACGTCTCAAAAACTGCAGTTGGGCTTTATAGGGCTTTATAAACATCACACTTGTTTGGCATTATAAAGATTCATTCTGTGCAAAACTAATATCAGTGTCAGTAGGATCTATGCATGAGGTCCCCAAGGTGACTGTGGCTTGTGTGGATGAGGTTGTCCTTTAATGAGGCATCTTAAGAGAGTTGGAGCATGTGGTGCACACAACCAACCCTCTGCCAATTTTCTGGCTTCGCTGCTGAGAAGGATCAGGAGACCGCAGTCTCTTGATTTTTACTTCTTCAAATGAATCTTCCCCCAATATTCGCATAGGCAGTTCCATAGAGCCTGGACAAAATTAGCAATTCAAAATGCATCAAAATCACAGGGGTGAAGTTGACAGACACCAATCAGTAATGTTTCCATACTATTGCTTTTTTCTTCGCTGTCAATGATTCCTTTCAAGTCAGGAGATGCGAAACACAATGATGCCAACGGGCGAAGAAAATGTTTTGGGGAAGAACAAACAAAAGAATAAAACTCCAGCCAACATCCTAGGAGGAAAAATGGGAAATATATGATCTACTCTTGTAAATTTGAAGTTTGCGGTTTTTTCAAGCAGATTTAAGTGATTTTAATAGAACTCACAGGAGGGCTTTTTTGCACAAGCTCAAGTCGAATTTAACAAATGGCTTCAAGTAAGCAAGTTCAAATATAGTGTAGGCTACGTTGAGGTTTTAGAATCATAGAATACCTACAGGGCAGAAGGAGGCCATACGGCCCAACACTTTTGCACTGATCCTCTGAAAGAACACTTTACCCAGGTCCGGCCCACCCCCCGCTACATCCCCATAACCCCACTTACCCTTTGGATACTAAAGGGCAATTTATCATGGCCAATCCACCGAAGCTGCACATCTTTGGACTGTGGGAGGAAACCGGAGCACCCAGAGGAAACCCACGTAGTCAAGGGACGAGCATACAAACTCCACACAGACAGTCACCCAAAGTCGGAATTGAACCAGGGCCCCTGGTGTTGTGAGACAGTGCTAACCACAGTGCCACCATATTTGCTATTATTGAACCTCCATACAACAACCTCCTGGGCCACTTGTCTTGTCAGCTTGTCTAACGTTTTAGGATTAAGCTGAAGTGAAACAAGTGAAACGGAAGCGGCAGTCTAAACTCCAGCCAAAGTTCAGGGTGCACAAGTTAAAACCAGGTCATGAAGCTGAACACAGACAGCAGAGAAATTAAAAGCAATGATCACAAAAGTTGCAGATAGTGTTTGGCCTGGCAAGGAGATAGGTATTAGAATTGGTATGCAGCACAAGCAATTTAGCAGGATACACAAAAAGAGTGCTTCAGGTTACAATATAACAAATCATTTTGCACTACAAGAGTTATTGAATAACACTAAATAAAGGTTATTTATGAATGGCCCAAATAGAACAATTGCCAATAAAATACACAAGTTTTTCTCGGGTAATATTATACATTAAAATAAAAAGAATACCACAGATGCTGGGAATCTGAAATGAAAACAGAAAAGGTTGGAAATGCTCAACAGGTCAAGCAGCGTCAGTGGAGAGAGAAACAGAGTAAATGGCCCAAATTTACCATCCGTGATGAATGGGCAGGCTGACATTCATCATGCTGACAGCTGTCCACAAACCTCAAGCGGGCATTTGAATGGCAAGCTACACAATCTAAACATAATTTCTGGCATAGCATCCTCTTCTGAGGCTTCTGAGAGTAGGAAAAGTAACAGCGAGTCTCTTCAACCAATTTGACTAAAATCTTCACTGAACTGAAAGGATTAAAAATCATACAAGCGGGAAAAAAAAAAAAAAAAAAAAAAAATCACACAAGCTGCTCGCTGCCAAATTTTCTAAGACAGCGATGAGAAACCAGTTGTTTAAACTCACCAGATACCATTCAAGGACCCTTGGTATATTAATTAAAGGGAGGCTGTAGTCACACAGCTCATACACAAAAATTCATCATTAAGCAGCTTCAGGTCATGTGTGCCCACTAACACACAGGAGAATGGAAAGGCAGTATACATCACTGGTCAGGCACATTTTTATCTTACATGTGTCTAGAAGTTATTAGATAAGTAGAGTCGAATACATGCAACTTTTGTATTTCTATTTTTAAACTTGCATATGCAGACTCTGGGAGCTTCTGCTTGATTTATTCTGTGGTAATGGTGAGCACTGAAGCCTTAGTGTCCAACTTAATGCAAAATCCAGGCCAAAGCTCAAGGTTTCATGAAAGGTCTTGACCAGAAACATTAACTCTGTTTCTCTCTCCACGTTTGCTGCCTAAATTGATGAGTGTTTACAGAATTTTCTGTTCTCTTGTATACATTTATCTTAAACATATCACTTAACATAAAACAATAAATCATCACAATGTGATATAAAGCAACTTCACTGTGTCACTGCCAAAATGCTCAGAATTCTCAAGCCAAACTGACCTATTAGTATGGAATTGTGTTCAAATTGGCAGCTAAAGAAAAACTCCATTCCAAAAGCCTGGGATGGTTCCTACCTTGCCAGCGCTCGGACAGGCTAGGGTATGCTGCAATACCAGAAACCACCATGAAGACAAACAGGAATACAATTAGGCTCCGCTGCAATCTTGATAGTTGTTTCCATTTCTAATTTGAAAAGTGAATTGTATTTTAAAAAGATATAGCACAGTTGAAACAAGTTTAATTATTTTTCAGCTTACGATGGCACATTCTGAACAGTAAATGGTCCTCTATTTCCTCGGAATAGCAATCTCTGGCGGATTGCCACTCTCGACAGACTTACAATTTCGCCCCATCTCATCCAACCTTCCTCACTCGGGCTGAGTGAGACAGGAGCAGAAAAGCGCGCTCCCAGCTGCATCAGCTTGGGAGTCTCTAGGGCGCAGGGAGGAAAGACACGGTGGAATGATTTTATATCATGCCATAAAGGAGATGTATAAAGGGACAATTTGAAAGGAAAAAGTAAGTTTCAAAGGCAAGTGGTTCAGACAATGGGGGTGGGTAGGGGTGCAGGAAGGGGTGGAGGGGGGAACCAGACTGGGTTGGCGGTGCGTGTGGTATGGCAGAGCCGCTGGGGTGTCGCGTGTGTGTGGGGTGTCCCGTGCAATTTAAATCACTTTGTCAGATGGTTCCAAGCTTCTGGATAATTTCCAGATAAACCTTTATGTGGGAACTTCCCAGAGGGATTCCCCAGCGCATCACTGGGGTACCCCCTAAAAGCGATGCTGGGGAACCTAGGAGGTTATGGGCCAATATCTTTTTTTTTTTTAAATCATCATTCTTTCTAAGTTTCAGGAGCACAGTATTTTCTTCAGGTGAATTTATTTTACTTTCCACCGATAAGTTTCCCTGCACCACGTTCTTTCCCCAGCCAATAGAGCAGGCTGGAGGCTGACTCAAAATCCATCAAAGTCACCCTTCAGTTATCCATCCAGAGATGTGCAAGGTTAGCATGAGTCACGTATCCTTGATTTTCTATTGGTGCTGGTGGAGCGCATCTATCCTCCATTCAGAAAGATCACAGTCAAAGTTAGTGTTGGAATATCGACTAAGGGACAAACCCATACGTACAGCATGAGAAATGCATTGCTATGTGAGTCTGTTTGCAAATCCATTTCTGCTGGGGATGGGGGAGGCCAAAGGATTACAAAGTAGTTTCTTCCAATTTTGGGAAAATTCAGTCGGATTTGAACCGCCGAGCCTTGTCTGAATGCAAATGCTCATTATTGAACCTTAGCTGACGTTTTGCTTTCCCTAGCCCAGGTTTCCTGTGGTTCCGAGATAGATCAGGATATAAACAGTGTCCCACTGATCACTATATCAGACCTTTACACTTCAACCATCAAAAAAAACAGCTCTGAAAACTAGTCCTCGAGGCCCAAAAATAAAAACCCATCTGCATTCACAAATGTTATTTGGTTTGTCCTGTTCCCGTTGTGTGGGGCTGAAGATTTGGAAAGAAGTTACTTTAACATTGTTGTCTCATTGGTAGATGAATCCGACAAAGGGGCATCGTAAGCAAAAGCAGCAAATTAGTGGGAATGTGCCTTTATTATATAAATGGTCGCCGAGCTCTGAGGCATGCAAGTGCAAACAAAATGTTTGGACACCCTGAACCAGGCAAGTGGGACAACTTGAGGAAATAGTATTGCAGCAGTTTCAGCATAGAATATTCTCTCCCAGTGCAACAATAAGTATACTCATATTAACAAACAAAAAATCCCCTTACTGCTTCCAGTCAAAAAGCGGCACAGCTAAGTGGGACCCAGTCTCAATATCGATTCAGTCCCCAGTCTTGGATAACCACTGCATGGACAGTGTAAACTCTCACTGAACTGTACACTTAGGGAAATAACCCGAGAAAGCCCAGTTGATCTCCTACGTAGATTCCAACATGCAAAACACTTAATGGAAGCTTCTATTCATGTATTCGGCATCACCCTATCAGGAAATTCTGTCCCATCTTCCAACACTGCGTGAAGGGCAGTGAGGTGTTTAGTCAGTCTTTTCACATCATACTACACACAACCAAGATACGAAGAGTGCAACAATCTGCTGATGACTACAAAAACATCAAAACCTGGAAAATAGTGGCACTGAAGACCAAGCATTTCCCACCACACCCCCATCCTTATTCAACAGACCAACAGTACCATTAAAAACAGGGCCCGATCAAATGGCTCTTGGTACAAACTAGTCGCAAAATAATGAAGCTGTTTTGTCCCTTTTATTGGAATAAAGTCATTCTCTCCGAACTCAGCCAACGGCTTTATAGCTACTGAGGAAGAAAACTGCATGATTCGTCTTACCCGCCAGCAGGATTGCCTCCTCCAGGTCTTCCTGTTGTCATAGGTCCTTCCAGCCTGACTACCCAGCGTCACTGATATGAAGTCCCTCCGTTGCGGTGAATACATCCTTCAAATCTCCTGGGAGGATGACGCTTTCCAGTACACTGCAAGTTGATTCAATGGAAAAAACATTGATACTTGCCTTATTTTTAAACTTACAAGAGTTCCATGGGAACAATCACATTTGCCTTTCTCAATACAAAATAAGATATTATAGTTCTCAAGGTTACATCTGTTCACAAAAAAAAAACTTTGTATAATGCATGATGTTGCAATCCTCATAAATGTGCCTTGGGGGCGGAGTAGGAATCAAGTAGGCAGAAGTAGGAGGAGGAATGCAGCAGGAAGCCATTTAGTCTCTCAAGCCGGATTCTCTCATTCAATCAGGTCATGGCTGATTTGTACTTTAGACTCCATCTACCCACCTTGGCTCTGTAACCGTTAAAAAAAACTGTTTTAAAACTGATCTCGACTCAATAACATTTTTTGAGGGAAAAATATTCCAAATGTAACTTATCAATGAAGAAGTGTTTCTTGACATCACCCCCAAACACGAGCGGAAAGGTTATGCCCTTCTGGTGTCCCCCGCTAGAGAAAAATAGGAGCAGAAGCGCCAACCTTTCCCCAATTCTACAATAGCCAACATGAATCTTCAAATCAATGTCGGTATGATCCATGACCGTCTGGTTTCTTTAGACTAAGCAAGGAACATCATGGGTTGCAACATTTTTTTAAAAAAGGACACAATCCAATGTCAGCCCTTGGTTAGCAAAAAATAATTAGGGAGGGTTGAAAGTATCATTTGCATCTTTTCTAAAAAAAAAGGCCATTCAAGTCAGGGTTTTGTTAATTCACAGGATGTACCCACTTCACCATTCCCACTTCTATTGGACTTTCTGGTCTAGAGGCTAAAATTGAAAGTGCTTTGTGCAGCATATAGCAAACATAGGCAACAGTAAAACAGTGGTTATGTTATTGGACGAGCAATCCAGACTTTTGAAGTAACAACTCAGAGTCAAGAGTTCAAATTCCAAGGCAGCTGGGGATTTGTGTTCAATAATAAATAAATCTGGAATCGTGTCACTGTTGTAAGAAACTATCTGGATCACTCATGTCCTTACCCAGTCTGGCTTGAATGTGATGGACTCTCAGCTGGTCTCTGAAATGGTTTAGGAAGCCAGTTAAGGGCAACGAAGGATGGACATTAAATGTTGGCCCCGCCAGAGACATCAACCATTAAGAAATTATTTTTAAAAATTACTTTAACACTCAAATTTCTGGTTTGCACCCCAGAATCTTAGCAATTTTCGTACCAAAGCATATTAATAGCCATTTCACCAGTGGCAGGGGAGGGCAATCAGATAGCTCAGTTGACTGGACAGCTGGTTCGTGATACAGAACGTCAACAGTGCAGGTTCAATTCCCATAACAGCTGAGGTTATTCATGAAGGCCCCGCTTTCTCATCATTTCCCCTTGCCAGAGGTGTGGTGACGCTCAGATTAAATCACCACCAGTCGGCTGTCAAAGGCAAGTCGTGTGGCAACATCTACATTTTAAGATAAATTTAAAACATTGAAAGTTGTTCATAGCTAAGAGTGGTGAACTTGGATCATTGCAAGTTTCACACCTGGACCATTTTAAAATATATCTTGTACAGAAATGATGGTCACATTCAATGCTGGCTCAGCAGATTTTCTTAGTCACACATTTCCTAAAATCTCAAATAGAACATAGAACAATACAGCACAGTACAGGCCCTTCGGCCCACGATGTTGCACCGAAACAAAAGCCATCTAACCTACACTATGCCATTATCATCCATATGTTTATCCAATAAACTTTTAAATGCCCTCAATGTTGGCGAGTTCACTACTGTAGCAGGTAGGGCATTCCACGGCCTCACTACTCTTTGCGTAAAGAACCTACCTCTGACCTCTGTCCTATATCTATTACCCCTCAGTTTAAAGTTATGTCCCCTCGTGCCAGCCATATCCATCCGCGGGAGAAGGCTCTCACTGTCCACCCTATCCAACCCCCTGATCATTTTGTATGCCTCTATTAAGTCTCCTCTTAACTTTCTTCTCTCCAACGAAAACAACCTCAAGTCCATCAGCCTTTCCTCATAAGATTTTCCCTCCATACCAGGCAACATCCTGGTAAATCTCCTCTGCACCCGCTCCAAAGCCTCCACGTCCTTCCTATAATGCGGTGACCAGAACTGTACGCAATACTCCAAATGCGGCCGTACCAGATTTCTGTACAGCTGCAACATGACCTCCCGACTCCGGAACTCAATCCCTCTACCAATAAAGGCCAACACTCCATAGGCCTTCTTCACAACCCTATCAACCTGGGTGGCAACTTTCAGGGATCTATGTACATGGACACCTAGATCCCTCTGCTCATCCACACTTTCAAGAACTTTACCATTAGCCAAATATTCCGCATTCCTGTTATTCCTTCCAAAGTGAATCACCTCACACTTCTCTACATTAAACTCCATTTGCCACCTCTCAGCCCAGCTCTGCAGCTTATCTATATCCCTCTGTAACCTGCTACATCTTTCCACACTATCGACAACACCACCGACTTTAGTATCATCTACAAATTTACTCACCCACCCTTCTGCGCCTTCCTCTAGGTCATTGATAAAAATGACAAACAGCAACGGCCCCAGAACAGATCCTTGTGGTACTCCACTTGTGACTGTACTCCATTCTGAACATTTCCCATCAACCACCACCCTCTGTCTTCTTTCAGCTAGCCAATTTCTGATCCACATCTCTAAATCACTCTAAATGTTGAGAGATTTGCCCATGAAGCCCTTTAACAAAGGGAAACTGGGAAAACTTTACATCTGGCGACAAATATCACCCAATTTTCAATTCTATTCTCCTTTGTGTGTTTACCCAGCAATGCCTTAGACGCAGCTATGTTGTTCAACTCATCTGGTCCTTGTGATGGCAAATTCCACATTCAAATCACCCTTTGGGTAGAGAAGTTTCTCAAAATTCGCTACTGGATTTATTCATGACTATTAATATCTACAATCTCCAGCTTTGGTCTCCAAACAGAAACAGTTTCATTATATTTACCCTATTAAACATTTTAATAATCTTATAGGCCTCTATCACCTTTCTCGTTTCCAGAGGAAAAAGCATCAGCCTATTCAAAGCATCCGTGATAGCTAGAAACTCTCAATTCTCATATCTTTCTATACATTGCTTTGAACCTTCTCCATTGCCTCTCTATTCTTTTTTACGATATGGGAGATCAGAAATGTGCAGTTATCCAAGTCGGGTTAAACCAATGTTCTATATCTCTCTGCGTTTCAAATCTATCCCTTGAAAAAAGGAACCCTATTGCTTTCCTTTATGGTCCTATTAATCTGTGTTAATATTTTGAGTGGTGTGTCTGTTTCTATCCCAGCTCCTGTATCTCACTTAAGATTATTATTTTCAACAAGTGGGGAGATGGTGGCACAGTGGAAATGTTACTGGACTAATAATCAAAAGGCGCAGACGAATGCTTTGTGAGCATGGGTTCAAATCCCACCAAGGCATCTTTTGGCATTTAAATTCAATGAAGAAACTGGAAGAAAAAAAAACTAGTCTCAGTAATAGTGGGCATGAAACCCATCTGGTTCACTAACGTCCTTTAGGGAAGGAAGGCTGCCATCCTTACCTGGTCAGGTCTACATGTGACTCTCGTTGACTCCAGACCCACAGCACTGTGGTTGACTCTGGGACAATGAGTGCTGGCCTCACCGTCATCAAATGAAAGAATAGCAAATTATATTGAATATAAATTCCCCAGCTGCCTTGAATCGGTCCCCCAAAACATATCACCCACATCTACTGCTCAAGATTAACCGCACTCCAGGTGCCAATCCCAGATTTTGAAACTGTACAATTCTGAAGTCATTTATAAAATATGCAATAAATAACCACTACAAACATACCACTCTAAAATAAAACTGTGGTAAATCATCAACACTGCACACTAATGTATGAAGCTGTAAATATCTCTTCCCAGTCACCATACAACAAGGAAGAGGAAGGAAGGTAATAAAGTTGTGAATGAACATTAGTCAGAGGAACAGATTAAACATCCATAGAAAAGTTTACCTGGTAAAGGGTGGAGCGAGTTGGGCAAGTATTAAAAAATAGAATGGTAGAATGAAGCATGAAGCTACAACCTGCCTGTTTTCCACTGTGTATCTGTCTATACATCAAATACGGTACTCCAAGAATAAATACAAGTTGAAATTATTTTCAGGTGTGATTAGTTCAATTTCCACTTCCAACCAAAGAAACATTGACAGATTTTAAGACAAATAAAATGGCAAGATGCCATGAAGACAACAGACAAATACAGGGGGGTGCAAGCTGGATCAAATTTTCAGAATTATTGCTCTTCTGCACTCGGTTCCAATGCCTTTTGTCCAGGTACAAATTACATTGCACACTGATTTTCAAAAGTGGTCTCTGGAATTATATTAAGCAATTGAGTATAGCACAAACTACTGTCTAGGGGTCATGTTAATGATTACGTACACCAAGTAGAAAATTTGTACGATGACATCTCTTAAAAGAAAGGCAATGCATATCGAGACAAATCACAGAAATATTCAAGCCTGGATCTGTATTTAAATAACTGCAACAATAACAACTCATTTTTAATATAGCCCATTTACCATAAACATATCTTAAATAATTTAACAGAAAATATTGAAATACAAATAAATTGATTTATAATTGTTTGGTTGAAAACTATTTTTCCCTACTTAAGGTGGTGAAAAATGAAACGTTAGTTTAAATAAACTACATATTTTTGCACTGACATTTCCCCTAATTAAATACTGCTTGGCAGTTTCTTTGACAGATAGTTAGTTAAACAGTGTGCTTTAAATGCATTACAATAGGCAAAAATATCGCTCAGTCAAGGCTCGGAAACATTATAATTTGTAAAATAATTAAAATAGAGGGCGGCACGCGGCACAGTGGTTAGCACTGGGACTACAGCGCTGAAGACCCCGGTTCGATCCCAGCTCTGGGTCACAGTCCATGTGGAGTTTGCACATTCTCGCCATGTCTACATGGATTTCACCCCCACAACACAAAGATGTGCAGGTTAGGTGGATTGGCCATGCTAAATTGCCCCTTAATTGGAAAAAAGAATAAATAATTGGGTACTCTAAATTTATATTAAAAAAATTATTAATAGGTCCCTGCAAATAAATGAAACTATGAACAACCTACCTTAAAAACAGAAATGAGAAAGGTAAAGCTAAAAGCTGCAACTCAAATCTTGTTACTGACAGTAGTGAGTTTCAAGATCATTTTTGTTTAAGTTACTAATTAAATAAGTTCCTGTTCAGTGGAGCGGGGTTGCTGAACTTGACACAAAGGAACTAATTCTGTCCAAATTGCAACAAGATTTATTTCCAACTGAGGCAGAGTTTCTCAACTATTTAGAAATCCTGAATTACATCTGCAACAAGCAGTGACAGGATGGAGCTTCCCCCACTCATCTATCTATACAACACTTGCAACTGTGTTTCCTATAGCTGTTGTACAGCCACACAGTTAGAAGGCTGGGAATCTATCATCTGTACAATGTTGACTGGAACAGGGCAGTTTAAAAGAAATGTCATCCAAAAATGGTGCTGATTATGAAAACCTGTCAATCTTTAAACGGTAATTTAGAGAGTCACTCCCAATAAGGCATCAATGGACATAAAGCCTGTTGTTACATGTCAGAATGGAAGGAGAGACCAAAATGGAAAGTGGAAAACAAACTGAGAAGCATTGAAAAATAAAATTTTAACTGTTAACTCAATCTTCATCGGCTGGGTACTGAGGGGATCTTGCTCATGAACACAAAGCATTATTATTCTCTCTTCCAACTCTTCCATCGGACAGGAGATACAAAAGCCTGAAAACACGCAGTAACATTCAAAAACAGCTTTTTCCCCACTGTTACCAGACTTCTGAATGACCCTCTTATGGACTGAACTGATCTTTCCACGCATCTTCTCTACTGAGTAGCACCATACTCCGTATGCTTCACCCGATGTCTGTGTCTATGTATTTATTTGTGTATTTATCGTATATTCTATGTTTTTCATTTATGAAATGATCTGCCTGGACGTACGCAGAATACTTTTCACTGGACCTCGGAACATGTGACAAATTTAAATCAAATCATAAGCAAAGTCAGAGAATCCCTACAGTGCAGGAGACGGCAATTTGACCCATCGATTCTGCACCAGCTCTTGGAAAGAGTATCCCTGCTTAAGCCCAGGCCTCCACCCTATGCCCGTAGCCTTTTAGATGCTAAGGGGCAATTTAGCATGGTCAATCCACCTAACCTGCACATCTTTGGACTTTGGGAGGAAACATGAGCACCCAGAGGAAACCCACACAGACATGGAGAGAACGTGAAAACTTCACAGTCACCCGAGGCCGAAATTGTACTTGGGTCCCTGGAACTGTAAGGCAGCAGTGCTAACCACTGCACCGCCCCTTGATGTCCATTTACAGAGATAAAATCGGGGGGGTAAAAAGAGTTAGATTTTAATATATGTCCCCCTGACAGGTCCACAGAATGGGGGAGGTTGAAGATCAACTCCAGTGTTTGCAAGTAGTATTTCACCGACATGAAACTACCAACATTAGGAGTGAGGTCTGAAGGTAAAAGCAGCATAAACATCCCATTTAAACATAATTGTGTTTTTTAGGAATTTAATCAACTGATCGTGTAATTTAGTTGGACTGGAAGCTGGTTAAAGTCAGGAGTGATCTGAGGAAGAGAAGTGCAGGGCTAGGGGCTCCTGGGGGGTTTTGAATCCGGTCCCCGAGACTCCGCTCTACTCGAGCAGCCCGGTCAGAGCCGCGGCCTAGCCGCCGCCGGGAAGCAGCGGCCGGGACCCTGGAGTCCCGTCCCAGTCCGCCCCACCCCACCAGCCGCACCGCTCGGGCTCAGGGCTTGCCCCCTTGTCCGGAGAGCTGATCCCCGCCGCCTGTCCGCCCGTTCTTCCCCCTTCCGGTTCCTCACCTTCCAGCCTCTGCCCCTCCGACCGTCACCGGCTCCGCCACAGCGTCACTGCCGCTGGAACAAGGCACCTCCCACTGAGCAGCAACCTGACCTCAACAAGCAGCACATCAGCAACAAGCATTGTAATGACGTAAGGATTGTAATAACAATAAGCATTGTAATAACAGTAAGGATTGTAATAACAATACGCATTGTAATGAGTAAGGATTGTAATAACAATAAACATTGTAATAACAGTAAGGATTGTAATAACAATAAGCATTGTAATAACAGTAAGCAATTTGATAACAATAAGCATTGTAATAACAGTAAGAATTGCAATAACAATAAGGGTTATGTTAACAATAATGATAAGCATTATAGTAACAGTAAGGATTGTAATAATGGTATTGTAATAATAATTATTATAAGAACAAGCATTGTAATAACAGAATTGTTCTCACAATAACACTTTTTTAATAACAAGCATTGTAATATCAGTAAGGTTTGTAATAACAATAAGCATTTTAATAACAGTAAGAATTGTAATATTGAATAAGCATTGTAGTAACAGGATTGTAATAAGAAGAGTTATATTATATTGTACAAAGACTCAGATTGGATACAACTGTGGCTTTAATGCAGTAAGATGCGTGGCCTCCTACAGCAGCTGGCGAAATGGCAGCTGAATGGAGGACACGCATATTTATACTCCTCCTCCTGGGCGAACCTGTAGTACAGGTCCTACCTTACATCCCCTAATACAGGTGTACAGTAGTTCACCACATTCACCCCCCTGTTAAAATGAGTTCGGCGGGGTGGTGTAGAACTATATACAGTGTTGAAAATTATGTACAGCGTTTTATTAAAAAGGAAGTGAGAAAAAAAATGTCCTCTTGAAAGTCTGGTGCCAGTTAGAGGTTCAACCAGTCTGGTGCCTTGACGTTCTGCTGGGAGCGACGTAACGGTGGCAGCGATGTCGATGCTGGCGACCTGATGTTGGATAACTCTGGGAATGTGCCAAAATCCTCTTCAACCTCTTGCGTGGGCAGGGGAAGGAGGGATGGACCAGGTGGGGTTAATGTTGGAAGTGCCGGGGAAGGGGAGGATGGTGCCTAGACGGGGATGTGTGTATGGGTGGAACCTGCTGGTGCTAGGTCCCTGAGGGAGACAGTATCTTGACGGCCATCGGGGTACGCCACATAGGCATACTGGGGGTTGGCATGGAGCAAGTGAACCCTATCCACCAACCGGTCCGCCTTGTGGAGTCGGAAGTGCCTACAGAGCAGTACCGGTCCTGGAGCTGCGAGCAAAGTCGGGAGCGACACCCCGGATGTGGACTTCCTGGGGAAGGTAAAGAGACGTTCGTGGGGTGTGTTATTCGTAGCGGTGCACAGTAGTGACCGAATGGAGTGTAATGCATCAGGGAGGACCTCCTGCCAGCGAGAGGCTGGGAGGTTCCTGGACCATAGGGCCAGCTGGATGGCCCTCCAAACCGTCCCGTTCTCCCTCTCTACCTGCCTGTTACCCCGGGGGTTGTAGCTGGTTGTTCTGCTGGAGGCGATACCCCTGCTTAAGCAGGAACTGACGCACCTCATCACTCATGAATGAGGATCCCCTGTCGCTGTGGATGTAGGCGGGGAAACCAAACAGAGCGAAGGTTGTGTTGAGGGCCTTGAAGACGGTGGCAGATGTCATATTGGGGCATGGGATGGCAAAGGGGAACCTGGAGTACTCATCGACCACACTGAGGATATATGTGTTTCGGTGGGTGGAGGTGAAGACATTGACGCCAAAGGGAATCCTAAGAAAGTGATAGAGACGAGCGTCCGCCTCGAAGGCAGTGTATGGACGGTCCGATTTACGGATGGGGAGCTGGTGGTAGGCGGATTTTATTTCAATCGTTGAGAATACCCAGTATTGCGCAATCTGATTGACCATATCAGATATGCGTGAGAGTGGGTACGCATCGAGCTGCGTGTACCGATTGATGGTCTGGCTATAGTCCACGACCATTCTATGCTTCTCTCCAGTTTTAACGACTACCACTTGAGCTCTCCAGGGACTGTTGCTGGCCTCGATGATACCGGGGCTGGTTTAGCACACTGGGCTAAATCGCTGGCTTTTAAAGCAGACCAAGCAGGCCAGCAGCACGGTTCAATTCCCGTTTCAGCCTCCCCGAACAGGCGCCGGAATGTGGCGACTAGGGGCTTTTCACAGTAACTTCATTGAAGCCTACTTGTGACAATAAGCGATTTTCATTTCACCCTCCCGAAGCAGCCGCTGGACTTCGGACCTGATGAAGGTCTTGTCCTGGGTGCTGTACCGCCTGCACCTGGTGGCAACGGATTTGCAATCTGAAGTTAGATTGGCAAAGAGGGAGGTGGAGTCGACATTTAGGGTCGCGAGGCCGCACACCGTGAGGGGTGGTAGGGGCCCGCTGAATTTGAGGGTGAGGCTCTGGAGATTGCACTGGAAATCCAGGCCTAGTAATAGTGCAGCGTGAGATTAGGAAGGACGTAGAAGCGGAAGCCGCTGAATTCTACGCCCTGGACCGTGAGAGTGACCGTGCAGAAGCCTTAGATCGGTCAGCAGAAGCACCATCGGTACGGAATGGGATCCGGAGGCCAGGGAGATCCTTTGATTGGCGGGGTGGACGGCGAGGGAGCAGCGCCTTACCGTATCTAGGTGGATGAAGCTTTCGGTGCTCCCAGAGACCAGCAGGCAAGAGGTCGCATGGCCGTTGATTTTGACCGTAGTCGAAGAGGTGGCCAGGTTGTGTGGACAAGACTGGTCTAGCGTCATCGAGGCGAGCTGCGGTTGGTGGCAGAAGACAGAGAGCGTGGGGGGCCCAGGTCGTGGAATGTCATCGGCGTCCATGCCCCGTGGGGAAGACAAGATGGCGGCGACTAAAGATCCTGTGGGGAACAAAATGGCGGTGCCCATGGGCCGCACGTTGCTGGAGCTGAACAAGATGGTGGCGCCCATGGACCGCACGTGGACTGGGGGGGGGGGGAGGTGGCGGCCCCTACTGGCTGGTCACAGCCCCGGGGAGTGAAGCTGGCCGCGCGTGGCCCCGGGAGGTGAAGATGGCGGCGCCCTCTGGCTGCACGTGGCGGCGCGTGTCAGGCGGGAGGGGGCGATAGCGGCGACTGCGCGGGCCTGGCACACTGTGGCGAAGTGGCCATTTATGCTGGAAGCCTTGCAAATGCCAGTGCGAGCTGGGCAGCGTTGGCGAGGGTGCTTCTGCTGGCCGCAGAAGTAACGTCAGGGACCCCCGGGTGCGTGGATTGGCGTGTGGCACAGGCATATTGGCTGGGTAAGGCCCCGGCTGAGGCAGCCGTTTGCGGGGTCCAGGAGGGACAGGCCAAGTGGCCGGAGGGGTAGGCCTGAACATTACGTGAGGCGACCGTCATGGAGAGCGCTAGTTTTTTTGTCTCCGCTCGGTCGAGCGTGGCCCCTTCAAACAGTCTTTGTCGGATGAGGTCCGACCCAATCCCGGTTACAAAAGCATCGCGGATGAGGAGATTAGAATGTTTGGTGGCCGTAATGGCCTGACAGTCACAGTCCCCGACGAGTGGGATCAGGGCCCGCCAGAAGTCTTCAATGGACTCACCAGGGAGTTGAGAGCGAGAGGCGAGTATGTGCCTGGCGAAGAGTGTGTTCGCTTTCTGCGCGTAGTTCTCTTTGAGGAGCGCCATGGCTTCCGTGTAGGTCGGGGCATCCTGGATCAGCGGAAACACGCTTGAGCTCAACCTGTACAGGACCTGTATGTTCTGAGCCTCCGTCGGTGGGGTGTTCGCTGAGTTTATGTAAGCCTCGAAGCAAGCTAGCCAGTAATTAAAGTTTTTTCTGGCGTTGATCGATTGCGGATCCAGCTGCAGGCGATCTGGTTTGATTCGGATGTCCATCTTGTAGAAAATCTTACTGCAATAAATTGATGCACGATCAATTGTACAAAGACTCAGATTGGGTACAACTGTGGCTTTATTGCAGTAAGATGCGTGGCCTCCTACAGCAGCTGGCGGAATGGCAGCTGAATGGAGGACACGCATATTTATACTCATCCTCCTGGGCGGAGCCAGGAGGCAGGGGCTACCGGCGAACCTGTAGTACAGGTCCTACCTTACATCCCCTAATACAGGTGTACAGTGGTTCACCACACGCATGTGCCGCGGGACAGGACATCTGGGGGCTCATTGAGCTTCCCAGAATGATACACGATATCGTAATTATAGGTGGAGAGTTCAATTCTCCACCTCCAGACTTTATCATTCTTGATCTTGCCCCGCTGTGTGTTGTTGAACATAAAGGCTACCGATCGTTGGTCGGTGACGAGGTGAATCTCCTACCAGCCAGGTAGTGCCTCCAATGCCGCACAGCCTCCACAATGGCTAGAGCTTCCTTTTCGACAGAGGAGTGTTGAACCTTGGAGGCGTTGAGAGTACGGGAAAAGAAGGCCACAGGTCTGCCTGCCTGGTTAAGGGTAGCAGCCAGGGCGACCTCCGACGCGTTGCTCTCCACCTGGAAGGGGATGGACTCGTCCACCGCGTGCATCACGGCCTTGGTAATGTCTGCCTTGATGTGGCTGAAGGCCAGGCGGGTCTCAGTCATCAGGGGAAAGATGGTGGCTTTGATAAGTAGGCGGGCTTTGTCCGCATAGTTGGGGACCCACAGGGCATAATATGAAAAGAACCCCAGGCATCTTTTCAGGGCCTTGGGGCAGTGGGGAAGGGGAAGTTGCAGGAGGGGGCGCATGCGGTCGGGCTCGGGCCCTAGGACTCCATTTTCCATGACATAGCCGAGGATGGCTAGTCGGGTTGTGCGGAAAACGCATTTCTCCTCGTTATAGGTGAGATTGAGGGCTTGGGCGGTGTGGAGGAACTTCTGAAGGTTAGCGTCGTGGTCCAGCTGATCATGGCCGCAGATGGTGACATTATCCAAGTACGGGAACGTGGCATGCAGCCCATACTGGTCAACCATTCGGTCCATCGTTCTTTGGAATACCTAGACTCCATTGGTGACGCCGAAGGGGACCCTGAGGAAGTGGAAAAGGGGGCCGTCTGCCTCAAAGGCAGTGTAGTGGCGGTCTGGCGGGCGGATCGGAAGCTGGTGGTATGCGGACTTCAGATCTACTGTGGAGAAAACCCGGTTGTGTGCAATCTGATTAACCATGTCCGCTATGCGTGGAAGGGGGTACTCATCGTGTTGCATGTAACGATTTATGGTCTGGCTGTAGTCTACAACCATCCGGTTCTTTTCCCTTTAGGCTCTCCAGGGGCTATTACTGGCCTCGATGATCCCCTCCCTCAAGAGCCGCTGGACCTCCGACTTGATAAAAGTCCTGTCTTGGGCACTGTACCGCCTGCTCCTGGTGGCGACGGATTTACAGTCGGAGGTGAGGTTCGCGAAGAGCGAGGGAGGGGCGACCTTAAGTGTCGCGAGGCTACATGCGGTGAGAGGGGGTAGGGGTACGCCGAACTTCAGGGTCAGGCTTCTGAGGTTGCACTGGAAATCCAGTCCTAACAAGAGAGGAGCGCAGACATGGGGGAGGACATAAGAGTTTAAAATTGCGAGGTTCGCGACACCATACCCCCGGATCTGCACTGAATGTGATCCAGACGCAAGGGAGATTGTTTGGGATTCGGGGGAAATCTGGAGGGAACAGCGCCTCACCATGTCCGGATGGGTGAAGCTCTCCGTGCTCCCAGAGTCAAAAAGACAGGGCGTTTCGTGCCCATTGACCCGGACGGTCATCATGGAGTTCTTGAGGTGCTTGGGCCATGACTGGTCGAGAGTGACAGTGCCAAGCTGCGGGTAGCCGGCGTGGTCAGTGGTAGCGGGATGGTCCCAAGATGGCGGCCCCCATCGGTCGCACGTGTCAGGCAGTGTTGAAGATGGCGGCCAAAATGGCGGCCCCCGTCGGTCGCATGTGTCGGGTGGCGTTGAAGATGGCGGCCAAGATGGCGTTCCCCCCATGAGTCGCACGTGTCGGGTAGGATTAAAGATGGCGACCCTCACAGATAGCTCGAGGTGGATGACGCGTCAGAAGGGGGCGTTACCGACAGGCACGCAGCCACGTTGCAGGGTCTGCGGGCCTGTGAGTCGGGCCTGCGATTTTGGAACTTCGGGTCGGGCCAAGCAGACTTTGGCATGTTGCTAAAGTTTGGTTGGTTCAATTGGCTCTGTTTTATAACCTTTGCTCTCGAGTCGCCAGGTATCTTTATGATACCACTACGAGGTTCAAGTAATGATCAATAACTCAATACACCAATTAGTAAGATTCAAATCAAAGCACATTTATTATACACAGTAAATCGCTACCCATGCATAAATTCTACTTCTAAGCTACTTCTACAACTAACAGGCCTATACTTAGCTTCGGACGGGCCCACCAGGTCAGGGGAACAAATAGCCTTTCGTTCGGGTTCTGTGTCTGTGGGATTCAAAAGCTGGTATGGACTGGTAACTAGGAGTGCCTATCTCGTAGCAAGCGTTGACTTAAGACTTATGGTTTTTTGGCGGCATCTGAACAGGTCACGGTCAAAGGTTGGTTCGCGTTGCTGAGTGACCCTGTCAAAAAGAACAATTTGAACTTGGGGGCTTTACTTTATAGTCCCCAGCGGCTTCCTGCCTTTCGGGGCGGACCCCGTACCTGGTTTCAAGTGATTGGACTTTGTTCCAATCGCTTGGTTCGATTTCCCCAATACTGGAGCGGTTCCCTGATCGATGGCCAGTCTTGAGGTCTCCGTTAACCTCTTTTGTGTTGGCTTCTGCTGGCGCCGAGGAGTCTGGCTTGGCCTTGTTTATCCCAAATGTTTCGATTGTTTCCGGGGATCGCTCATTAGTACATAGATGGCTGCCACATTATTATGCAGATGGCTGCTTGTATCGATGCTGTCTGGGCTTTTGCAGAGTTTAATACACAGTAAACTTGCACCAGCTAGATTCTGCCTGTGTTGGCTGAATTTCCCTTCAGCCTTTGCTGTTCTCCATTTTACGTCGGGAGTTGGCCAACCCAGGTGGCTACGGGCAAAATGTCCTTTCTTGTCGTAGTCGCTGCAGGTCGTGTTCCGAGCTGGGCAACGCAGACTGAGGTGCTGGTTCTGACCGCAGAAATAGCAAGGCGGCCCCCCGAGTTGGGCGGGCAGCCACGCGGCACAGGCCTGGGACACCCTCGGGTCGGGTGATGGTCACGCCTCAGGTGCCCACGAGGAAATCGCATGGTCAGAGGGGAAAGCATTTAGGCTCTGGAAGGCTACCTGTAATGAGGTGGATAGTTTTACAGTCTCTTCTAGGTCGAGGACGCCCTTTTCGAGTAAGCGCTGTCTGACATAGTCGGACCGGACTCCAGCCACATTGGTGTCCCGGATAGCGAGTTCCATGTGCTGCGAGGCCGTGACGTCCTTGTAGTTTCAAGCGCGTACCCTCAGGTCGCGTAGATATTCCTCCAGCGATTCCCCGGGGCGTAGACGAGGTGTGGTGAGGAGATGCCACGCGAACACTTCGTTCACCGGCCTCACGTAATGTCTTTTCAGGATCGCGACCGTGTCTGCATATGTTGTCGCGTCTTCGATTAGTATAGAGATTCAGTGGCTCACCCGGACGTGGAGGAGACTCAGCTTCTGTGCCTCGGTGACGGCGGGCGAGGAGGAGGCGGCGAGGTAGGCCTCAAAGCAGCGGAGCCAGTATGAAAAGATTCTTTTTGCTTCAGCTGCCTGTGGGTCGAGTTCCAGTCGGTCAGGTTTGAGGGCAGCTTCCATTGCGATATCTTAGCTTATTAAATTGATGCAATCATCAATTCACACGAGACAATTAGTAGAAGTGAACAGTGGTTTTAATAAGCTAGATCTGTGCCTGCCTGCGATGCTCTGTACTGAGTGCCGCCTACAGGCTGCAGATCTATATACCACCCCCGAGGGGGCGGAGCCACAGGCGGAGCCCACAAGGGCATCAACATAATACAATACAGTGGTGAATTGTAGCAGCAATACGTTCACCACACAGTTTTTTCTTCAGCAAGTTATAAATGGTTTAAAGCATTTTCACACATGCCTCATTACTATAGTATTCATTGGTTCTGTTCATATTGTATACTGGATGAATGGATATAGAAGGCCCATGAATTGGCATAGGGGCGATCAGAGCCATTGGAGGTGAAGCCACCTAAAATGGCTGATTCCCTATTAATTTGGTCAAAACCCGATTTAAAATGGCTAACCGAAAAGGCTGATGGGAAAAGCAGCCAACAGGACACAAACGGACAGAATAGCATATTCGGCTCTGGAGAAGTCGGCCCAGATCGATACTCAAGACTATTAGCAGCACATCAACCCAGACATCTGCAGTTTAATCGGCTATCCCCGGGTATAATTGCAACATATTAGCAATTGAATGCCGGGGCAGACCTGTCAGCGCCTGCAGTGGCCGAAACAAAGACAGGTGAACGACCACCCCCCGATCGAGGAATCGGCCCATTATTGGAGCATATCGAACCCAGTGATTGGGAACAAGTCCAATCACTTGCGACTCAGGGTCAAGGGCCGCCCCGAGAGATGGGAAGCCCCTGGGCCCTATAAAGTGAGGGGCCAAGTTCAGATCTCTCTCTCTCTCCCTTCTTCTCCTGCTCACAACCTTCGCAAGAACATCAACCAGAAACTGTAAGTTTGACTCCAGCGATCGCTACCCGATAGAGATTCCTAGCCATCGACCCGTATCAGCCTTTTGAATCCCGCAGGCCAGATCCAATTCGATAAACCATTTGTTTCCCTGACCTGGTGGGCCATCTCCTAAAGTTAAGTATTGGCCAGTAGTGGTAGGTTTTGATATAGATAGTAGGATTATTGTGTAAGTATTGATTGCTGTACATAACAAATGACCGTTGATTTCAATCTTACTAAGCGGTGTGCTGACCTATTAATCATAGCTCGAGCTTGAACCATGTGGCGGTATCAGAAAGATACCTGGCGACTCGTGAGCAAAGGTGACATAATCAGAGCTAATAAACTAAGGCTAAGAAGAGCAACATAATTGGCGACTCCGCCGGGACCCGACATAGAAGTGGAAAACGACTCCGGGAGAACCAATTTGAATAGAATCCAATTGGAAGCAAAAACAAAAAAAACCACAAGTGTTCAAGCGGTTCTGGTTAATAATTCACAATTCGGAAGTGTGTGTATGCATGCGTAACTAACAGGGTTATAAGGTAAAACTGATAGATTTTTGTTGCGTCAAAACTGTCGGAAGTCTGTATTTTCGGAAATTAGCACAAGCCATACCCGCATCTACGACACTACCTTAGCCCCCTGTTCCAAATTTGAACGTAGCGAGCAGATAAGAGAGATGGCCATGCAGGCAATGCAGGCAGTGCAACGCCTCATGAACCCCGAAGAATTTGCGGTCGCACCGATCAGCAGCATTAAAGTGGGACAGTGTCCCATTTGGGAAGTGGAAATTCGGAAATTCCTGCAGGGCAAAGGATGGCCCGTGTGGAGCGGGTTCTGTAATAATGACGACTCAGGCCCCGGAAGTATAGGGCATACTTGGTGGGAGAACGAGTGAAATTCATAAGAAAAGCTTAGCGAAAGCGCGCAAGCCGATGGCAATCGTGTCCTGCATGGCACAATTGCGAGGCACAGAGGAGGTTGTCAGGACGCTCCGAAAAGAAATAGAAGGCATACATCGAATGAGTAAAATTGATGTATGCGAGATGGAAAAAGAGAACCTGGAACTGAAAAGGCAGTTAGAAGCCAAGGACGAAGAGGTGGTTGACGCCAAACGGGGTCACCAGTCTTGTCTGGTGCATTTAAGCAGTTTTCAATCCCAGTATGTGAAGGCTTATCAGGACACGCAGCGTGCAGTCCTGGTTAAGAAAGAGACAGAGAAGCAGGTGGAGACGCTACAAAAGCAATGTAGTGATCTCAAGGCAGCCTTGAGGGCGCTCCACGCTGCAACCACGGAACAAAGGCAGAGTACCTTAGATCACGCGAAGTGCCGAAAGCAAATTGCAGACCTGCAATCACTGCTTTCTGTCCAAAAGGGATTCCAAGAAACCTTTGGGGAAAGTTTAGAGCGGGAAGATGGCCCTGATTGGGAAGAATTTCAGGAGACAGCGCAGAGATATGTTCAGGGGACATGTGCGCAAGGAAAGCCCCAAAGGAGGAAAGCACCCCTACCCCCCACACAGCAGGTAGTACAGGCTCCCATGAACCCTGTAACAACCCACCGCACAGCCACAGCAGATGAGGGGGAAGTCTTATATTCCACCCCCCTCACAGTGACCCAATTATGGGACGCGTGTGCTAAAATCACACCGTTCCTCCCCGCTTCAGACCCCCACCATTTCTTTGCCACCGTCAAACACCAGGTGACCATGTACAGCCTGGATGAGAAAGAGCAGGTAAAGCTCACGGTCCTCAGCTTAGACCCATCGGTCGCAGCAGCCCTTCCCGACCCACAGAATGTAGGAGGAGGCACACTTGCAGAAATGCATGCTGCGATCCTGGATGCGATCGGGTATAACCGGGGCGACCCCGTAGATGGCCTAAATAAGTGCAGACAGAAAAAGTCTGAACATCCCACAGCGTTTGCAGGACGCTTGTGGATTCACTTTGAAGCCGTTTTCGGAAACGTAGACCGTGCCCATTTGTCCGCAGACGATATGGCCAAATGGACCCGCACCCTTATCTCCCATGCCACGGAAGCAGGACAGAATGCCTGTAGTAATTATGACCCCTCGGAGGAGGCTCATAATGAGAAGTGGGTGGTCAAAAGATTGTCCCGCGTTTGGGAACAGTTGGCTCACAATAAACCCACCGCTAGAACCCCCGAGGAAAAACAAGCCGCCGCAGACGTGCAGGCAGTAAGAACCACTCTTCACAACCCCGCCTGGGTAAACGAGGGAAAGAGCAGCCCCCCAGCAAAACCACAAGAGTGCTACAATTGCGGACAGTTGGGACATTTTGCCAAAGAATGCAATGGCCCTAAAAAGCCACAGAGAGCCCAACAGACAGGCACTATCAATAAGAAAAAACAGGACCCATACATAGCGTTAGCGCCCAGTCCGATCAGACAGACTTCACCGGAACGGACTGACGGTGTACAGGCTCCCCCAGTTGGGTCTGCGATACTCTTTGGGATAGGTCAGGACGACCCGTAGTCGCAGCGAAAGTTAGGGGACAGCCGATCGAGCTTCTCTGGGACACAGGAGGGTCCCGCACCACCTTAAATTCCTCCACCCTTGGTAAGGACACGTGGCCCACCACAGCCACTATCACCCTCAGCGGCTTTACAGGCCACTCACAGCAGGGACACATCACAACCCCTGTACCCATCCAACTCAGAACCATTAACACAAAACACCCCGTTGTTTTAGTCGACCTACCCCCAACAGCAGAGCACATTTTAGGGATCGACTTCATGAATTCCCACCACCTATCTTTCGACCCAGTCAACCAGTGTGTCTGGAAGATGGCGAAGTCCGCTAGAGCCCCCGCAACGCTCACCATAGGGGACTATATGAACAAAATTAGCGCAGTGGGCGAGTTTTGGTTCAACCCCACCACACTCAGCACGGACCGACAGGTTAGGGCAGTCCTGCAAAAGAACAGGGCAGCATTCGCGACCCACAAACACGACTGTGGACGGATGACTGGCTCCGTACAAATAACAGGACCGGACCCTGGACCCCAAAAGCAGTACGGATTCCCCCTAGAAGCAGAGGGAGAAATCCGCAAGGTTATAGAAAGTTTATTAGAGCAGGGCGTCCTAAGATCGGTAGCCTCAACTAATAATGCCCCGATTTGGCCAGTAAGGAAGCCCGACGGATCATGGCGCTTGACCATTGATTATCGGGAACTCAATAAAGTCACCCCCGTAGCAGCCCCCACCGTTGCAACAAGTCCCGAGACCATGCTCAAACAGGGACTCCATGCCCGATATTTCACGGTTTTGGACATCAGTAATGGGTTCTGGTCCATTCCATTGGCAAAGGCGTGCCAGTATAAATTTGCCTTCACTTTCCGAGCGCAGCAATACACATGGACATGCCTGCCACAAGGCTTCCACAACTCCCCCTCCATTTTCTGGCAAATAGACTAGCGAAATGTTCTCGCCCCGAATGCCTGGTACAGTATGTAGATGATCTACTACTGCAGACAGACACAAAGGAAGAGCACATTGAGCTTCTGTCCGAACTCCTGGAATTACTACATTCCATTGGCTGTAAAGTAAACCCCAAAAAGGCCCAGATATTGGAAGAGAAAGTGGTATATTTGGGTACTATTATCACACACGGCAAACGCGAGATCGAGCACAAAAGAATTGCCTCGATCGCTAATTTGCCCCGGCCCCAACACGTTTCAGCCCTCCGGTCGTTTTTAGGACTGGTTGGCTACTGCCGAAATCACATTGACGGTTTTGCCAGTAAGGCAGCGCCCCTCTCAGACCTCCTAAAGAAAGGAGCCCCCTGGGCATGGCGTCCGCAGCATACGGATGCTGTAGAATCATTAAAACAGGCGCTCATAGCCGCCCCCGCACTATAAGTTCCCGACCCGCTTTCCCCTTACGCAATAGAGGTAGCGACCACCAACCGCACCCTTTCAGCTGTGCTCCTGCAGGAACGGCACGACCAGCTAAGACCCGTGGCTTATGCCTCCAGAATTTTAGATACTGTGGAGCAGGGATTCTCAGCCTGTGAGAGACACCTGCTCACAGTTTTCTGGGCAGTCCAGTACTTCTCATACATTACCGGACTGAACCCCATCACCATTTTGACCGAGCACACCCCCACCCAACTTTTAGAGACGGACGACTTAAAGATGGTACCGTCAGCCAAATCCGCGCTGCTAGATGGACCCTTCTCTTACAAGGACGGGACATCACAGTCAAACGGACCAAAACACACACATACTTAGCGGACAATCTACAGTACCCCGGAACCCCCCATGAGTGTGAAATCATCTCGCCCCACCATAATACAGGCCCCTTTATAGCTAAAACACCCCCCAGAAATCTAGCCACTCCATCTCAAAAGCCCCCTCACCCGGACACGTGTGATCCCATTAGGATCTATGTGGATGGATCTTCCACAGTCGTGGATGGGCAACGCATAACAGGTTGTGGGATTTATGTGGAGGACGCGCAGGGTCGCACCCTCGAGGAAAACGCATTAAAATTACCCGGACACTTAGGCGCGCAGGCAGCAGAGCTCGCGGCCATCGCTTACATTGTAGAGCACCCAGATTCCTTCCCCAGCCCAGCAGACGTATATTCAGACAGTCTATACGTGTGCAACAGCCTCACTGAACTTCTGCCCCTCTGGGAAACAAGAGGATTTGTTTCCGCGGATGGGAAACCCCTCCCCTCAGCCCCATTACTCCGCCATATTCTGGAAAAAGCCAAGAACAGGACTTTTGGCATTATAAAAGTCTGCAGCCACCACAGTTCCTCCCGCCTGGAAATGTAAAAGCCGACGGACTGGCTAAGGCAGGATCCAGGCATGGGTACTTTTGGAAGCCCCCCGAGGGCGCCCTAGTGAGTGCGCCAGTGAGTGCAGTTCAGGTCGTGCAGACTAGGATCAAAGATCTAGTAGAGGCCCAGAAGCAGGATAGCGCTCTCACTGAAATCATGAAAGGGAAGTTTCCAGCCTCATACGAGAGGTACAGAAATACAATAACCACACATGACGGTGTGGTGCTAAAGGACACCCTTTATGTAGTTCCTGAGCAGGATAGGAACCAAATAATCTGTTTATTCCATGATGGCCATGGACACCAGGGAATCAAACCCACCGCAGCCCACCTCAAACAGCTTTGTTGGTGGCCAAATCTCAAAGAGGATGTATCCCATTACATTGATAATTGCCTCATCTGCGCTCAGAACAACCCAGATAGATATGCCAAAAAGGCACATCTCAGCCACACCCGACCCGTTAACGGCCCCTGGACTAACCTCCAGATCGATTTTATAGGTCCATTGCCCCTTGCAGGAATGGCTATAAATATGTTCTGGTGGTCATAGACACTTTTACAAAGTGGGTGGAAGCATTTCCAGCCCGCACCAACACCGCGAAAACCACAGCCAAAATCCTAACCCACCACATCTTTACAAGATGGGGACTCCCCCGCAGTATTGAGTCGGACCAATGTTCTCACTTTACGGGACGGGTCATGCAGAATGTCCTCACGATATTTGGCATAACCCAAAAATTTCACATTGCGTACCACCCACAATCGAATGGTATAGTGGAGCGCATGAATCGGACCCTAAAAACCACCCTTAGGAAAATGGTCCAGCAGAACAACACCACTTGGGATTCTGTCCTCCCCTTTGCGCTGATGTTTTTGCGTAACACTGTTTCCACCTCCACAGGCTACACCCCACACACCCTCATGACCGGATGCCCCATGAAAGGGACAGAGTACTTGTTGGGTTTAGACCTGACCAGCCCTGAAGTTACGGCCCTCACCCACGAGAAAGCCGTTGGACAATTACTTGCGAATAAAAAAACGGCTCAGTTAGCAGCCGCTGTTAAACTGGACACTAAAAGAAAACAGAGCAAGGCCTGTTTTGATAAGGCAGTACATGCAACGGAGTATAATATAGGACAAGAAGTGATGTTGTCTGTGTATAACCCCAGCACATTTCTGTTTCCGAAATACTCGGGTCCGTACTCCATTACGGATAAAGTAAGCCCATCGGTATATAAAATCAAATACCCAAATGGTAACTTCCTGGTTTCATATTAACCAGTTGAAGGTTTATGGAGCTCAGTCAAACCACGCCCACCACGTCATGCTTGACGCAACAGACCACACCCCCTCCACAGCCAACGTGACCACACCAACCCCCACCACGTCCAGCCCAGGCACGGACCCGCCCCCGACCCCACCCTCAAAATTTACACTCCGCCCCGGAACGCCCACAGACTGCAGCAGCAGAGACAGCGACTGTGACTCCAACGACAGCCACAGCACGCCCCCCTACCATCCCCATACAACCGGACCCACACCCAGTGACTCCGATTTCGACTCCAGTGATCCCTTCATGATCACCTTTCTAAATAACCAACACCACCAACCACCGAACCACATGGACGACCCCGACTTTGTCCCCACCCAACTCAACAATACGCATTGGCACCGCGACAACTCCTACAGACCCGTCCGCAACGACGAGAGCGACCCCCACTTACACCAAGCCGCCCTTTCCACCCTACTTCACTCCAGAGTCTGGCACCCGGGAGAAGGGGACGACCTCGAGTCAGACCCCCAATCCGCCAACCCCTTTGCGACCCTGTTCGCAACAGAGAACTGAGGTGTCCACATGATGATTTAAAGGAGACACTTGGTGAAAAGTGTTGTCCTTCCTGATGGAATCTGCAGAATGTTTTATGTTGTTAGTAAGTTCGTTTAATGTTGTTTGTCCGACAGGAGAATTTTTCGCACACGCCCATTCTGCCGAAACCTCTGAGGACTTGCCTCAGAGACCCACCGCTGCCACACGCTTGTACAGAGGAACTAGCTTTTCAGCTGATACTTGTTCGGGTATCAGACGCCCGATCGTAACTGCTCTTCTGATTTGACGGGAGAATCAAAGCAGCAACCCCACCATGATGACTACATTTTTGCCCGTTCTTGTCGGTTGCTCAGGCAGTGGAAAATCGGCGTGAGACCCGCCCTGCCTGGGGACCCCCCCCCCGTTGGTCAAAAACGCTCGGGTAGGGGAGATACGGTATTGGTAGCCGTCCTACCCGGGGACTCCATCCAAATCTTACCCGTCGCGGCCCATACGCACCTCATTCGACCTTTTCCTTTCAAAAACAGTTTATTTATTTAGGCAACCTTTGGGTTGCTGCCAAATGCTATTTACATCCAGGAACATTTGGATGATAAACTTAGCACTGGTCCACCATTGGGAAGTGTGCCGTGTCCTAACATTTGTTTTGGAAAAAAAAATGAGGGAGTCACATAGAGTGACCAATTATAAGGGAATAATTGGCCCCGCAGGACAGACACGCTAACATACCGGATATTAAACCAAGGTAGTTACAGATACTATGCTTGTTTTACAGAACTCCAGAAGCTCCAGGACCGGAGAAAACAGAGAACACAAAGAAAGAAAAGAAGGAGGACAGCCATGAGGACTTCTTTCATCGTGCTCAACATCTTTTATTTGGACATTTGGTTGCGCGGGAACGCGGACCCCATTACTCCAAACCCCCCTACCGTTAATGTTTCACTGCCCCGCAGTACCGAGGGCCCAGTCACCAGCCACGCTGCACTATCCTGGTGTGCCAAGTTCATAACTTGGTACTCCCTGTCGTACGTTATTGAGGCACTATTAGCGTTGGCGATACTCTGCTGTGCAGTGCAGACTATGTGCCTCCGCAAATGGAGATGGAGAGCCCCGGTATATCGGATCCAATCCCCTATATTCGGTTATGACCAGACCCCAGACCCTCTGAACCTATAAAACAAAAAATAAAGAACAAGCACTTGCGTTTTTCTGTAAATAAAAGATGTACAAAACTGCCAGTAACAAAAAAATGTATGATCCTGAGCTTGACTGCCAAGCCAGGAAAGAATATATGGAATGTTATGATTGTTGTTGTATGTTTTAGAGAGATAGGATGATGCAATGCTTGATGAGTGTATTTAGGTAAAATTAGAGGTTCCAAGTTTTTATTTTTCTTGATGCATGCCCCTGCCTGACATAGCGCCCTCAAGAATTGTTTCGGTAAATTTTTGTGCATACCTAGGATCAGAGTAGTGGCCATGTAGGAGGTGTCCCCCGCCCCGGTCAGGGAACGCAAAGGACAAAATTTAAGGAGGGACTGTAGCCACCTAAAATGGCTGATTCCCTATTAATTTGGCCAAAACCCGATTTAAAATGGCTAACCGAAAAGGCTGATGGGAAAAGCAGCCAACAGGACACAAACGTACAGCTGCAGACAGAATAGCGTATTCGGCTCTGGGGAAGTCGGCCCAGATCGATACTCAAGACTATTAGCAGCACATCAACCCAGACATCTGCAGTTTAATCGGCTATCCCTGGGTAAAATTGCAACACATTAGCAATTGAATGCCGGGCAGACCTGTCGGCGCCTGCAGTGGCCGAAACAAAGTCAGGTGAACGACCACACCCCGATCGAGGAATCGCCCCATTATTGGAGCATATCGAACCCAGTGATTGGGAACAAGTCCAATCACTTAGGACTCAGGGTCAAGGGCCGCCCCGAGATGCGGGAAGCCCCTGGGCCCTATAAAGTGAGGGGCCAAGTTCAGATCGCTCTCTCTCTCCCTTCTTCACCTGCTCGCAACCTTCGCAAGAACATCGACCAGAAACTGTAAGTTTGACTCCAGCGATCGCTACCCAATAGAGATTCTTAGCCATCGACCCGTATCAGCCTTTTGAATCCCGCAGGCCAGATCCAATTCGATAAACCATTTGTTTCCCTGACCTGGTGGGCCAGCTCCTAAAGTTAAGTATTGGCCAGTAGGGGTAGGTTTTGATATAGATAGTAGGATTATTGTGTAAGTATTGATTGCTGTACATAATAAATGACCGTTGATTTCAATCTTACTAAGCGGTGTGCTGACTTATTAATCATAACTCGAGCTTGAACCACGTGGCGGTATCAGAAAGATACCTGGCGACTCGTGAGCAAAGGTGACATAATCAGAGCTAATAAACTAAGGCTAAAAAGAGCAACAGAGGTGGGGAGAGGGGCACCAGTTGACATAGTGTTGGTATGGAATTGGCAGAGGAAGTGAATAGGGTGTGAGAATTGAGGGCCTAAAATGTAACCAAACAACTGGGGTGAAGTCTCAGAGAACTAAGGCAGGTCTTTTAATCTGCCTGCCTCAGCACTCACCTGTCCCTCTGGCCATCTCTGATATGCTTCTGGGGACGGCAGACCTGACTTTATCCTGCACCGACCGTCCGAATCTCCTCCATTCGGGAGCCTTGCTTACGGAGGTGAGTCAGGAAAATCTGAGGATTTCCCAACTCAATTCACATTCACTTTGGTCGTAAGTACCAGGGCTGAAGTGTTGGATAAATATATGACTTAAAAACTGTCTTTCAATTACATCCATGTGCCCTGATTCAATTATCCCAAACCCGCTAACTTTGAGCCTGCATTCCATTTCGACTCTTCTTGAAATAACTCAGAAGACATAGAATCATGGAATCACTGCAGTGCAGAAGAAGGCCATTCGGCCTACCGGGTTTGCACCAACCCTCTGAAAGAGCACCCTATCTAGGCCCAAGCCCCCACCCTACCCCGTAACTCCACCTACCCTTTTGAACACTAAGAAGCAATTTATCATGGCCAATCCACCTAACCTGCACATCTTTGGACTGTGTGAGGAAACCAAGGTACCCAGAGGAAACCCACGCAGACACAGGGAAAATGTGCAAATTCCACACTGACAGTCACCCAAGGCTGGAATTGAACCTGGGTCCCTGATGCTGTGAGGCAGCAATGCTAACCACTGTGCCACCTATGAATTAGTGATATATTCAAAGGAGAAAACTTTTAAGCCCTGATGGGGCTGGCAAGTGTGAAAGCAGGTGGGAATGGATATCTGCATTGTTGGCCAACATGTCTGCTTCCCAGATCTTTGCTGCCCTGGGTCCTGTTCCCAGAGGCGAGATGGGGGACCGGCTCTACTGCCCACCTGCAAGTGGTGCGTAGCTAATTAAGGGGATCAAATAGCCACAGATGGCTATTGTCAGAGGTCAACACTGAGCTGGCTGCTCAGTCTTTCTTTTACTTAAAAGTTAAAAAAGTTGAAAAGTGCTCGATCTTGAGGCATCCCCTCTCTCTCTCTCTCTCTCGCTCTCTCGTTCTCTCCTTCTCCCTCATTGAAAGGCAGCCTGCTGCTTCCTCAGTATCGGAGGGAGACCGTCTTATTTGGATGGCAAGTCTGCCCTCTAGCCAGCAATTGGTCAATTTGAGAAAACTCACTGCTGGGTGGCTATTTCCCACACAGTGTAAGCTTCTGGACACCATGATTCTGACTTCATGGTCCCGAAGCCCATAAGTGTTGTGACGAATGAGCTTCTGGTTGTGTAATAACCTGTAGTAACCTGCACAGGACTCATCCAGCTGGGGATGATTGTTCCCCGTGCTCAATTGGACTGAGTTAGCCCAGCACTAGCATAAAAGGCCGGCAGCTGTAGAGCCAGCTAAAAAGGGAACGAGGACCTGGTGAAAGGTAACTGGGCCCTGGGCTTTTATGATGCTGTTGCTGAAATAAAGGACTTTTAAGAAGCTTGTTGTACTCCCCTGGCTTTATCACAGGTTGGCAGTTATCTCCTGATTTTGTCTTACTGGTAACAGCATTGACTGAAAGAACACCTGAGAGGCTATACATTGGACACACATCTTGAGTTTAGGTTTAAAAATAAATTATTTTTGGCACTGCTGTGTCTTTTATATCCCTTACCTTTTTTTATATAAATTTAGAGTACCCAATTCATTTTTTCCAAGTAAGGGGCAATTTAGCGTAGCCAATCCACCTAGCCTGCACATCTTTGGGTTGTGGGGGCAAAACCTATGCAAACACTGGGACCTCGGCGCCGTGAGGCAGCAGGGCTAACCCACTGCGCCACCGTGCTGTCCCTTTATATCCCTTACCTAGCTCACCTTGATGACCTTGCATCTGACACTGCACCAATACTTCCAGCATTGTCCTTGCTCCACCAATTGCTCCCTGTCCCACATCACATTTCACCTTGTACACTTCTGTTATATCAGCCATTTAAATGTGTGTCTGCTTGCCCTGTCCTAACTCTGGCCTCACACTTTCTGTGTATCACCTGTGAAATCTTCAAGCAGCTGATCCACATTGGGTTTCAAGGCTGGGTGTGAAAAAAAGCAAGGGATGCAGTCAGAAAGGACAAAATGGAGCAGAAAGAAACAGCACCAAAGATGCAGAGATACAGGACTGAGAAACAGATGTGGAAAAATTGGCATAAGAGTTTACAATGGACACAAATGTACAGAAGACCACAAGGTAAGTACAGATGAGGAAGGTAATTTTTTGATGGTCCTTTTTGCACACAATTTATTCAGAATCACAGAACAATATAGCACAGACGAGGCCCTTCGGCCATCAAGTCTGCACTAACGCATGAAAGAAACCTGACCTGTCTACCTAATCTCATTTGCCAGCACTTGGCCCATAGCCTTGAATGTTATGACATGCCACGTGCTTATGCAGGTACCTTTTAAAGGATGTGAGGGAATTCACCTCTACCACCCTCCCAGGCAGTGCATTTCAGACCGTCACCACCCTCTGGGTAACCAACTTTTTCCTCAAATTCCCCTAAATCTCCTGCCCCTCACCTTGAACTTGTGTCCCTTTGTGACTGACTCTTCAACTTAGGGAAAAAGCTGCTCCCTATCCACCCTGTCCATGCCCCTCATTATCTGGTACACCTCGATCAGGTCCCCCTTCAGTCTTCTCTGCTTCAGCAAAAACAATCCAAGCCTATCCAACCTCTCTTCATAACTTAACTGTTCCATCCCAGGCAACATTCTGGTGAATCAGCTCTGCACTCCCTCCAGTGCAATCACATCCTTCCTATAATGTGGCGACCAGAACTGCACATAGTACTCCAGCTGTGGCCACACCAAAGTTCTGTAGAACTCCAACATGACTTCACTGCTTTAATAATCTATGCCTCGATTGATAAAAGCAAGTGTCCCAGATGCCTCTTTCACCACTCTATTAACCTACCCTCTGCCTTCAGAGATCTATGGACAAACATGCCAAGACCCCTTTGTTCCTTGGAACTTCCCAGTGTCATGCCATTCATTGAATGCTTGCTTGTCACATTGCTCCTTCCAAAGTGTACCACCTCACACTTTTCAGGGTTAAATTCCATCCACCATTTTTCTGCCCATTTGACCACGTCGCATTTCTTTATACCACCTTCGACACGTCCTTTTCAATGCTGAAAAGCCCAACATGTTCTGGTATTTTATCTCAGCTGAAAGCTCAATGAGAGGATCATCCTCGTAACAATTTTCTGCAGTTCCTAAGTTATTTGAATATCGCCCTTATATCCTGATTAGAACTGGACATAATAATTAAGGTACAGTTTGCCTAGAGCACTGTTGTTTGATGAAAACTTCTTCTAGCTTGTAATTTTGCAGCTTTGCACAAAGAGTGACTTGCAAGCCCCTTTCACTACCTCAGAATCGCAAAGTGCTTGACAGCCAATGAAGTCCTTTTGAAAAGTAGTCAACGGAGGAAGTACAGCAACCAATGGTGCACTGCAAGGTGCCACAAATTGCTATTTTCTTCATGACCACATACATTTTTTAATGCTTGGGAGGTGAGTATTGGCATGGAAACTGGATCACTGCCCTGCTCCACATTGGAAAACTGCCATGGATCATTCATATGAGAGATCAGATAGTTTAACATTGCATTCAAAGGAGAGCACCTCTGCCAGTGTAGTACACCCTCAGTCCAGCGCTGACGTGTCAGCCTTGATTTTGGTGCTCACGTCTCTGCAGTAGGACTTGAACCCACAACCTCATGACTCAGGCAAAATGCTACCAACTGACCCATTTCTGACCCCTCAATATAATTCAGCATTCTTTTGTTCATTGCAGCTCTTCTACAGGATGGACATTGAGACCTCAATGTTCACATCGATGGAAGGGCTCCACGCCTTAGCCAAAATGGTGCCGTAGCGCCAATTCAGCAAGTGCCACCCCAAAACTCAAATCCACCATTTCCTTTAGGGACGGGGGGTGGGGGGGTGGGGATGGGGGGTGGGGGGACAGGGGGTGGGAATAGGGGCCGGAGATTTTTCACATATCTGGTTCAGGAAGGCCGCGCATTTAAAAATTTGACTCGCAAGCAATTTATGACACCCACGTTTCTGAAACATAACTCTTTGGATGTTTGAGGAAAAGGTTTAAATTTACTGTTTGGAGAGGACAGATACCCTTTTGGAAGGTCCAGATACCCCTTCTGGATTGTTAACAGTGTATATTAATGTGTGTAAAAAGTTAGCTAAGCTGTGTAGAACTGTGCAGCTGTCAAGTCACTTAAATCCCCATCCTTTTAAAAAAGCATTTGTGGGTGTGGGGGGGGGGGGGGGGGGTGGGGGCAGCCTGCTGGGACTCTCAGTTGAGACAGAATGATGCTTGCAATTTAAATAGTTGTTTCTTGACATAAACCTGAGAGTTATCAATGTAGGATTAGCACTGTTTTACGATCCCAGCTGTTATTGACACTGGACAAGTCAGATCCCAGAGTGAAACCTAGCTTGATAGATCCTACACAGAGCCCTCTTTCAGGACATTGCAATAGGTCGGCTCAAGCTACTGTGACTTGATTCAATAATGTAATTTTCCATCATGAACCTGATCTCTTCCCTCACATGGGCTAACTTCTCTGGATTTAGTCTGTAATGATAATGCAATATCAGCAACACATCCCGACATTAACATTATGTACGGTCAAAGATTTTTTTTCTCTGGTCTTTTCACACAAATTGATTCCTGAGTTTGAAATAGCTTTCGTAAATCGTCTCAATGGTTTTCTAAAATATAGCTTAATATTACATTTTTTTTAAAATTTAGAGTACCCAATTATTTTTTTTCCTATTAAGAGCAATTTAGTGTGGCCAATCCACTGAACCTGCACATCCTTGGGTTGTGGGGGTGAAACCCACAGGGCCACAGGGAGAATGGCCATGTGGAGTTTGCACAATGTGCAAACTCCACATGGACAGTGACCCAGGGCCGGGATTTGAACCCGGGTCCTCAGCGTCTTAATATTACATTAACTTTTTAATCACCTCCATATTATCCAATTTGGTTACTGGAGTGTCAACTTTAGAATTTTGAACTTCTGATTCATTCTCAGTGTTCTGATATTTTAATATCACTCCCTACTTCTTTTATTACTGTAAATACACTCTTATCTTGACTATTAGCCCTGTCATAATATTGTTTAACATTATGCTGACTCTTCCTCCTGTCTGGAGTACTCATTATATAATTTAAAGCAATGAGTTTCTTTTTGATTTGAGACGGTCCAGTGAACCTTTTAATGGTTCATCCGAGACAGGTAACAATACAAACATCTTGCCCCCAGCGAAACAAATTCGAGCTTTGGCATTTTTATCTGCTCTAATCAGTATTGTTTGTGGAGCAATTTTCAAATGCTCACAGGCCAACTCACACGCTTTGGTAAATCTCTCCTGGAAACATGACATTGAGGTCCAAAGTGTGTTCTCTGTGACTTGGTGTATAGTTTTTTCCTAAATTAAGGGGTACTCTCACCCCATGTCTCTAGATCTATTTAAAAGGATTCATTAGGGGGCACTCCTAATAGCAAACATTAAAAATGTAATTACTTTACCCCACTCGTCAGGACATTTCTGACAACAGGCTTTAATCATGGTTTTTAAAATACGATGCAATCTTTCTAACGGTCCTTGTGACTGAGGAAGATAAGATGAAGACTTCAAATGTTTTAGTCCAAAACTATTCATCACCTCTTTTGAATATTTGTGACATAAAGTTTGAGCCTCGATTGGATTGGATTGCTTTCGGTAATCTGTACCTTGTAAAAAATTCAATTAACTTTTCCACTATCACTTTTGCCATAGTTTTCCCCAAAGGCACCATCTCAGGAAATCTTATCGAAACATAATTTCTGGTTTCAGGTAAGGGTCCTGCACAGTCTATTAAGACCCTGCTAAACAGTCCTTCAAAATCACCATGAAGGCTGACCTCAAGAAATGGAACCTAGATGCCAATGCCTGGGAGACCCTTGCTCAGAAGAGACCTACTTGGAGGAACCTCCTGACTGAAGGGACACAATTCTTCAGTATGAGGAGGCGCGAAATAGGAGCATGAGAAAGGAATACCTGCGACCTAGAATCCAACCTTCTGGAAACTCCCGCCAAGTGAGTGATTGAAGATGTGGCTCTAAGATCAGGTTCATCAGCCATGCAAGGACCCACAGAACCCATGACTAATAATACAAAGTATCTGAGGTGGACAATCGTACTCGTTAGCGAGTGATCGCCCCGAAAATTACATACACTCTGAACCCAGTCTATCCATTGTAGTTCCTTTAATGGAATTAACATCCTCATGAAAAATCAAAGTTTAAAAAAAATCTTTTTTTTAAAACTTTCTGTGACACCATACCCACTTTATACAGCAAAGTACCTTTTTAATGGAATGAACATCCTCATGACAAACTAATTTAAAAAAAAAATATCTTCCTTTCACTTTATTTGCATTTAAAATATATTTATAGACGCTCAACATTAATAATATAAAAAATTAACCCACCAAAAGGCTCCCAATACCTCTTACCTCTGCTCGATATTCTGGACCGGGAAAAAAAAGCACATAAAACCCTGTAAAAACTTACCTCACATCGGGGTAAGCTAGCCAAGTTAGCGCTGTCCATTTAATTTTCACCTGTCTTCTTGATCAGCATTCAAATAAAAGCAGGCCGAAAGTTTCGGAATGTCACGCTTCCAATCCGCATGCCCCGACATAGACACTTGTGGCTGGTCGCGCCGCGCATGTGCGGCTGACAATCAACTTGGGGAGGCAGTGGTATCGCCTCTGGACTAGTAATCCAATGACCCAGAGTACTGCTCTGGGGTCCCAGATTCAAATCCCACCACTGCAGATGGTGAAATTTGAATTCAAATTTTAAAAAATCTGGAATTAAAAGTCTAACGATGACCATGAAACCATTGTCGATTGTCGTGAAAAACCCACCTGGTTCACTAATGTCCTTTAGGGAAGGAAATCTGCCATCCTTACCTGGTCTGGCCGACATGTGACCCCAGACCCACAGCAATGTGGTTGATCCGTAACTTCCCCCTCAAGGGCAATTCGGGATGGGCAATAAACGCTTGCACAGCCTGTGATGACCACGCCAATGAACGAATTAAAAAAAACTTAAGTCGGAAAAATGACCGGAAGGTACTAGCCATTGTTACAAAACAGCATTGCCACTCTTGATCTCTTCCCCCTCCCCTTGCGAAGAAAGGGGAAGATAAAGGAAGAAAATAGTGGAGCGAGGTACATTTGTGAGCAAACTTACTGTTTAGTTATGCATGCCGACAGAACCATTGCTTTGTCCAAACCATGGGCGGGATTCTCCGACCCCTCCGCCGGGTCGAGAATCGCCGGGGGCGGCGTGAATCCCGCCCCTGCCGGCCGCCAAATTCTCCAGCACCGGAGATTTAGTGGGGGCAGGAATCGCGGCACGCCGGTCGGCGCCCCCCCCCCCCCGGCAATTCTCCGGCCCGCAATGGGCCAAAGTCCTGCTGCTGTAATGCCGGCCCCGCCGGCGTGAATTAAACCACCTCCCTTACCGGCGGGACCAGGCGGCGCGAGCGGGCTCCGGGGGGTGCCCCCACGGTGGCCTGGCCCGCGATCCGGGCCCACCAATCCGCGGACGGGCATGTGCCGTGAGGGCGCTCTTTCCCCTCCGCGTCGGCCATAGCCTCCGCGATGGCCGACGTGGAGGTGACCCCTCCGTGCTCATGCGCGGGGATGATGTCAGCAGCCGCTGACGCACCCGCGCATGTGCGGACATCCTCCGGCCGGTAGAGTCCCTTCGGCTCCGGCTGGCGTGGCGCCAAAGGCCTTCCACACCAGCCATCGGGACGGCAACCACTCCGGCGCGGGCCTAGCCCCTAAAGGTGAGGGCTTGGCCCCTAAAGGTGCCGGAGTGGTTCACGCCACTCCATCCCACCGGGACCCCCCGCCCCGCCAGGTAGGGGAGAATCCCGCCCCATAGGAGTGAAGTGGAAAATCAGCCCCTCTATCGAAAAGGTTAACAGTTTGCCTTCTCATTGGTGCCTTTGAGTCAAATGGTGCAGGCTGACATTTCTGGGTTCCATCTGAAGGAATTTGCTGCACTGTTGAAGTGCTGGCTTTTGGTTGCAATGTTAATCTGAAGATCCATCAACCTGTTCAGCTCCCATGTGGAGAAGGGGATTCTCTCAGTGGCTCAGCAGATATTCCTGCTGCAGCTAGCACCCCCAAAGTTAGATTATCCATGTGCTGTTTTAGGACTTTGCTGAATTCAAATGGACGACAATAACAAAAGTGACTGATGTTCAAAAGAAATGCATGAATTGTCGAGTGCTTTCTTATGTCCCAATGATGCAATGAGATACCCTAAATAGTCTCTTTGGTCATCTGTGTAATATTTAAAATCTTAACTGTAGCTTGTGAGGTACTAAAGATGATTTGTTTGAATTTACTAGAATTGCTCTCTAAAAATAATTATTTGCAGTAAAACTGAGCAAACCCAATTATAAAAATGCTGCAAATAATACATGTGTGTTCCCTGTTCAGTCCATTGTCCACCATTGCTTCTTTGACATCGGAGGCTATCAAGCATATTGATACCAAGTGAATATTTTTCAGAAATTATTTAAATTTTGCAAAAGAAATGACTGAAGTACATTGATCTCTTACATCAGTGAAATACAAAGATATCTGTAAATTTAAAATACCTTTATTTATTCACAAAACAATAGGAATTTTAATCAGCAAAAATGACCAGCATATCACTTTCATTTAAGATCATGTTATAACTGTTGAGGATGCATAACACACAAAATTAATGACAAAAATAAGAGCTATGATAAAGTACTGCTGGAAAGTACATAATGCCTCCTCACTGCCAGGTAAGGTATATAAATACAACATTCTAGACATATGCCATCTTATTTTAATTCTAATAATCCTTTCGCACCTTGTACACAATTAGCATTACAGAGGGAGATCTATAAGTATTTAACATAACAAAAAATTGACCCCAAGTATAAAATCTGCAGGTCTCAAAGTCAAAAAAGGGTTAAAATAGAAACCTTCTGAATTAAGACAAAGTTGCAAATGTGCAAGAAATGCAGAACCAGAATCGGTTTTGTGGACAATATTGTTTCTCCCACATAAATGATTGAGCATTGGTTCATTCAGCTAGCCCTTGACGTTGTTTCCTTTTGTTTTCTAATGACAGAGGAAATGTTCGATTATTGTTATGCGGTATTTAACATGCCGAAGTTAGCCATGAGACGGGCAAATAGGATCGGTCAGATTTTCAGCCATATGTAACAAACAAAGCTGTTATGTGCTGGCTGATTACCTGTCTGAGTAAAGGTCTCCTTTAGTTCAGCTGTATAGTGTATTATAGTGATAATGAGGTGTTTATTTCAATATAATGCCTTTTGGGTGGTATTACACGGTAACAGTGATTAGCACTGCTGCCTCACAGCGCCAGCTACCCAAGCTCGATTCTGAACTTGAGTGACTGTGTGGAGTTTGCACATTCTCCCCGTGGATTTCCTCCGGGTGCTCCAGTTTCTTCCCACAGCCCAAAGATGTGCATGTTAGGTGGATTGGCCATGCTAAATTGCCCCTCCATGCATAGGGATGTGCAGGTTAGATTACGGGGATAGGGCGGGTGCTCTTTCGGAGGGTCGGTGCTGACTCACTGGGACAAATGGCCTCCTTCTGCACTATGATCAAATATATATGAATTATTATTAGTGTCTAACAAATGCAAAGAACCAAATGTGCTCTGGAATTTCCATTTTCTTCGGATTGCAAGAATAATTTCAGTAATTTATGCCAACCCTGGCTGACTCATGATAACATTGTTCCAAGTTACTGACTTCAAGTCAAAATCCACAGACAGCAATAGTGACTGAGATATTGCTGCTGATCAGTACTGATCAATTCCTGGCCTGTACTACTTGATATAAACATCGATTATGTGCCTCAGAAGAAACCCTGGAAATGATATGAATGTGTGTTATTGCAGTAAGGACTCGGTTTTGTATCATGCTTCAAAGGATAAGAGCTGGGCTAGATGTTGGCAATATAGTGAAATATTTCTTTTTCTTATTTTAAAATAAATTTAGAGTACCCAATTCTTTTTTTTCCAATATAGAGTGGCCAATCCACCTACCATGCACATCTTTGGGTTGTGGGGGTGAGATCAACGCAAACACGGGGAGAATGTGCAAACTTCACACGGACAGTGACCCAGAGCCGGTATCGAACCTGGGACCTCGGTGCCGTGAGGCAGCAGTGCTAACCACGTACCATCATGCTGCCCATAATATTGTGAAATATTAACAGGCCATGTTATTGTTTGTAATTAGACTATGCGGTCTCTTAATAACACCAGTAATAACTGCAACCATTTTGTAAACTGTGAAATCAGTGCTCATTAGTAAGGCTTTGAAAACTTAATTTTAGGTAATATAATAATAATAATCTTAATTGTCACAAGCCGGGAATAAAACCTGGGACCCTGGAGCTGTGAAGCAACAGTGCTACCCACTGTGCTACCGTACCGCCTTCAATATGAAAATGCAGCAAAACCTAGCTTTGACGCTGGACCAGTACCATCCATTATGTGTAAGGCGGCAGGCAAATGTTGCAGAAGTTGGCAGCAAACCTTTTGAAGTTGTACCACCTGTGTAAACAATACCTGGTCCTTCTGTAGAAACATAGCCTAAAGGTTAATGGCAGCCTCTGTAAATAATGCCTTGCAGAAAAAGAAAATGATGCAGCTTTTGTGAAAGCACTTGTCTTGCAATAAGTCGTGTGGAAAATAAAAGCTTGTCCTGTCTTCAATTCTTGGGTTTATTTGACTGGTGCAAAGCAGGTGTTTATATCGTCCATTGCCTTCCAGAGGCTGGATTGCGTGATTAATAAAAACACACTTGGCCAACAGAAAAACCAAACTCCTGAATGTCATCACCATGATTAAAGACTGCCAAATCTCTCAGAGGTAGAAGATCAACTTCATCAGTGGTCACTTCAAACTCAATTTCATGAGATCCAGAATCGTTCAACTGAAGAAAGACAAAAAAAATATTAAAATATTGCTCATCGCTGATGCTTTGTAACTGATATTGTGACAATAGAGACACCATTTAGAGTGTCAGGGTGCATGTATTACTTACACAATATCACACAAGATCTAAAACAAATGATTGAAATAAAGGGAATTCCATCAATCATCTACTCAGGTAACAAACATATTCTCAATAAAAACAACTACAGTGTACTGGAAAAGTTTCAATGTATTTAAATTATCATACATATCCAAAATAGTGCATGCGCATTTGCAATTATCAACATATTTGGTTGCACTTTTATGTCAATATGGGCGGCACAGTAGCACAGTGGTTAGCACTGTTGCTTCACAGCTCCAGGGTCCCAGGTTCGATTCCCGGCTTGGGTCACTGTCTGTGTGGAGTCTGCACGTTCTCCCCGTGTCTGTGTGGGTTTACTCCGGGTGCTCTAGTTTCCTCCCGCAAGTCCCGAAAGACGTGCTTGTTAGGCGAATTGGACATTCTGAATTCTCCATCTATGTACCCGAACAGGCGCCAGAGTGTGGCGACTAGGGGATTTTCACAGTAACTTTTTTTAAATATAAATTTAGAGTACCCAATTCAGTTTTTCCAATTAAGGGGCAATTTAGCATAACGAATCTACCTAGCCTGCACATCTTTGGGTTGTGGGGGCGAAACCCACGCAAACACGGGGAGAATGTGCAAATTCCACACGGCCAGTGACCCAGAGCCGGGATCGAACCTTGGATCTCGGTGCTGTGAGGCAACAGGGCTAACCCACTGCTCCACTGTGCTGCCCACTTTTCACAGTAACTTCACTGCAGTGTTAATGTCAGCCTACTTGTGACATAAATAAAGATTATTACACCATTCAGAACTGAAATCTGACAGTTGCTTGTAACAGTGTCGTTAGACTCATTTCGTACAAATTTCTGAAGTTTGCTCCCAACTTTCCAGCATCTTATTTATAAGAGGATAAACAAATAACTTGCAATCCGTATCTCCCCTTGGTAACATTTTCTTAAGGCGTTGAACAGGGAAAGATTCAACCCGGATTCATTGTTATGGGCGGCAGGGTAGCAAAGTGGTTAGCACGGTTGCTTCACACGCCAGGGTCCCGGGTTCAATTCTGGCCTCGGGTGACTGTGTGGAGGTTGCATTTTATCCCCGTGTCTGTGTGGGTTTCCTCCGGGTTCTCGGGTTTCCTCCCACTGTCCAAAAGAACTGCAGATTCGGTGGATTGGCCATGCTAAATTACCCTTAGTGTCTAAAACGTTAGGTGGGGTCACTGGGTTACAGGGTTAAGGTGGAGACGTGGCCTTTACATTGTGCTCTTTCCTCGGACCTGTGCAGACTCGATGGGCCGAATGGCCTCTTCTGCACTGTAAATTCTATGATTCTAAGATTATTTAGGAGTTTTCACAACCTCATTGTTGGAAGATCTTGTTTCGGGATACAATATTCTTGCATTTTAATATCGTGCTTGACATTTAAAAGACTACGACATGATTAAATAAACTACTGAAAGCTTACTGAGCATCCATCAAAATTGACCGAAAAACCTTTGTGTCCATTATATATTTTCTTCTGATTATCACCCATGAATTGAATCATTCTGTGATCAGTTATATTCATCTTGAATGAATTGAGACCCGGTTTACACTTGTAGGTTACTTTTTGGGTGGCGTACGTGCTGTGAAGCTTCAAGAAACGAAGCTGCACAATGTTCACTCCAGGATATTCAAACTGTAAATACAAAATTAGGATAAGGTGTGGGAAGTATGACGCTTGATACTGAACCTCAGGTTACGGTGTGGTTCTTTTAAAAATAACATTTTAAATCTCAGATTGTAGAGTTATCTCACCACAAATCCTCCCTCTGTGGAGCTGAACCACTGTTGGGCACTTTTCTTTGATTTATCTTTGAACCAGCCTTTGGTAGGTACCTGAATAATATTTTGAAAATAATCAATAATTTCCAATAATTGCCCTTCAACAAAAACTGAACGAATAAAACTTTTCCTGCAATAAGTTTCTTCATTCAGAGTGATACAGCTTTGAAGAAGGCAGTTTGGTCCATCTTGACTGCACCATCTCTTTCAAAGATTAATCTCAATTAATCCAACTTGGGATGGGATTTTCTGCTGCCGTCCTCTGTGGGCAGGTTTGATGGCGGGAGAGGAAAATCTCGTGAGTGGCCTAAATTGCATTTTACGTTGGCAGGAAGTCTCGTCATGATTGTCCTAACACACCCCGCCACCCCCCCTAACGTAATGGGGATCCCGACATTCAACATCGCGGACACCATTTTAATAAATTTGAACCTCATTACCAGGTCTCCGCGCCTGATTATCTCTCCCTGTTAGATAATTGCCGGTGTGAATTACAACTGGTCTCCCACGGCATGCACGTGGCAGACAGACCTCCCAGAGGATGTGCCCCGCCCCTTTACCTCCTCCCTGCTCACCATCCAAGGGTCTAAACACTCTTTTCGAGCAAGGCATCACTTCATGTGCACCTCCTTCAATCTGGTCTGTTGCATTTGCTGCTCCCAATGCTCTATGTTCGAGAGATAGGGTGACCACTTTGCACAATATTTGGTCAGTCCACAAGCAGGACCCAGACTTTCCTGTTACTTGGCATTTCAACTCACCGTCCTGCTCTATTGTACACATGTCTGCCCTTGGCCTGCTGCAATGTTCCAGTGAAGCCCAACGAAAACCTGAGGAAAGCACCTCATCTTCCGATTAGGCATGTTACAGCCTTCTGGAATTAACACTGAGTTCAACAATTTCAGACTGTGAACTCTCTCCTCCACCTTCACCCCAATTTTATCCATTCTTCATTTCTTCCATCTATCTGTTTTTTTCTCATCATTGTCCCCCCCCCTCCCCCCCCCCCCCCCCCTTTCCCTTGTCACCCTACTTGGACAATCTGTTCCCCATTCCTAGTTGTCCTTGGCCACACTGCTTACTTTGTTCCATTAACACATTCTAATCTCTTAATGTGCCACTATCAACACCCTGCTTAACCTTGATTACCTCCATTTACATTCCCTTTGGCTTTCCGTCCACGGTACCGTTGTCAACGTCGCTTTTCTCACTTGCTGCCACATTCTGTGAAAAGGTAAAATTCTTCCCTTGCGGTTTTCCCCCTTTTTCAAGTATATATCTAATTCCCTTTTGAAAGTTACTATTGAAACAGCTTTTGTCATTTTCTTCTGTACTGCATTCAAATTTGTCCTTTCTGCTCGCTGACCCTCCTGGCAGTGGAAATAGTTTCTCTTACTCTATCAAAAATCTATTGGAAACAAAAGGGAATCAAGGGTAAAGGTTGGGGGGATGGGGTGGTGAAGTGGAGATGATGGAAAAGTTAAGTCATGAGCTAACTGAATGAGGAAGCGGACAGCTAGCTGTGATTGACAGGTTGTCACCACATTAAAAGCCGTTAAGTGCTTTCTGCTCAGTAAAAGAGGAAGTGAAAGCGCTTATCTCCTTGATGTTGAGAAACATTGTGATATGGTTGACAGTAGAGTGCTTGAGATGAATTGAAGCGTGAAGGGAGATGAAAATAAATAATCCAGACACCTGGCTGTCGGGTAGCTATTATGCTGTCAATTGCAGCCTTCTAAAAGCTACTTCTTTCGAAAGTGAATAGAAGACTCACAGATCAAAGGATCTGAGGGAGTTTAAAGCCATGTGATGTGTTTTGGCTTTCTATGAAGTAACAGCTGCTGCTTTCTACACTTCTGGCTGAGGCATCAGGTTTAAGGAACAGGCAATTGAAAAAGCAGTTAGACTGCTCTTTAGCTTCCAGGCAGGGATTATTGATATGGGTGGGGGTCTCTGATATGGGGGGGATCGTGGGGGGGGGGGAGGGGGGGGGGGTTGGGTCACCCTCATGCATGCGTGCTGTGGGAGGAGTGATCCAACAATTTCCATGGTGGTAAGGTGGGAAGGATGCCCCCACTCATCAGTGGGCAGGGGGGCAGGATCTGCATTGTCAGGGTGGAGGAGTTCAGCTGCTAGACTCGGATTTGGGCCGCCCGCTCAAAATGATGGCTCGATAGCGGGATTCGTAATGGACCCCGGGAACCGCCCTCCACGCATACCGTTGCATGGCAAGGGAGAATGATTCATTGCTGGGCGCCTGTCCTAGTACCAGCACAGACCAGGAGTGATTCTATTCCAGCGGGAGAACTTAGTCTCCCAAATGGAGAATCCGGCCATTGTATGATTTCATCTGGATATTTGCATTATATTATGATATTGTTGGCCAAATTTGAAAAAACCTTCACACATGCCTGATATCACTTTCAGTGGAAAAGCACCCAGCTCAAAGTTCCTCCACCGATTACCTAGGTGAACAAGATCTAGCTCAAAGCTGCGATCTCCACAATCGAACAACGCCGCCATTACTAACGGGCAGGCATGTTGACAACAGAAGATAGTTCCAGTTCTAGAATGGAATAATGCCACAATTTATGATGGGATCTTTCCATTCATTTTCTATGCCCTTATACCTCATTTTCCACAGTTGGCAAACAAGTTGCTCCATCAGCTGTAAAGTTGCAGTAAACAAGAAGTGCATCATAGGGGCAACCCTGATTGGGGTCGATATAATAGAAGCCTAGTGAGGAACAAAGAAAACAAGTCAAATCACACAATTTTAATGTGGCTGTCTGCCATTGATTGTCACCAATTAAGATTTAAATAATTTCAAATTTACTTTACCATTTGATGTACAAAAAATGTGGTTGTTGTTGGTATAAATCTTTATACTTGCATCAAAATGGATAATAGTGGAGAGCAATGCGGCCTTACAGTCTGGCCTGACTTTCCTGTGGACATTGAAGGTATCTTGTGCCGCTATACTTAGCCATGCATTAGCCTAATTTTTGCAGTTATTTCCAGTTGTTCTTTCGCAAAGAAAAATTTAAATTTACTGAAATAGATTGTGCTTAATTTCCGGAACTTTCTATTCAATGACACAATTGCCAACATTTGCAGTTGCATCTTTACGTTGATACTACAGCAACCTGCTCTTCCTTCCTATGTTACAACAGTGACTGCACTTCAAACGTTCCTCATTGGAGGAGACCTGGGTGTGCTAGTGCATGAATCACAAAATGTTGGTTTACAACAGGTAATTAAGAAGGTGAATGGAATTTTGTCCTTCATTCCTAGAGGGATGGAGTTTAAGACTAGGGAGGTTATGCTGCAATTGTATAAGGTGTTAGTGAGGCCACACCAGGAGTATTGTGTTCAGTTTTGGTCTCCTTACCTGAGAAAGAACATACTGGCGCTGGAGGGTGTGCAGAGGAGATTCACTAGCTTAATTCCAGAGCTGAACGGGTTGGATTACGAGGAGAGGTTGAGTAGACTGGGACTGTACTTGTTGGAATTTAGAAGGATGAGGGGGGATCTTATAGAAACATATAAAATTATGAAGGGAGTAGATAGGATCGATGCGGGCAGGTTGTTTCCACTGGTGGGTGAAAGCAGAACTAGGGGGCAAAATAGCCTCAAAATAAGGGGAAGTAGATTGAGGACTGAGCTTAGAAGGAACGTCTTCACCCAAAGGGTTGTGAATCTATGGAATCCCTTGCCCAGTGAAGCAGTTGAGGCTCCTTCATTAAATGTTTTTAAGATAAAGATAGTTTTTTGAAGAATAAAAGGATTAAAGGTTATGGTGTTTGGGCTGGAAAGTGGAGCTGAGTCCACAAAAGATCAGCCATGATCTCATTAAATGGAGGAGCAGGCTCGAGGGGCCAGATGGCCTACTCCTGCTCCTCATTCTTGTGTTCTTATGTTCTCATTGGCTGTGAAGTCTTTTGGAATGTCCTAAACTGGCAAAAGGGTTTAATCTTTATTTATATAAATTATCATGTAAGTGGATAGACTGGAATAAGCTCCTATTCTGTGATGCAGGTTTTGAAATTATACTGAGGGAAGATGATAGTTCCAGTTATGGGACGGAATAATGCCACAAAGGCTTATCATGCAAGTATTGAACGTTGTTTGTTTTAAATTGAGCAAATCCTCCACCAAAATGACAGACAAGTGATTCACTGCGAATGTGCTGAACACCCAGAAACTGGTTGAACTGTGTAATTTAAATCCACATTCTCCTGTGGTTGGCTGCCCTGCTGCAATTTTCCTCTCAATTCTCTGCTAGACCTGGTAATCTTTTTTGTAAAATTTAGAGTGGCCAATTAATTTTTTCTAATTAAGGGGCAATTTAGCGTGGCCAATCCACCTGTCCTGCACATCTTTGGGTTGTGGGGGCGAAACCCACGCAGAAAGGGGGAGAATGAGCAAACTCCACACAGACAGTGACCCAGAGCCAGGATCGAACCTGGGACCTCGGCGCCGTGAGGCAGCAATGCTAACCACTGCACCACCGTGCTGCCCACTAGACCTGGTAATCTTACACAAAAGATTACCGCTTACATTATTTGCTTACCTGAAAATACTTTGCACAATCATTGGGGAACTCGCATTGTTTCAGTACAGGAGGTCACTTAGAGAGCCATCAACACCACAAACACACAAAGATAAAATACACATGCACATTTTTGCCCCAACACAACTCGTTGGACGGCCTGTTGGACCCTTGTGACACCTGTTGCATGTGCTTAAGTTTTGCTTTCTTCAAGCACTGCCCTTTGTCCTCCTATTAACACATTCGGATATCTTACCTTTATGCAGCTATCAGCACCTTCTGTAGCCCTTCACATTGCATTTGTCTCGTGACCTACACACCTTTGCTGCAATTTATCCTAGCTCCCACCTATCACTGACTACTCCAGCTGCCCCCCCCCCCCCCCCCCCCCCCCCCATACACAGTGTATAATCCAACACATTTCTCCCTCTCGCTAGCTCTGAAGAATGGTCAAACAGACTCAAAATCTTGTGTGGAATCTTGCACTCGAGTACTGGCTGGGGCAGGAAAACTGGTGTGGGGTTGCCATCATCGGTGTAGGGTGGGGAGTGATAGAGCGGACAAAGCCAGTGCCAGAGAGATCAAGGCAACCTTTTTAAAGGGTTCCTTAAACTGCATTAAAAAGGAACTCTCCCCCACCTGCCCACAGACACGGGGCAACCCTCACATCCTTGTACAAGCACCGGGGTAATCCCCCTTACACACACATACAAACACCAGCCCCCACCCCCCACCCATCCTCCCATACACACCCACCAGAGCCACCACCACCCAATTCCATCCCCCTCCCTCAACACACACAGCGGGTCAAATCCCCTCTACCCATACACACAAGCACTAGGGCGTCCAACTCCCCACCCCCCACCAGTTCCCCCCCCCCCCCCCCCCCCCAAGCACCAGGTACACCCTTGCCTCCATCTCCACACGCTCTGCAAGCACTGGGGCAACCCCCTCCTCCGTGCTCCACACAAGCACCGGTGCAACCACCCCCACCCCCACCCCCTCCACACACAAGGAACTGAGGCATCCCCCATCCCGCCCCACACACACACAATCACCAGGGCAGCCACCCCCTCTCCCCTAAGCACCGGGCCAACCATCCCCTCTAACACCCCCCTCCCCCACCACTCAAGTACTGAGACATCCAACACCTCCACACACAAGCAGTGGGGTGACCACTCCCCACACAATCACCAAATCAACCACCTCGCCCCCACACAATCACCAAATCAACCACCTCCCCCCCCACAATCACCAAATCAACCACCTCCCCGCCGCACAATCACCAAATCAACCATCTCCCCCGCCACACAATCACCAAATCAACCACCTCCCCCCACACATCACCAAAGCAACCAGCTCCCCGCCACACAATCACCAAATCAATCACCTCCCCCCACACAATCACCAAATCAACCACCTCCCCCCCCACACAATCACCAAATCAACCACCTCCCCGCCACACAATCACCAAATCAACCACCTCCCCCCCACACAATCACCAAATCAACCACCTCCCCTGCCACACAATCACCAAATCAACCACCTCCCCCCCACACATCACAAAAGCAACCACCTCCCCCGCCACACAATCACCAAATCAACCACCTCCCCTGCCACACAATCATCAAATCAACCACCTCCCCCCCCCACACATCACGAAAGCAACCACATCCCCGCCACACAATCACCAAATCAACCACCTCCCCCCCACACAATCACCAAATCAACCACCTCCCCCCCCACACAATCACCAAAGCGACCACCTCCCCCCCCACACATCACCAAAGCAACCACCTCCCCCCCACACATCACCAAAGCAACCACCTCCCCCCCCACACAATCACCAAAGCAACCACCTCCCCCCCAGACAATCACCAAAGCAACCACCCCTCCCTCCAGACAATCACCAAAGCAACCACCTCCCCCCAGACAATCACCAAAGCAACCACCTCCCCCCCCACACAATCACCAAAGCAATCATCTCCCTCCCACCCCGACACATATGTACTGAGGCAACCACCCCTCCCCACACACACAATTACCCCACAAACACCGAGGTGACTCCCTCTTTCCCACACACACAGAAGCACTGGGATAGCCCCACCCGACACATAATGGAAACGCCCTAATAGGGTTCCCCAGAGGGCCTGCCCCAACACACGGCAGAGCACCCTGGCAGTGCTGCCTGGTAGTGCCATCCTGGCTGGGTGCAGTCCTGGCACAACCCTCTCCCCTGGGCATTACGTTTATCTTTGTACCTTTGGCGGGCTCCCCTCTGCTATTTCTCCCATTTTGCAACAGCTGTTGTAAACCTCGGCGAGGAGGAAGTTTCCTACTGGCGGCAACATATGTGGGGAAGCCTTTCAAATACACTGAAATTTATTTAACTGCATCCAAATGATGTTCCTGGTTCTGTCACTGGCGAGGGGCGGGGAAAAGCGAAAAACAAGACCTCGCCGGCGAGAATCCCATTTTCCAATTCTCCCCAGGTTATGCGCCCATATTGCCGTTCACCCTCCCCCCATTAACTCTGATTCTCTCTCCACAGATGTTGCCAGACATGAAGTTTTCAAACATTTTCTGTGTTTATGTACTATTACACCCTTATTGTAACAAAGCTAGGTCGAACACAATGCTGGCAAATAAATAATATCACTGGAGCATGTGACTCTATAATGAAACCCACCGCTGTTTATTTAATTACTTTTCTGAGAAGGATTCAAAAAAATTCGGGCGGGATTCTCCCGAATCCCCGCGATGGCCCGACGCGGCGTAAAAAGCAGCGCGAACCACTCTGGCGTCGGGCCGACCGGAGGTTGCGGAATCCTCTGCAGTTCCAGAGGCTAGGCCGACGGCGGAGCGGTTGGCGCCGTGTCAACCATAACCGAAGGGCCATTGCGTGTTAGCGCATGTGCAGAACCGCCGGTGTGGTTCTGCGCAGACCAGCCGGCGTATTCTACCGCATGCGCAGGGGATTGTCTTCTCCGTGCCGGCCATGGCAGAGCCCGACAGGGGCCGGCGCGGAAGGAAGGTGTGCCCCCACGGCACAGGCCCGCCCGCAGATCGGTGGGCCCCAACCGCGAGCCAGGCCACCGTGGGGGCTCCCCCCCAGGGCCGGATCCCCCCGCGCGCCCCCCCCCCCCCGAGGACCGCACCAGCTGGCCGACCAGCCAGGTCCCGCCGTGTGGGACCATGTCCAATCCACGCCGGCGGGACTGGCCAGAAACCGACGGCCTCTTGGCCCGTCAGGGCCTGGAGAATTACCGGGGGGGGGACAGCTGCCAACGGCCCCCGACTGGCGTGGCGTGAACCCCGCCCCGCCCGAAAATCGGCACCGGAGAATATGGCAGCCGGCGCGGAGCGGCGGGGTGGGATTCACGCCGCCGCCCCCGGGGATTCTCCGACCCGGCGGGGGGTCGGAGAATCCCGCCCTTCATGTCTGAACGACTTTTTACTTCCACAAAATAATCATGGGTTTCTGGATGTTCTCCAGTTTGCTGAAACATTAGAAGATTCGTCAATATCATATCATACACAGGAACTATCTCAAGTGTCTCAGTTTCAACCAGAAGTGGATAGGCACGCCCACTGAAGGGTACCAACTGTGTTGGGGGAAAACATGGTTCTCTTGGGCCCTTACCATCACGGAGCTGTGGCTGACATAACTTCAGTTCTTTACAGGTTGAGGCAGGGTTGTCCTTGGTTCCAGTGGGCGGCGCAACAATATACCGAATCTCCATGTTTAACGTCTCCAGTGCTTTCCAGATAATCTGTGAATCTGCACCGCGAGCTTTGCTCAAAAGTAGCTGTAAATAGAAGGCAAGAAAATGGATCACAAAGCAAAAAATTGCAGCTGAGTCTTTTCCCAGAAGCACCCCGAGTTGTTAGCATTTATTGCACGCGTTGCTATTAGTTTGGAGGTGTAAACATCTCACTTAGCTTATTCAAGGCTGAAGACAGAGACTGCTACGATACAACCCGGTGTCAATTAACAAGGTTTGTGGTTGAGACCATCAAAATGTAGGGGGTTGGGGGGGTTGTTGGATGGGGTAGGGGAAGACTATTACTCAAAACTGTGCTTGGATTTTGTGAGGCGATGCAATCATCCGTACCTCCATCATGTCCTTTTTAACCCCAGCACTCATTTGAGTATTTCTCAGTACAGGGTTTGGTTAACATCCCACAGAATTTAATGTTGGGTGTTTATTGACATCTACAACTTTTGTTAATTTCCCAGGGTGGTGCCACTAATGCAGTCTATTCACGAGATACTCATTTTCTTCAGTCAATGGTCATTGTGCAGAATGAGGCCCTTCAGCCCATCAAATGCACACCCAACCTCTGACAGATGACCCTACCTCGGCCCACTCCCCCAGCTCTATCCATCCCCTTAACCGCGGTACTTTCTGGCCGTTGTCATTCTCTTTTCCCGCTGGCAGCGCACCCCCTGCCGAATATTTCGAGTCCAACATGATTTATTCTGAACCCATTTGCTTTCTCAAGCCTTGTCACGTCTTCTTTTTAAGCTATGCTACTTAATAGCTGGCACTTCCTGAGTGAAATGGGACAGTTGAAAGAACTGCAGAGTTATGTATAATTTGTGATGTCGACAGGTTACATGCTGCCAAGTGTGCAACTAAGCCACACAGATCAGGAAGGCTTCGACACTCTTTACACAGAGCTAGAAGCTCAGTAACAACAGCAGGAGAGGTGTTACAACTGAGAGGTGGATCAACTGAAAGAAATAGAAAAAATAAATCTGTGACTGTTTCCTCCTCCCAGTGCAATTTAATATTCTAAGCGCCTATGCATGGATGACAGTTGGGCCAGCAGTGATTTCCCCATGATAGCAAAGCCTACCAAATACATTCAGCTCTCAAATCAAAGTGAGGAGAAATTGTTGATGCCAATGGAACAATTTTCCTGCACTACCTTCGAGTTAGAATATTTATGTTGCGCGTGGAGATCATGTACAGCCCAAATACACTGCATACCTGGAATTCTTCTTCAGAAATCTTCAGTGAAGGCCCCGGTAGGCCAGGAGGACCAGGACGACCCTAAAAGAAATAGAAACATTCTTGTAACGCAACCAAATCACTACTATGCCTTCTGATTTTTGCTTTGAGTCCAAATTAGTGACTTGAATACCTGCCTATCTCCGCATTCGAGATTAGCAACTAATATTGGAATTTTTCATCGGTTGGTTCACCCGATGATGGGGATGAGCAAATATGTAGCAAGTGGTCGCCCCATCAACTCTCTCCTGCCCAGGGCTATACTAAACTGTTACTTACGTTACTTACAACCAGGGGCTACGATGGAAGAATCAATCCAGCCTGGTCTTTCAGGTTCAAGTTGGTTTATTGTCAGACTTCCTCGTAGCTACTAACAGACAAGAAGCTTTCACACCAAAGTGTGACAGCTGTCTGTGTTTATAGGATAATCAATGTCACATGTTTAATTAGCCATTCACTTAACAAGGTCATTGCCATACACAGCGATAAATAGTACATTGACAACTTACAGTTCAAAAAGTATTTTATTGTTTGTATAGGCTCACTGTTTGACATGCTCTATAACTTAGAACATAGATCACCTACAATGCAGAAGGAGGCCCTTCGGCCCATCGAGACTGCACCGACCCTCTGAAAGAGCACCTTACCTAGGCACACTCACCCGCCCTATCCCGGTCACGCCACCCAACGTGCACACTTTGGACTTTGGGAGGAAACCGGAGCACCGGAGGAAACCTACGCAGACACAGCGAGGAAGTGCAAACTCCACACAGACAGTCACCCAAGGCTGGAATTGAACCCAGGTCCCTGGCGCTGAGGCAGCAGTGCGAACCACTGTGCCACCATGCCACCCCACCTGGTCTTGAGTTTCCTCATAAATATTCTACCACGTAACCTGGCACATGTCCGATAGTCATGTCCAACAGTGCACTTCTATTCAGGGAGAGTGTTCACAGCAAAGTCAGGTGTCAAATGCTGATTGCTTTCAATTTCAATGTAATTTTAGCATACTTACACATCTTCACACCACATTAGCAATATTGCTTGATTATCACAGAACAATTTCCTGCTTTTTTTCTTTTAATAAGGTTGCAGGTCATTCAATCCACTAATTTCTTCCCTTGGTTTGGACAACCTTTTGGCTCTTCAGGAATCTCCGTTCTCCAAACCGTCACACACTGCTTGCTGATCATTCACTTTTGACAAGAGGTTTTCATTGAAAGCCCTACCTATCTCTTCGCTTTACATCTACTGACTACCCTGCACGTCCTGATTTTAGTCATGGCAACTGATTGCAGAATTTAATTCCTATTCAGTATTAACAGAGCATATTATATTCATGTGCAGTAAATATATGCTAAAAGGGAATTGTTAGGGGAGTACTTCTTGCTCAAAAGTCTTGCCTCTATTACATATTCAATTCTGTGACTCTGAAAAAGACTGTCTCGGCAGGAACTCATCGACTTTAAGCCTCTCTGATTATGCCACTGAAGGAAAGCCCAAATTACTCCCATGCAACTCTACTGATTTCGAATACCGCCCCCAAACAGAAAGAGCTGGCCACTGTTGGTTACTAAAATATCGAGAGGAGACCCCACCTCATTAACTGTGCCCCATTCTTCTTCCTATCCACCCACCCTCCTCCCCTTCTCCTTTCCAAAACAAAAAATATGCTACAAGCACAATGATCACAAAGGTTACATTAATAAAAAGCACTGAGGGAGACAAGTTAGACTAATGTGGAAATATACCAATGGATATGGGTCTCACAGAACAAAATTGTTACTTACTGGAGGCCCCGCAATGCCTTTTGTCCCTGGCATCCCTGGAAATCCTTTAAGCCCCTGCGAACCATTGACAGTGTTAATCATTTATTTTATTATATTGCTTTAGTTATTATTGATAATTAAATATACAACTACGGTGGCAGTTAAGCAATACAATATCATAACGTGGTGCATGATGAGAAGCTACATTTTGACACACAGCAGCCATCAAAGATCAGGTTAAATGTTGAACTATTAAGTGCTTGGTTTCCCTGCACCCCTGCAACCCCCCCACCATCGACCTTTTTATTTGTGCTGACAATTTTCTCTGACAATTCTCTTGCCTTCTGGTATAGATTTCCGTATGACTGCATCCGTCGGGAGGACAAGGAGACTCCTTCCCCAATGGAAATGGTCAGGGACCTAACCCTAGCTGGGTCTAATTAACAAACTGCCTGCAATAAACAAGTGCATCTTCCCTATCAGTAGAGCGGAAATTTGTGGAGCTTCGTCAAGGAATGGAGCTGGCCATGGTGAGCAACAGAAGAACGATGGAGGCAATCCCAGGATTGAGGATAATGGGTAACCTTGCTTGAGAAACAATTATTTCATTGACAAATCATGTCTGGGGCCATTGGTGCTTCGAAATTCCATCTGGCCTCTATTGAGGCACTTGGGGCACCCATATTTTCATTTTCACACCCTCAGCAAAAGAGTAAACTTCAACAAGGGCGAAAATCAGGGCAGTAAGTGTGTTCTGCAATTTCCATTGCGGAGTTCTGGCTGCGGGGGCCTCCGACGCGCTGCCGAGAAACATGCAGCTGGGGGACTGGAGAATCTTGCCCATAATTAGATTCATGCTGGACAATGGTGTTTGTCTATTTGGGGGTTGGTTTCAATTCCATATGTGATTCTATTGTGCTTACGGCATGAAGAATAAATCGTGGTGGCAGGGGTTGCTTAGCAATTGGAGGCTCTTGGAGGCTTCCCGTAACAGCCTCCCCGAACAGGCGGCAGAATGTGGCGACTAGGGGCTTTTCACAGTAACTTTATTTGAAGCCTACTTGTGACAAGCGATTTTCATTTCATTTTCATTTCATTTAATTTGTAATAGTTTTAGCTGGATATATTGCTGTTGGTGACAGGACTTTGGGAAGTGAACATCTCTCAACTTTTCCAGAAGAAAAACCGGGCAGTACAGGAGATGTAAAGAAGCAGACTTCCTAAAGTACCAGCTACAGTCCAGATAACAAGGTACGAGGGACAGAAAGAATGTCTAAGATGACTGGAGCTTAGAGAACAGAGACAAAGGTATTGTTCAGAAGAATCAAGGAAAAGTAAATGTTCTGATTTGAAGAGACATTTGCAGTGCCCAGATTTAGAGAGAGAAAGCGGACTTCAGAGGTAAATTAAAGGATTGATGCCATTTTAAAACAGACTGGTATTCAAGAGTTAAAGCAATTGTGAATAGCTTTCCAACAGTCAAGGTAAAGAAATCCAGAAGAGGGAGTTGTAAATCATGGACTGGATGCACTGATAAATATGGAGCAGAAGCTTTGTTTAAAAGTGTTATTTGGAAAACCTGGGGCGTCATTCTCTGACCCCCTGCCGGGTCGGAGAATGTCCGTTGGCCGGCGTGAATCCCGCCCCCGCCGAAGTCTCCGGTACCGGAGATTGGGCGGGGGCGGGAATCGGGCCGCGCCGGTTGGCGGGACCCCCCGCTCAATTCTCCGGCCCGGATGGGCCGAAGTCCCGCCCAGAAATTGCCTGTCCCGCCGGCGTAAATCAAAGCTGGTATTTACCGGCGGGACCAGGTGGCGTGGGCGGGCTCCGGGGTCCTGGGGAGGGGGGCGCGGGGCGATCTGACCCCGGGGGTGCCCCCACGGTGGCCTGGCCCGCGATCGGGGCCCACCGATCCGCGGGCGAGCCTGTGCCGTGGGGGCACTCTTTCCCTTCCACCTCCGCCACGTCCTCCACCATGGCGGAGGCGGAAGAGACTCTCCCCACTGCGCATGCGCGGGAAACTGTCGGCGGCCGTTGACGCTCCCGCGCATGCGCCGCATTTCCGCGCCAGCTGGCGGGGCACCAAACGCCATTTCCGCCAGCTGGCGGGGCAACAAACGCCATTTCCGCCAGCTGGTGGGGCGGAAATCCCTCCGGCGCTGGCCTAGCCCCTCAATGTTGGGGCTCAGACCCCAAAGATGCGGAGCATTCCGCACCTTTGGGCCGGCGCGATGCCCGTCTGATAGGCGCCGTTTTTGGCGCCAGTCGGCGGACAGCGCGCCGTTGGGGGAGAATTTCGCCCCTGGACTGGATTTTGTAATGCAAACTACTAAAGGATTGAATTATTGGACTGGATTCTCCATTTGGGAGAATATGTGCTTGATTCTCCGATTCCCCAACCCCGTGTTTCTCGGCATCGCTTCTTCCCCTGCCAACGGGATTCCTTACTCCCGCCGCTTCTCAATGGGATTTCCTATTGAAGCCCCCCACACTACCGGGAAACCCACGGGCGGGGATGCACTGCCGGCAGGAACAGTGAATTACGACAGACGGAGAATTCCGGCCTATTCTCTCCTGCCAGAGCTGAATTGTTTCTGATTTGTGCTGGCGTTAGGAGCAGCACCCAGAAGCGATTCCCTCTTCCTTATCATACAGATTTATACATGGTGGGGAGCGCAAGGGATTCAAGTTCTGAATCCCACTAGCTGGCCAATGTGAGGAGGTGACCCAATAGCAAGTTCTGGCGGCTGGCTCTCTCCCACCTCACAAAGCAAATCCTGTCCCTGCCACTGACAAGCAGGGGCATCTTCCCCCCCAGGACAGGAATTGCAGGATCACCCCTCTTCCCAAGCATGCACCCCTCCACTTGAGAATGCATCTCAAGTAACCTGCTTAGAACCTAATCTTAATGTTTAGAAACATCTAGCTATGATTGACAGCTCCTGATCACATCAAATTCAGTTAAATGCTTTCTGCTGAGAAAAAGCGGAAGTGAAAGCACTTAACACCTAGATGTAATGTAGTGTCTGAAAGGATAGTGGCTGGAAATTCAATCCTAATCACTGAATGTGTTTTAAACCAATTATAACCATAATTAAAGAATTGAGTTCTTCTTCTGTGGTCAGAATTTTGTGAGATAGTCTACTTGACCTTGAGAAAATTTTGAATGCTTTTAACCTTGATGCACTTTTAACTTCATAAATAATCAACCTTGTGTCTAGATATGTTGTACAGACCGTAAACTGGTAGGTGACTGCTTACCTTTGCTCCAAGTAGACCCTGCAATGAAGCAAAAAACAGCAGCAGATTTATTGCCATGAAATAAAATTGTGCAACCTGACATATGCCATTCTCTTATAAACAGCTTTTTAGAAAATGCTATACTCTTTGTTGCAGTCGCAAAGAGAAAGAATCAGGAGGTGGCACACGTTGAGTTTCTATATCATAGTGCAAGGGGTTTGTTAATGAGCTTTTGCTCAAACAGGGTACAATGGTAAACTCCACAAAAGCCCATAAAATTCCCTGATGATGTCATTGATTAACACGTGACATTACGCTAACCAATGGTGTTACTCTGATGCATAAAACTCCCCCTTTTACTCCTCTCATGCCCACGGCATTTTTACTTAACCAAACACTAACACAGATCCAGCACACCATTCCATAACTAACATTGTCATGATATGGATACCTATGTACATTAGCGAGATAATATCTTGGATGGTCGTCTGTCCCCTTTTATGGCCGAATCCGATGTTCAGGAACTTGGCCTTTTAGGGTTACTCGGAGTGTCTTCCTGTACACTACTCGGTGTCACATCTGGTGAAACTAACTCAGGAACTGTATCTGACCCCAAATCATTGTTGGTCTCCTTGTATTGCTAAAGCGCTGAACTTACATTCCTTCAGCTGACTTGACCATGGTACTCGTTGAGTCTTCAGTTGGATTACTTAACTGATAAACTCATCCTGTAGACTTTGCGGTATTTTTCTTGGCACACTTCTTTTATGCTGATAAAGGTTGGTGTGACCAACATGCCTTGGCAATGTGACCAACTTTACCACAAATTTTGCAATTTTTCCTCCTTGCTCCAGCAATCTCCAGCCATATGTCCCATGTGGCTGCAGTGATGACATGGTGGGTTCTTGGTGGACCACAGACTCCATCTTATGGACTTTAGTTTCAATTCCAATCAACAAAGTTTCTCTTGCAGCAATTTCCATAGACTTTGCAAGTTTGGTTGCAGATTTTAGGGTTAGTGTCCCTTTAGTTAACAATTTCCTTTTGACGACTTCATTCCTGAGGCCACAAACTAATGGGTTACGGAATGTATCATCCAAAGTCTGGCCAAATTCATAGTACTTTGCTAGCTTTCACAGCGATGCAACAATTTGTGAAAGATGTTCCCCTTTCTTGTGCACGATGGTGAAAGCAGAATCTTTCAGCTATTAATAGTAGAAGAGGAGAGAGGTATTCTTGCAAGGAAGTCATTAACTCATCATATGATTTGTCTCCAGGTTTAGCTAGGTGCAATGGATTCTGTAACAACATAAATGTTTTCCTCCCAGCTGAGCTGAGAAAGGTCAAAGTGTGCAGGCCTGCTGGTGTCTAATTGGTTTTAAGGAATAACTGGAACCTTGCCTCATAAGAGGTCCATCTCTCCTCTTCCTCATCAAACGGGTCCATGGTGCATTTTCATCCTGCCAGTATTGGATTGCTGCTCCCAGACCTGTGCTACTCAGCCCTCAACCGGTCTTCCCTGCCATTTAGTTTCTCTCTGTTTCAGGCAGACTAGCCATTTCTGTGCCCCGCTATCGATTCCCAAGCAGTCGGTTGCAGAGCCGGCAGCATCGTAGATTAACGATCCTGCGGCCCGTTTTTGTGCCTCATGCGCTGCCTCCACAACTCTACCCATTATAACGGTAAGTATACTGATCCTCCATTTGACCCCAGTAATTCACAGTTGTCCAATAGCTCTTTTTAAAGAACTCTTTTACTTGCACTCCTGGTTGTCAAGATTGAATGGATGATTCGCCGAAGTCCCGCTACAAACTGTACGATGTCCAAGTATTTACTTGAGAGTTGTTTTTACTTGCTACAATGAATATTTTGTTGACAATATTTCTGTCGACCTCACCCCTGATGGTGTATGGGCCTGGATCTCAGTTGGTTATTCCTTCTCCTGCCTCTCAAAATTGTCATCGAAAATTGTTTTTCTCCTTTTTTTTATGGCCCACATCTCGTCGCCAGTTTCTCTATTGCTATGTTCTTTGTTGTAGCCGCAAAGAGAAAGAATCAGAGGTGGCGCACGTCAAGTTGGTGTAACATAGAGCAAGGGGTTTATTTACAAGATGCTCCTGAAACAAGGTACAATGGTGAACTCCACAAAAGCCCACAAAATGCTGCAATGACATCATTTCATAACACCCGACATTACATCAGCCAGTGGTGTTATTCGGATGCATAACAGAAAGGAACCTGGGCTCAAAGATAATACATATGAGGCTGGATTCTCCATTTTAGGGACTATGTCCCCCACGCCGTCGTGAAAACTGTGGTCTTTAACACCAGAAAAACTGGGGTCAAAAGGCCACAGATTCACAGCCCTGCAGGGGGCTCGCAGGCAGCTGCCGATATGGCCTCCTGCACTTGTGGGTCTGAGGCTGCGCATGCGCACGGGGGTGACCTCCAGTGGCCGTGCTGTGCTCAATGGCGGACTCAGGCCACAGAAGTGGACCGCAGAAATAGTGCCCCTGATCGGCCGTGCGCCCGACCCGGACCACCCGCACAATAAAGGCCCAGTCCTGTATGAGGCCCCCCCCCCCCGCCCCGCCCCCCTGCCCCCCCCCCCCCCCCCACTGCTGCCACAGCCCCAGTGGACCAGACACCAAGCATGGACAGTAGCTGGGATCTTGCTTGGGGCAGTATATGGACCGAATGAGTTGACTGTATCCATTTTTTAAACAATAATCAAACTTTAAACAGATGGCTCAGCCAATGATTAAAATGCAGCAAACAATTTCAAGCTTCAATAGAACAGGACGGTATTAATTAGCGTAAGAAGTATTTACCGGCAATCCTTGCAATCCTTCCTTTCCTTCATCCCCGGGGCGGCCACTGTCACCCTGTCATTGTAGACAAATAATACCACCTTGTTACTCATACAAAATGGAGTCTGACACCATGGGAAAATCTTTAAAAAACTAACACGTTTATTATAAGTGGATAATTATTTTAAAACATCTCTACTCTAATGTTATATTCTCAATAATCCACTTTATCCAATAGTGTTGTAGATTAAGTTTCAACCATTATATTATTTGGTTTCCCCCTCCCCCTCCGGATTTGGTCCCCCCTCCTGATTTGATTTACCCCCATCGCTGGATTTGGTTCCTACGATCCTGAACAGTAGGATTTTGGTTAATACAATGCTCTTAAATTTGATGAAAGCTTCAATAAAGATACTCAAACTATATTTTACAATAAATTAATTAATCTGAAACTTTAATTAATGCTAGCAATCAATTCCACTCTCAGCCATCAAATCGAAAGTAAGTGATCTGACCTGGGCCTCAGCTATGTAAATCTATTTCTGTTCCCTTTACCTTCTTTACATTCACCAACAGCCTAATTTCAGTCAATAACTTGAACCTGTTGTAGACTATGCAGATGCCTACGACTGCAAACCAATCCAGATATGATCTGCTACTCAGTCGCAGGATGTGAATCACATTGAAAAAGTCCTTTGTTTATTCAAAAATTGCACATTCAGATTAATTTCATTAAACCAGAAGGTTTCCCCGTTATTGGATCTTTTGGAATTCATCTCAATGAAAGCCTTTCTGTGAATTTATTAAATAAGGGAAATGTTTTTTTTCATAAAAAAGGGGGGTACACCCCAATGAACAGGTTTGAGACAATTTCATGCATCAATTACCATTTAACAATTTGAGGTTGACACAGGATAAGCCAAACTTGCACCCTACGCAGGGCTGGTCAAATAGTATGCAACTTTATTTAACTTTAATCTCCAATTTTGAATTCTTAATTCGAGCAAATAAGAGTACCAAGATTCCAAGCTATTAACATTCTTGACATGTTTCTTCAACTATTATTCCAGCCCTTTTTTTTAATTTTGTGGAAAAAAGAGAGAAAGAAAACTCCCAGAGAATATTTTAGAATATCTTCTATTCAAAGGTACTGTCGTGGACCTTTATATCAATTGGCGAAATTAGTATTGGCATAGCAGAAAAGTATCCAATTTGAATTATCATCTCCTTGAAACCCGAGAAGAGAGCTAATATTCGGATTTAATTTCAGTACTGAATACAGAAACGTCACATTGAATGTTACATCATTGGGTTTGACGGCTGGTTTAGCACAGTGAGCTAAACAGCTGGCTTGTAACGCAGAATAATGCCAGCGGCACAGGTTCAATTCCTGTACCGGCCTCCCCGAACAGGCGGTGGAATGTGGCGACTAGGGGCTTTTCACAGTAACTTCATTGAAGTCTACTTGTGACAATAAGCGATTATCATTGGGTTCATATCTAAAACTACTTAGAAAAATGATTAGTAACTTGAGGGTTTGTGTGATAACCCTTACGAGGCCCACGGGGATACACTGATAGATCTCCCAATGGCACTCATACAAGTTTCCTCCCCAAAGGGCGGAGGTCCGTCCAGCTGGGATTCTTTATTTAGCCCCTTAAATACCGGCCCGAACTGGGACTTGGTCTCTCGCTCGTCCCTGATCTTGAAGATGGGCACTGGCAACTTATATGAAGTCTTTGGGAAATATACAGAAGATTTCCAGGAAGGGTCCAGGAAAATAAAAAGGGCCAGGGTGAAGATTTATTCCGACCCGGAGGCCCAGCCCAAATAGTTTAGGGTATGACCACTCCACTATGTTCTATTCACAAAGATGGAGACCGAATTGTGGCGATTGGCGAACCTAGGCATTATTTGCACAGTCCAGTTTGCAAAATGGGCAGCACCAGTGGTTCCGGTGTTGAAGCCGGACAAGTGGCTCTGCCTTTGTGGCGACTACAAGATGATGGTGAACACAACCTCCCGCTTGGACCAGTACCCCATGCCATGCATTGAGATCGTGCACGCAAAACTCATAGGAGGCCACACATTCTCAAAACTCGACATGAGGTACACATACCTTCAGCTGGAGCTGGATACAGCATCGTGGAAATATGTCACTATCATTACCCACACAGGTTTATATGAACACACTCGGCTCCCCTTCGGGGTCTCATCAATATGTGCCATCTTTCAGAGAGTAATGGAGCACCTGGATAATGTACTGATCTCAGGAACCACAGAGAAGGAGCACCTGGCCAGCCTGGAAGAATTCCTACGGCTATCCTCCAATGCAGGCATCTTCCTAAAGACAGGCAAGTGCATGTTCCAGGGAAAGGAAGTCACTTACCTCAGATATTGCGTTAATAGGGATGGCCTGCATCCAGTTAAAGAAAACTTATAAGCTATAAAATGAGCCCTGATGCCGGGAAAAATAACAGAACTAAAGTCATTCTTGGGATTTGTAAATTACGACGAGGAGTTCATACCAAATCTAGCCATCCTGCTCGCACCCTTACACGCACTACTAAGAAGGACCAAAAGTGCTCTTGGCAAATGCCACAGGAGGAAGCGCTGACACAGGGTATAAAAGCAATTAGTGCCATCTAAAATACTGCTCAACCTCACCTGCAATGCCTCACCTTGGGGACTTGGAGCAGTATTATCCCACCAATGAGATGATGGCACTGAACCATCGATAGTGTATGTATCCAGGACCTTGGCTGATGCAGAGTGATGATACGCCCGGATCAGGAAAGAGGAATTGGCCGTGGTATATGCAGTGAACAATTTCCATCAATACATCTGCAGAAGGCCATTTCACCATTATCATGGACCATAAATCCCTATTGGGCCTCTTCAAGGACAACACAATTCCCCTGATAGCCTCGGTCCTGATCCAACGCCAGGTGCTAATATTAGCAGCCTACGCGTATACATTTGAGCATTGCCCAGAAGCACAGCCAGCGAATACAGATGCCATAAGTCAGCTATCGCTGCCCATGAGCTCCCACCAGCGATGGACCAAGTCCTGATGACCTTAAACCTTGTGAATACTCTACCTATGGCAGCCAAGTAGATCCATACGTGGACTCAAAAGGACCCTGCACTGACAAGGTTACGCCATATCGTCCTGAGTGGAAGGTTGCAGAGAGCCCCCATGGAAGACTTGCAGCGCTTCCTCGCAAGCGACAGGAGCTCAGTATGGAAGATTCTACAGGAAGCACAACTGGTCGTCCCATGATCGGGTTGTTACATGATATATCCCAGTGTCTCAAAATTAAAGATGCTCGCGAGGAGCTATGTGTGGTGGCCTGGACTCGACAGGGGCATCGAGCATGTGGTGAAACAGTGCTCAGCTTGCCAGGAGAACCAAAAGCTCCCGCCATCGTCTCGCTCCAGGGTAGCCCTGGGTGTGGGTTCATGCTGAATTTGCTGGATGTTCATGGGGTCGATGTTCCTGATCCTCATTGTCACTCATTCAAAATGGTTGGATGCGCTAGATGGCCTCCATTACCTCAAGAGCTACCATGGAAAATCAGTATCCACAGAATACCAGTGGTCCTCGTCACAGGCAATGGAACTCCATTTACCTGGCAGGAGTTCCAGGCATGGGTACCAATGGGGTAAAATACATCCGCATAGCCCCATACCATCTGTCCTCGAACGGTTTAGCTGAGCAAGCAGTCCAGATGATCAAATGCCGCTTGAGGAAGCAGAATGCTGGCTCCCTTAATACGAAGCTGGCATGATTCTTGTTTAACTACAGGACGATTCTGTACATGGCAACTGGGTGGCACCCGCAAAATTACTCATGGGATGATGCCTCTGTACCCGCCTGAACCTAACGTTCCTGAATCTCAACAGGAAGTGGAGACAAAACATGATATACAAAATAATCACGACCACTGGACGCAAGACAGAGCTTTTCGGCCGGGAGACACCGTGCATGTCTGTGATTTTGAGGCTGGCTCTCAATGGTCCCAGGGATCATGGTGAGAAAACGGGGCCGGTCTCAGACAAGGTCAAAACCAGGAAAAAAAAGGTACGAAAACATGTGGACCATCTCAGGCGCACAGAGCCTGACTTAAAGGAAACCACGCCAGGCAAATCGGTTCCCTCACCATCCTTCGTGCCATCCTACAGCCCAGAGTCATAGCCTGCCAGCGACCAAAGTCCAAGCTAACAGGGCAACCAAGACTTAGCCTCTGATATGGACACAGAGGACGTCGAGGTCAAAGGTGAGCCCCCAGCCATGGCCCTTCGATGCTCTGTGCAGAAGAGACGATCCCTGATTCACTGCCCCCCCCAGACCTGGCTCCGCCGCTGGCAGACAGATGGCCACACGCAAAGCGCCGAAGAAGACCCCATAAGCAGGACACTGAGGGGGAAATTCGGTATTTGGGAGGGGTGGGAGATGCGGAAAGGATGCGATAACCCTCATGAGGCCCATGGGGATGCACTGATCACTCTCCCCGTGGGACCCACAGAATACAGACCTTCCCACTAGTGGGCGGAGGTCTGCCCAGCTGGGACTCATTACTTAGCCCCTTAAATACCGGCCCGAACCAGGACCGGGTCAGTCTCCGACTGGGACCCTTTGTAAGCCAGGGTAGCGGCCTTAACATTCAAGTTTATAATAAACAAGTTAACTTTCTTTCTTGGGTCTCGTGGATCATTATAGTTTGATATCTGAATTGAATGTACTAAGCTATGTTGCTTCGATAACTATTTGTCACCATTCTTTAATTTGGGTAGTTAATTGTTCACTGCTCATTCTAAATAGGTAAATTGAAATTCTCCAAGAGCCTGAATGAACAGTGCAAATGTGCCCATAATATCAGAATTAAACTGTATGTTAAATGTTTGTGAATGTTCTTCTCCATAACTTCACCACAAACATAGCAAGCATTTGTCTAATTTCATGTTTATTGCCATTTGCAAACTCAAAAATGACAATAATAAAATTCCATTGTTTTCATCAATGTTGTAGTGACCCCTTCTGGCAGAACAATGCACTATTCTCATTGCAGTATAAAAAGCTTTTTGACACTCTTTCCCACAATCAATCCCAAATTTGTTCTGTGAGCAGCAACATACAAAACCAAGTAAGCCAAAAGTCAACATATGAAATTATGATAAAAGAGCAAAGCTGAAATACTGGAGAGTTTAGCTCAGTTGGCTGGACAGCAGGTTTGTGATGCAGAGGGACGCCTAAAGCCCGGGTAGGTTACAGAGGGACACCTACAGCCCGTACCAGCGGAGGTTATTCATGAAGTCCTGCTTTCTCATCCTTGCCTGAGGTGTGGCAACCCTCGGGTTCAATCACCACCAGTCAGCTCTCTCTCAAAAGTGGAGAGCATCCTTGGGGACTGTGGCAATATTTACATTGACCTATAATGATACGTTCCCAATGGCGAAGTTCATTCGATTTGGACTCAACTCATTTGTAAAATAAAGATTTGTTTCAAGATTCTGAATTATTCTGCTGGTTGGGAATTTCTTCGGTTTGGGTGGGACTGTGTATTTTTATATGTTGTTGGGTTGTTCTTGTTTTTCCTTTGTATGGTGAAAATGATGAAAATATGGCAAATAAAAATATTTTAGAAAAAGATTCTGAATTATTGGGCAAGGGTTTATGGATATTATTTTGTGCAAAAGACCATGCCATCACTTTGTCAACAACATAGGGCAGGATTTCCCGGTCGGGCACGCCCTGAGTCGGAAATTCTCGTCAGGGTCAACAGACCTTTAAATGGTCCGTCAAATCGTCCATCCCACCCATGATGATTCCCACAGTGGGCGGGAGTGGAACACTTACTCCATAGATATTAAATTGCATCACATATAACCATAACAATTATGTTCTTCATATCATGATCGAGAATTCCTTGAGACCACCCAGCAAACAACATATGGGATGTCTTTAATACAGACCACGTCCCAAGCCAGTTTAAACAAGGGAGGTAAAGGAATGGAGGAGTGTATGTTCTAAAAGCTAACCGATTTCTCCGAGGGGAACACATCAGTTCAGTTCCAAAGGAGCTTGCTGCAGCATCTTTCAGAAATGTGAACGGCAAAGATCAATAATAAACTCAGGGTTATCGGCTGAACAGAGCTATGATTCGGATGCTAGTCAGAGGTTGCTTTTACTTAATACTGTTGAGTGGCGATTTGCTATACTTAAATCATGGGGGGTATCTGATCTGCTCCTTCGGTGTCTGATCAAAGGATAGCCCCAGTTTGAGATAACGACAGAGTTCTGCTGATCTTTTGGGAAGTAGGCAAGGCCGCTGATGAGCTGAAATCCTCCAAGACTGACAGCACAGTAATTACAGCTCTCCTCTCACGGAATTATACTGAGGCTTTAAATCGAAGTGAATGAATTACACAAGCAACAGTCCGAGGGCTGTCTGTGTTTGATGCAGTATGTGAATTCTAGCTTAGAAAAATAAAGCTTGGCCAGGTTGTGGTTCTAGAAAACTTCAGCTTTTTTAATAATGGGTAATCCAAAGTTGCGTGGGTTAGGTGGATTGGCCATGCTAAATTGCCTCTTAGTGACCAGGGATGTGCAGGTCGGTGGGATTATGGGGATAGGGCAGGGGACTGGGCCTAGATAGGCTGCTTCTTTAGAGGGTCAGTGCAGACCCGATGGGCCGAATGGCCTCCTTCTGCACCGCAGGGATTCTATGATTCTAATTTTAATCTAATGTGCCCAGTGAGAAACAGACAGGATCATATTGACAATACACACAACACTCTGCCCAGTGCATCGATGTCATCAGATGGTAAAATTGGACAGGGTGTAAAATGGGTGCCCAATCTGATCCTGTCAGACTCTTGACTGCAGATGAGCTTAACATCACTCCATACATTTACAAAGAAAGCAGGTTTATTACTTCTGTGCATCAATAAGTGTAGAGAAATGTCTATTTTTACTGAGTGGCTCTGCTAACTCAGTTTTTAACCTTGTGAAAATAAAATGGAGTGTTGCTGCAAAACTGCATTTCATTCTGCTGTGCATCCGTTTTATTATTTGATGAGCAGGTTATGTAATGGTGGTGTGTCATAATACATTCTGGTAGCTGGTGAGCAGAGAATAAAGGCGCCCAGTTGCCCTGGGCCTGTTAATCACTTACCCGCTCATTGGACAGAATTGACACTCTCCAGATAGTAGAGGGTCCAAAACCGACATGAGCAATTGGCTGGCAAGCCGTACCAGGAAATATATCAGGCAAAACTGACAAACCCCCAAATTGTGACAATGCCACTCAGCATTCTTTCATGCAGAACACAAGTCTGTTGTTTCTATTTAACACCCAATTAGATCTAGGGTGCGGTATTTACCTGTTCACCCCTACGACCCGGCAATCCTGCTAAACCTTCAGGTCCTGATTTCCCCTGAAACAATGAGACACAAAAATGTATTCAAACCTTCAGAACATACTTTTACACATCACCATATAACTTCACTGCTAATTACCAAAGGGAATCATACATCTGCAAATTTATGAACCTCACGGTTTTTGTCGGTGATAAGAATCATCAAGTATTTATTTATCTGATAAGCCATGAGAGTAGTTTTCAAAATGTATTTAAATATAACAGGCTTTACTGAGTTTAGATGCCAGCAGTGTTTGACAATAGGGATAACATTTTGGCTCATACGACATTATATACGATTAGAATATATATATATCAATCCTAAAACTGCTCAGCAGACTTTATGCATATTAATTATGCTGTTTATATTTTAATGACTGTTATTTACTGCATTGGACCCATTGAAATCTATGCGGTCTCAGTTCATACTGAACTAAACCATTAGGTGGTGCTAATGAAAAAGAGCTTCATTATCATCAGATCTAAAGCCATGATGTGGAGATGCTGGCGTTGGACTGGGGTGAGCACAGTAAGATGTCTTACAAAACCAGGTTAAAGTCCAACAGGTTTGTTTCTGGAACCTATCTCTTCATTCACCTGAGGAAGGAGCAGTGCTCCAAAAGCTAGTGATTCGAAACAAACCTGTTGGACTTTAACCTAGTGTTGGAAGACTTCTTACTGTGTATCAGATTTAAAGGCACTCAGACCTTTAGCACCTCAGCCTTTCTGCATGGGCCAGGCAGTGAGGTCAGTCAGGGGGTCGGTCGGTCTATGGGGGAGGTCACAGTAAGCATAATTCTCCCCTCAACTTTCACTGCCCATCTTCCAACAGGAACGATGACAACCATAGCAACGAGAGTCGAGAAGTAACGTTTGTGCTCTGCAATTCAACCGTACAAGCCAGTCGTTGGCTGACCTCACCTAAAGCAGCATGGACAGAATCAAACCAGGAGTCCACTTTATACAGGACCCGCGCATGAACCAGAACATTAGGGAGTCATGCACTCTGCTCTTAAACTGGCACTCATATTACAGATATATTCTGCTGCTTTGCCAGTTCTTAAAGAACCAGCAGAAGTAAAACTAATCACTAAACTATATAAAGCTCATCTTATCAACAGGCAACATTGAAACGTTCTTCCACATACCTTCTTCCCCTGATCCCCAAGAGGCCCAGAAAGGCCTGGATCTCCTATTAATCCCTTTAACAAAAGAGGCATTTTAGCTGTGATAATGTTCAGTAGCAATTCTTGACAGTTCAAGCAGCATGTTGCACACGTAAATGGTCCAATTACCTTTTGTCCTTTTGGACCAAGAATCCCCTTTTCTCCGCTTACTCCCAGAATTCCCTGTGGAAGAATACAAGACTGAAATCGACTAATCACAGTTATCCTGCAATTTCTCCCCCCCCCCCCCCCCCCCCAAAGGTCAATCTTTAATGTTGTTCCCAAAAAAATAAATCTGAAGTTATTTTATCTTGGCTATAATGACATTGCCCTATGCAGTTTAACATACTGGCTGAAGTACTTTCCATGGCTGGAAGAGATCTAGGAGTTGAGACAATGGGCAGGGTTTTGCAGCCCTTCCTGTCAGCAGGAACGAGACCCCCTTCAGGGGCGGGTTCCCCGGCAGCGTGACGGGCAAGCCGTTGACAACAGCTGGACTAGAAGATCCTGCCTGCAGCCATGTTGCCCGAAAGCCTGCCATGGGGGAGGGAGGGGGGGTGCGGGGGGCGTGGAAAGCCCAGCCCAAGGTTTGAAATTGTATCCACAACGTTTAAGTGATATATTGATCAACACCATGGGATAACTTGCATCACACTGCAACCTGTAATAGTGTGAAGGTAGGGGCGGATGAGGAAGGTGTTTCTTTGAACCCTGTGTAGCAAAAGCAAAAATATGTTTCCAAGGAATGGATTTCCAATTAAGCCAGATAGTACCGCAGAAATCCTCTCATATAGATGTCATGGAGAGGGCATTATTTTGTTCTCAGAAAAGTTTTGAGATGAGCAGCAATGGTTGATTCGAGAGAAACTTCCACTTGACTGAACTTCGATTTTCCTTCGCCGCATGATATGGGGAACTGTTGTAATTTGGAGCACGGCATTAGAACAGTCATGCTGATAACAGAAACTGAAATCAGGTCAATTAACGTTATTCTCAGTTTGGAATTTTTTGGGAGTACATCAGGTTTAGAAATATTTTATAAATGTGAACTGGATGCATCCCCCAACCTCTCCATTACCCAACACAACCAATTATTTTCCACATTCATTCGATTCTCCTTAACATTTGCCTTAACATGGGGGTGGCACGGTGGTACAGTGGTTCACAATGCTGCCGCACGGTGCCAGGGACCCGGGTTCAAATCCGGCCTTGGGTGACTGTGTGGAGTTTGCATTTTCTCCCCGAGTCTCTGTGGGTGTCCGGTGCTCTGGTTTCCTCCCGTATTCCAAAGTGTGGTGATGTGCATCAATGTAAATGCATGTAGGCGAGCTAGACACTAGAGGGAGCACCGGAGACATCACACACACACACACTCAACCAATAGATCAGTTAGATAGGACACGACCAATGGACATTCACGATACACACGGAGGTGATGCGCCCACAGGGGGGCATCACGCTAACCCATATATAAAGGACACCACACACATGATCTGCCTCTTTCAAGTGGAGACAGTCAGTGAGTAGAGACACAGGGTTAAATCAATATTACACCCACCACGTGATTTGCAGCAACTGGTTAGTCAGTCTGGGTAGCTATAGTAGGATTAGCAGTAGTGTTGAACCCGAGTAATAGAAGTGTAAATAGTTTTAAAAACGTGTTGAAGTTATCTCCACGCCTGAACCTTCCTTTGTCAAGTGCACCACAAGGAAGCCGCTTATGTTACACCTAGAACATAACAAATCATGGTACCAGGACTGAACTGTTTCAATCCATATAGCCATACCTCAGTGTACAGTGACAGCCAGCAATGATACCCGGGCAAGATGTTCGAGATCCGGGTTCCGCAGCAGCTCCAGTGCCACGGTGATCTCCGCGAAAACTGGTGGGTATTCCGGCAAATGTTTGAAATCTTCCTGGTCGCAGCCGAACTAGAAGATCTGGCTGATTCTGAAAGAACAGAGCTTCTGCTCACCATCGCCAGTGCCACAGCAGAAGAAATCTTTAAAAAATTCAAGTTCTCCAAAGGGCAAAACAGGAGCGACTTCCAGGTAGTCCTGGACAAATTTGGCAAATACTGTGAGGAAAACACACTCCAAACAGCAAGAAAAGGTAAGAGAAGCGCCAGTACTCACCACGAGGCCGAGATCCCGTAGCAGAGAACAATTTTGATCAGCGGCCATCTTTCTACAGGGACTGCACTTGCGCAGTTGCACGAGAAGCGCACAGAACGGGAAGGTCCGTTTGCGCATGCGCAATCGCAAAAACGGCCATCGGTACAGGAACAGCGGTTTCGCAAACGCGTCATCACGTCAGAGGCCCCGGACCATGCCCATTTAAAGGGGAAACGTCCCACATCAAAGAAAAAATCTTTTAAAGCCGTAAAACAACTTTTTTTCACCTGGAATGACAGCACAATACCTCAAATTGAACCACAAAATGAAATTAACCTCCGAAGAACCCTGCAACAAGCAGTTACCTACGCCCAAACCGATGATTCCGACCTTGAAATTTTGACACCGACCTTTACATTTTCTCTGGACCTCGCGAGCCCAATGCCAGCTCCGACGCAAACAGTGATGATATGGTCCTAGAAGACTACGACTCGGACGAACCTTTCACCTTGGGAGGCTACCCCAGTACCAAATCCGAAGCACAACGAGACGTGTTGTACATTGACCACCCCGACGACGAATTCATCGGATTTGAGGATCTTCAGCCCAGCAGATATGACATCCCCACTCGTGAGTGCAGGATTATGCTGCGGCCTGAAACCAAGAGACAGAGAGCGGTACAAGCACACAGAGAGCGGCCTGCTTCCACACATAGCGTGGTCCATGCACCGCTCAGGATTCCCGACTCTATGAAAGAAGACATGCACGACTCCACAACGCAGTCCTTGCATGAACAAGAAGTGACTCCAGTGTCACCAGCCTTCACAGCGAGCTCGTGGACAGACTCCACAATTGCAGAAACGCAAGACTCCAAGCGCAGTCCTTGCACAAACAAGAAGTGACTCCAGTGTCACAAGCCTCCACAGCGAGCTTGTGGACAGACTCCATGATAGAAGCAACGCAAGACTCCGACTCGCATTCCTTGCAGGAACAAGACCATGAGGGTCTAGCAACCTCCTCTGACCAACTAACGACAGACGATGCAAGTCTGCCATGCTCAAGTAAACAGCAAGAAGACTATGACAGTTTACCACGCTCCAGTGCACAGCAGGACGACCATGACAGTCTATCATGCTACAGTGAAGAACAAAGCGACGATGACAGTCCAAGTCCAAATGAAGGACAACAACCACATTGTTTGCACCACCAGATGAAGACTCTGACAATTTACCCAACCCAAGTGAACAACAAGCAGCTACTGAGGATCTACCCACGGTATGTGAGATGAGTGACGACAGCATCCCACTTCCCATGCAAGATGTGCAAAGTGACAGACCTCAGCTAGTGTGTACAGAGGCACTCGACGATCACTGTGAGATCACTGGTGACTCCGGTGACACCATGATACTTCCACCCTCAGTCGCTCGAACCTCTCCACAAGTCAATGCATTCCTGCATGTTCCGACTCCAGACGTGCAGCTTCAAGAAATCTCAGGTAACTCCAGTGAACCTGCTAATACTCCGGACGGGGAGCGTAAACAAACCAACACTGACTCAGTTAAAACAGATCAGACTCCAGATGGGGAGCAACCAAACGCTGACTCTGATTCACGTAAGCCGGACTTCACTCCAGACAGGGAGTGCCGCAACCTCAGTGATGGCACACTCAGGGTGACAGCAGATGCCACAACGACAGGAGGTGGATCACTTAACAATTACACTGGGTCAGTAATAACAAGCAGCGGCTACAGTCCAAGAGGAATACACCAATATTCACCACAGCTATATCCACACATTTTTTCCACACCAGCAGTGAAGCCAATGACAGCTCTTGCTGGACAAACCCAGTATTCAGGCATGCAGCAGCCAGCAGTCGATGCAGCATATTCTCAAACAGGCCAGCACTATGGATTGCCCACTAATGGAATCAAGACCGAAGGAGGACTACCGCAAGCACTATCCGCACTACAGACTGGGTGCCTTAGTTACAGCCCAGGATTTGCTGCACCCCAGCCTGGCCAGACGGCATATTCCTATCAGATGCAAGGTTCTAGTTTCACACCATCACCAGGTATTTATGTGAGCAGCAATTCTGTTTCCAATTCGACAAGCTTCAACGGTTCTCAGCAGGATCACCCTTCCTGCACAGCATGTGGCCATGACCAGTATGTACAGTCTTATCCAACTTCAACATATGGCACATCCATTACCTCGAATGATACTGTTGATGGTACCTCTTCAACGTCAACACCTTATCAGCTACAAGATGCCATCCGACAGCACCATCACAAACATTGAAAAAAGAAAGGGACTCCAAATCAGACAGCGAAGTGATTTGACCACTTCTTGGTTCCTGTGGCACAGGGACGTTGATGGCATTCATAACCAAGAGAGACATTTGACCACGATGATTGATGGTTTTTGGACTCACATGAATGATTTGGACTTATTATTTAATCACTGTTCCCATGACTTGTATATACCTTACCTTATCTACCTGTTCTTTGTTCAATTTTCTCAAAGTGTGCAGAAAATATGTACCATATAAAAAAGGGGGGATGTGGTGATGTGCATCAATGTAAATGCATGAAGGCTAGCTAGACACTAGAGGGAGCACCGGAGATATCACACACACACACTCAACCAATAGATCAGTTCGATAGGACACGACCAATGGACATTCACGATACACACGGAGGTGACAGGACCACGGGGGGCTTTACACCAACCCATATATAAAGGATACCACACACATGATCTGCCTCTTTCCAATGGAGACAGTCAGTGAGTAGAGACACAGGGTTGATTCAATATTACACCCACCACTCTTCCGGTTGCGGCTATGCTGAGCTAAGTCGCACGTTCGGCAGCTCCTGCCAGAAACAGACTTTTGGGCTCTTTTTAGGGGTCCCAATGGCATTTGTTTGACGGTTCCCAGTGTGCGAAGGAGACAGTACGATTTCCCCGGCACTGTATGGATTGGACCAGGTGTGGAGCGGTGAAAAAGGTAATTCTGGTGCAGCGAAAAGTGCGAGGGAGGAAAGCCAAGATGGCGGCGGGTGGAGACCAGGCAGCGTGGGCGCAGTGGGCGCAAGAGCAGCAGGAGTTTCTCAAGCGCTGCTTCACGGAATTGAAAGCAGAGCTGCTGGAGCCGATGAAGGCTTTGATTGACAAGCTGGTCGAGACCCAGAAGACCCAAGGAGCGGCGATCCGGGAGGTGCGGCAGAAGGCCTCGGAGAATGAGGACGAGATATTGGGCCTGGCGGTGAAGGTGGAGGCGCACGAGGCGCTGCATAAGAAATGGCAGGAGAAGTTCAAGGACATGGAGAATCGGTCGAGGAGGAAGAACCTGTGGATTCTGGGTCTCCCGGAGGGAGTGGAGGGGTCAGATGCTGGAGCATATGTGGTTACGATGCTGAACACGTTGATGGGCGCGGGTGCCTTCCCGAGGCGCCTGGAGCTGGATGGGGCCCACTGAGTCCTGGCGAGGAGGCCCAAGTCTAACGAGCCGCCACGGGCGGTATTGGTGCGGTTCCACTGCTTGGTGGACAGGGAGTGTGTCCTAAGATGGGCAAAAAAGGAGCGGAGCAGCAGGTGGGAGAATGCAGAGGTCCGTATATACTAGAACTGGAGCGTGGAGGTGGCCAAGAAGAGGGCCGGGTACAATCGGGCTAAGGCGGTTCTGCATCGGAAGGGGGTGAAATTCGGGATGCTGCAGCCGGCGCGACTGTGGGTCACGTTTAAGGACCGGCACCATTACTTTGAGACGCCGGAGGAGGCGTGGACCTTTATTCAGGCCGAAAAGTTGGACACGGACTGAGGGTCGGTTGTGAGGGGAAGTCGCGGGGGGCTACTGTGGTAACTGTGCTTTGCGGGATGTTGGGGGATGTTCTGTTCTGTATTGTTTCCTTGGGTGCTGGGTGGGGTAGGGTGAAATGGTTCGAAGTGGGGGTTTTGTGAGAGTGTGGGTGTCGGTGGTTGGAAGGACGGGGCCTCGTTGGGGGGAGGGGAGATGGGAGGCCCAAGGTGGGGGAGCTGGGATTAGGCAGCAAAAGGGAGCTGCGCCAGAGAGGGCAGGGTCCGTTTGATGGAAAGCGCGGGCATTGTCCCGCGCTGGGGAAGGAAGGGGGCGGGGCCGGGTGGAAGGGCGGTGTTGGAGAGGAGCGCCTGCTTATGGACAGGAGGGGGGGGGTGCGGAGACTACCACACTGGGGGGACGATGGAATGGCGGGAGTGGCCATGGTCAGCTGGTGTCAGCTGACTTACGGGAGTGCTATGGGGGGAGCAAAGCAGCTAGTGGGGGACCTAGCTGGGGGTGGGGGAGAGGGGGGAACTGGGTTGCTGCTGCATTGGCCAAAGGGGAGCTGGAGCTCGGAGAGAGAGTCGGGGCGGGGGTCTGCCACTGGGGGGAATGGAGAGTGCGGGAGGCGCAGGTATGTGGTTGGCCTAGAAAAGGGGATCGCTAATCGGCAGGGGGGGGGGGTGGGAAGCCCGCTGATCCGGCTGATAACTTGGAATGTGAGAGGCCTGAACGGGCCGGTCAAGAGGGCCCGTGTGTTCGCGCACCTGAAGGGACTGAAGGCAGGTGTGGTTATGCTCCAGGAGACGCATTTGACGGTGGCAGACCAGGGGCGGGATTCTGCGATATCGGCGCGATGTCCGCCGACCGGCGCCAGAAACGGCGCAAATCAGTCCGGCATCGCGCCGCCCCAAAGGTGCAGGTCTCCGCATTTTGAGGGGCCGGGTCCTCACCTTCAGGGGCTAGGCCCGCGCCGGACTGATTTCCACCCCGCCAGCTGGCGGGAAATGCCTTTGGTGCCCCGCCAGCTGGCGCGAAAATGAGTTTGCCGGGCGGCACATGTGCGGAAGTGTCAGCGGCCGCTCACGGCATCCCCGCACATGCGCAGTGGAGGGGGACTCTTCCGCCTCCGCCATAGTGGAGACCATGGCGAAGGCGGAAGGAAAAGAGTGCCCCCATGGCACAGGCCCACCCGCCGATCGGTGGGCCCCGATCGCGGGCCAGGCCACCGTGAGGGCACCCCCCGGGGCCAGATCGCCCCACGACCCCCCAGGATCCCGGAGCCCGCCGGCGCCGCCTAGACCCGCCGGTAAGGTAGGTGGTTTAATTTACGCCGGCAGGACAGGCATTCCAGCAGCGGGACTTCAGCCCATCGCGGGCCGGAGAATCGCCGGGGGGGGGGGCCCGCCAACCGGCGCGGCGCGATTCCCACCCCCGCTGAATATCCGGTACTGGAGAATTCGGCAACCAGCAGGGGCGGGATTCACGCCAGCCCCCGGCGATTCTCCGACCCGGCGGGGGGGGTCGGAGAATCCCGCCCTAGGTTAGGCTGAGAAAGGGGTGGGTAGGGCAGGTTTTCCATTCGGGGTTGGACGGAAAGAATCGAGTGGTGGCGATTTTGGTGGGGAAGCGGGTGTCGTTTGAGGCGCTGAACATCATGGCAGACAATGGAGGTAGGTATGTGATGGTGAGTGGTAAGCTGCAGGGGGTATGGGTCGTATTAGTGAATGTATATTCCCCGAATTGGGACGATGTTGGATTTATGCGGCGCCTGTTGGGCTGGATTCCGGACCTGGAGGCAGGGAGCTTGATAATGGGGAGGGACTTCAACACGGTACTGGATCCAGCATTGGACCGCTCCAGGTCCAGGCCAGGGTAAGAGGCCAGCGGCGGCCAAGGTGCTGAGGGGGTTTATGGACCAAATGGGAGGAGTGGACCCATGGAGGTTTGTCAGGCCGGGGCCAGGGAATTTTCTTTTTTTTCCTACGTCCATAAAGCCTACTCCCGGATAGACTTCTTCGTTATGAGCAGGGCACTAATTCCGAGGTTGGAGGACACGGAGTATTCGGCCATAGCCATCTCAGATCATGCCCCGCATTGGGTGGAGCTGGAGCTAGGTGAGGAGAGGGACCAACGCCCGCTGTAGCGCCTGGATGTGGGCTTGTTGGCGGATGAGGAGGTGAGCGGGCGGATCAGGGGGTGCATTGAAAGCTATCTAGAGGCTAACGATAATGGGGAGGTGCAGGTAGGGGTGGTCTGGGAGGCGCTGAAGGCGGTGATTAGGGGTGAGCTAATCTCCACTAGGGCCCACAAGGAGAAGAAGGAGAGGAGATAGAGGGAGAGATTGGTGGGGGAGATTTTAAGGGTGGATAGGAGGTATGCAGAGGTCCCCGAGGAGGGACTACTCAAGGAGCGACGAAGCCTCCAGGCCGAGTTCGACCTGTTGAGCACCAAGAATGCAGAGGTGCAGTGGAGGAAAGCGCAAGGGGCGGTGTATGAGTACGGGGAGAAGGCTAGCCGGATGTTGGCACACCACTTCGGAAGCGGGAGGCAGCGAGGGAGATTGGGGGAGTTAGGGATAAAGGGGGAACACGGTGCTGAGTGTGGTGGGAATAAATGGGATATTTAGAGACTTTTATGAGGGGCTGTACAGGTCTGAGCCCCCGACGGAAGAGGGGGGGATGCGTCGATTTTTGGATCAGCTGAGGTTCCCGAGGGTGGAGGAGGAGCAGGTGGCTGGGCTTGGGGCACCGGTAGGGCTGGAGGAGCTGACTAAGGGGCTGGGGAGTATGCAGACGGGGAAGGCACCGGGGCCAGATGGGTTCCCGGTGGAATTTTACCGGAAGTACATGGACCTGCTGGGCCCTCTATTAGTGAGGACTTTCAATGAGGCGAGGGAGGTGGGGCCCTACCCCCGACGATGTCCAGTGGGCTGATCTTGAAGCGGGACGAGGACCCATTACAGTGTGGGTCATATAGGCCAATCTCGCTCCTCAACGTGGACACAAAGCTGTTAGCGAAGGTGTTGGCTACCAGAATTGAGGACTGAGTCCCGGGGGTGATTCACGAGGACCAGACGGGTTTTGTTAAGGGAAGGCAGCTGAATACCAATGTGCGTAGGCTCCTTAACGTAATCATGATGCCTGCAGTGGAGGGGGAAGCGGAGATAGTGGCGGCGATGGACGCGGAGAAGGCCTTCGATAGGGTGGAGTGGGGGTACCTCTGGTCTGGGAAGTGGTGAGGAGGTTTGGGTTCGGGGAGGGGTTCATTAGTTGGGTTAGGCTACTTTACAAAGCCCCAGTGGCGAGTGTGGCCACGAATCGGAGGAGGTCGGAATACTTTCGGCTGTACCGGGGACGAGGCAGGGGTGCCCCCTATCCCCCGTGCTATTTGCATTGGCAACTGAGCCTTTGGCTATGGCTCTAAGGGAGTCCAGGAACTGGAGGGGGCTGGTACGGGGGGGAGAGGAACACCGGGTTTCGTTGTATGCCGATGACCTGTTACTGTATGTGGCGGACCCAGGGGGGGGGGGATGCCGGAGGTGATGCGGATCCTCAGGGAGTTTGGTGACTTTTCCGGGTATAAGCTCAACGTGGGGAAGAGTAAACCCAGGGGACCAGGGAAGGGGGATAGACGAGCTTCCACTGAAGAGGGCGGAAAGGAGTTTTCGGTACCTGGGGATCCAGGTGGCCAGGAGCTGGGGGGCCCTACACACGCTCAACTTGACGAGGCTGGTGGAGCAGATGAAGTAGGAGTTTAAAAGGTGGGATATGCTGCCACTCTCCCTGGCAGGTAGGGTACAGTTGGTGAAGATGACGGTGCTCCCGAGGTTCCTTTTTATATTCCAGTGCCTCCCCATCCTGATCCCTAAGGCCTTTTTTAAGCGGGTCAGTAGGAGCATCATGGGATTCGTGTGGGCGAAAAAGACCCCGAGGGTGAGAAGGGTGTTTCTGGAGCGGAGTAGGGACAGAGGAAGATTAGCGTTACCTAAGCTGTGTGGGTATTACTAGGCTGCCAATGTGACGCAAGTGGGTAATGGAGGGGGAGGGGGCGGCGTGGAAGAGGCTGGAGATGGCGTCCTGGGTGGGCACGAGTCTAGGAGCGCTGGTGACAACATCGCTGCTGCTCCCGCCGACTAGATACACCACGAGTCCAGTGGTGGCGGCGACTTTGAAAATCTGAGGGCAGTGGAGACGCCACAGGGGTGAGGTAGAGGCTTCGGTTTGGTCCGCGATCCGGGAGAACCATCGGTTTGTCCCAGGGAGAATGGATGGAGGGTTCCTGAGCTGGCACAGGGCAGGAATTAGAAGGATGGGGGACCTGTTTTTAGGATGGGACGTTTACGAGCCTTGGGGCGCTGGAGGAAAAATTCAGGCTTCCCCCCGGAAATGCCTTCAGGTATATGCAGGTAAGGGCGTTTGTAAGACGGCAGGTGAGAGAGTACCCGCTGCTTCCAGCACTCAGGATCCAGGATAGGGTGCTCTCGGGGGGGGGGGGGGGGGGTGGGTTGGAGAGGGCAGGGTCTCGGCAATCTACCAGGAGATGCAGGAGGAGGAGGAGACCTCGGTGGAGGAGCTAAAGGGAAAATGGGAGGAGGAGCTTGGGGAGGAGATAGACGAGGGTGCGTGGGCGGACACCCTGGGTAGGGTTAATTCTTCCTCCTCTTGCGCCAGGCTTAGCCTTCACAGAGCGCATATGACAGGGATGAGGCTGAGCAGTTTCTTTGGGGGCGAAAGACAGGTGTGGGAGGTGCTTGGGGAGCCCAGCAAATCACACCCACATGTTCTGGGCGTGCCTGGCGCTGGATGGGTTTTGGAGGGGTATTGCGAGGACAGTGTCTAAGGTGGTGAACACCCGGGTTAAGCCGAGCTGGGGGTTAGCACTATTTGGGGTATTGGATGATCCGGGAGTGCAGGAGGCGAAAGAGGCCGGTATTCTGGCCTTTGCATCCTTGGTAGCCCGGCAGAGGATTCTGCTACAGTGGAAAGATGCGAGGCCCCCAAGCGTGGAAGCCTGGATCAGCGACATGGCAGGGTTCATTAAATTGGAGAGGGTAAAATTTGCCTTGAGAGGATCTGTGCAAGGGTTCTTTAGGCGGTGGCAACCGTTCCTAGACTTTCTAGCGGAGCATTAGGAGGTGGTCAGCAGCAGCAACCCAGACGGGGGCAGGGGGGGTGTACTTTGTGTTTTCTACTGTGTTTATTATTGCTTAATGGGGGGTTTGTATATTGGTGGAATTCGTGATGTAGTTGTAAGATGTTTATTTATGTGTTCTTTGTTTTTCTTTTTTCTATAAGGGGGGGTTTGTTGAAAATATGTAAAAATTTGAATAAAAATATTTCTAAAAAAAAAAAAATATTACACCCACCACGTGGATTGCAGCAACTGGTTAGTCAGTCTGGGTAGCTATAGTAGGATTAGTAGTGTCGAACCTGAGTAATAGAAGTGTAAATAGTTTAATAAACGCGTTGAAGTTATCTCCACGTCTGAACCTCCCTTTGTCAAGTGCACCACAAGGAAGCCGCTTATGTTACACCTAGAACATAACAAATCACAAAGGTGTGCAGGTTAGGTGGATTGGCCATGCTAAATTGCCCCTTAGTGTCCAGGGATGCGCAGGTTAGGTTCCAGGGATAGGGCGGGGTGGACTGGGAGAGAAAATGGACCATGCTCTTTCAGAGGGTCGGTACATACTCGATGGGCCGAAAGCCTAATTTCTGCACTGTAGGCATCCTATGATTACCTCCATCAGAGCACATCTGTGTGGATCAAAACTGGGCAATCGCCTTCTGGACCTCCTGCTGTTGGACCAATGTCGTGTCCCCCATTCCCAACGAGTGAGATAATCCAACCTAACTACGCAGCCGAGAAATGGTAAAACTGTGACTGTGCAGGTTAATTTTGGAGCTAGCCTCCACCACTTACTGAAATAACTATTTCAAATAGTACACCTTCTTGATGAGCAAATGTGCGTAAAAGTCATATTTAATTTGGATGACACAGAAACTGGTCAAAAATACATTGCCTCTATCCATTGTTCCCTGTTGTGATATGGCTAAGGGACATGGAGTTTGTGTCAGTAAATGGGAGTTAAAGTGCAGAGCAGCTATACATAACTGATTGTGTGAGCAGGCTCAAGCGGCCAAGCGGCCTTCTTCAGATCCTATATTTACCAACCTCACATAGAACAGAATGTAAATGACCAAATCAGGAGGTTGCATTATTTTCAGCTGGCTTGCCAAAAAATGACTCATTGAATATTGATAATTTCCTGGCTGACATTAGACTGAGACTGAAGTTAGCCATTAATGTAACATACACCGTGAGCATGTTCACAGTCCCACACCTATCTGGCATGTGGTCTTTCCGACAATTGTGCCAGTATTAATCGGGAAATATTACTTTGTATCCAAACCTGACAATTTTGCATTGGGGTATTACTTCTTTTTGTCCTTGCTGCTTGTCTGGTGTTAAGCATCACCTTGGCAGAGCACAGAGGGGAAAACAGAATGAATGGAAGGCTCTGCTTGCAGATTCTGTCAGGTATGGTGATTCTCTCCACTCAATCTTCCTTTCTGCCATTCACCCAAGAAATGCTCAAGCTCCAACCAGTAACGGTGAAAGTTTACCCCAGTGACTCAGCATTAGAAATATCCAACTTACAGAAGGTCCAGTTGATCCAGGTGGCCCCGTGCGACCTATTTTACCTCTTGTGCCCTAAAATAGAGGAAATTTAAAACCAGCGTTTTCTTTAATTAGGCAAAGACAATAATGTTTTAGTGGAAAACATATGTATGTGCAGTGAAGCTCTAACTGATGGAACCCTGATCAGGTAAAACCACACTCAATGACCTAACCCTTTTACATTCATCTGGATAAAGGAGAGCACAGTTAAACTCACACTCGAGGCTCTGGTAAATTAGATTCTATATGCATTCTCTCATCCTTCTTTTCTTTTTAAAAATAAATTTAGCGTGCCCAATTCTTTTTCCCAATTAAGAGGCAATTTAGCGTGGCCAATTCACCTACCCTGCACATCTTTGGATTGTGGGGGTGAGACCCACGCGGACACGGGGAGAACTCGTCCTCTTTTTCTCCGGCCCTCCATGACCAGGCCCTTCTCTTCACCATCTCCTCCAGCCTGAAAACGAATGCTCTCTTTCAGCTGTGCTCCCCGAGAAAATCCACAATGTCCCATGCACTGAAACAGGCTGCACACGATCAATGATTCCTTTAACATGTGCGCAATCGTGGCCATGCGCCCATCTTAAAGGGACCCTTGGCCTGACGTTCCTTTACACATCTGAGTCACTTCTTTGATTAAAACCCGCTTTAGCCTTTATGCTGCCATAATTAAAAGAGAGACGAAACACAAAACGCAGTGTTGTGGAATAATATTAAGAAACACAGGAAAGAGAAAGCATAACTAAAACATGTTAAAAAAAAACAATAAAAATCCCATCACAGGCATCACTCGTGGAGTTTTCCTGTTGTATTATGAGATGAACTATTTAACATTCTCCCATTCTTGAGATTTTGGGACTTTTACCTTGTGTTATTCTAGATTCTTAAAAGAAAACCACTCTCAATGGTGGGTCCCAACCCCTTATGACTTGGAGCATCTTCACCAGCTTTAACGGGCTGGGTTTTTATCTTTTAGCTGGGTAGCAGGAGTCGGATGATTTCCCAGTTTGACATGCCTGCCTCGGGAGAAAGTGCCTGCAAAGGTGGCATTTTTATTCCAGGGAGGGTAGGGAGGGAGAGGGAGGGGTGGCGGGGAGGGGGAGTCAGGTGCTCACAAGAGGTGGGTCCATTGCTCCCAAAAAGAGTTCAGAGGCAGCTACAGGGGATGCCGAGACAGGCTGTTGAAATAGCCATCCTCGGTGCTCTGGGACTTCATCCCAGTTACAATAAAAGAAATGTGGCCCTTTATTTCTCACACCTCCCATACACTCCCCATCCATGCTACCTCATGTCCCTCACCATCCCCATCATACACTCCATGCCAAGCTATGCCCCTCCACCCACCTCCATGTCAAGGGATGGCACTTCCATGCCCATTCACCAACTATATGCTCTGTAGAGGACCAATGAACCCTATAATGCCAGTTGGATGTGCAATAAAAAGCATTAACAATGTCAGAATCATGAAGGAAAACACTGAATTACGTCTGGAAATATTGCACTTTGGATATGATCTGTAATGGTCATGCAGGCCAAAGATGGTGAGGGTGTAAAGTCAATCAATGGCTGAATTTCTGTGGTTTGATACTCTGAGAAACAATGGAACCACCCTGTTTCCAGACAAAGATACTTCTAAGGCATACAGAAACTAATTGCCATCTCTGGTGGAGACAATGGGACATAACGGGAGATGAGTGTATTCTCAACAAGAGATATCCTGTGCATAATGTCCAGATGGATTTGTGGATTTCAACTTCCAGGAATACACAAAGATTGGGATAAAGCTAGCCGAAAAGCTGCCCAACGTGTGAGTGTGTATGTGTGTTTGAACCAGTGCTGGGTGTCAGTATGTGGGTGACACAGAAGCAAAACGCCAGCAGCAGCACCCCTGCAAAAACTTTTTGCAGGTAGATCTCCATCTCTCTCTCCCTGATTGTTTCAGTAAGCAAAGTCAGCAAAGACACAGCCGCAACGGAAACAGGGACGTTTCTCCATCAAACTTCAGAACACCGGAATCTCGAAACTGACTATTCGCCTGCCGAAGTCAGTGCTATTGGAATCTCAAATCGCACCAATCACAATGTTACGAGTCGAGAACTATTTCATATACTTTTTAAAACTTACTTAGGACTCAATTTTTATCACTTCTAATCTGTATCATGTATATGCATGTGTTTTATCATTTTCTTGTCTTTGGTAGTTAATAAACTCACTTTATATTCAACTCAAGAAAACCGGGTTAAATTGATTGATTTAAAAACGTAAATGGGAAAAGGTGTCAACAAAGGGAGTTTTTTTTTAGATCAATCTTGTTGCGATCAGCAGGTTGAATAAAAAAAGGGAGATGGATATATATATATATAAAAAAATATATAAAAAGGGGTTAAAGGGATATGGGAAACAGGTATGGAGGTGGCTTTGAGACCACAAAGAGTTCAGCCATGATCTGATTGAATGGCGGAGCAGACACGAAGGGCTGAATTGCCTACTTCTGCTCCTAATTCCTATGTTCCTATCTCTCTTCATCCAGGGCTTAACAATATGTGGGTATCCCAGCCAGACAGTAACAAATTGGGGGGCCTTGCATGGGTTACCAAGTTTGAGAACTTTACCTGTGACCTGTCATAATAAAACACATTCATTCATAACTTTCCACTTCTTTCAAAAAAAAGACTAATTTTACCACAGCTCTGTAAGGTGTCAATCATCTGGACCATTTAAGATTTCAATAGCTGATACAGCAAGCACTTGAAACCTCTGTATCGTGTGTAACTAAACACTCTGGAATTGACAGAATTGATCAGAAAATCAGAGCTGTTAATTAAGCAGTTTTCCGCAGTGTGCAGCTGTTTCAACACTATAATGGATATCTGGGCTTTCTGCCAAGCATAACCAAACATCCTGAGCTGAGAGCCCAGACATCCATTAGAGTGTTGAAACTGCTGTTTCAATTTTAGTTTCAGAAAAGGGTTTGGATGATCGACACTTTTATTGAAAGGAGTTTCTTTTAAGAAGGTGTAAAGTTATCAATGAATTACTGTGTTTTAAAGGTTTTCCCCCCAAATCCTATAATATTATATAATTTATATGATCAGTTTGGTAGCAGAGTGGTTAGCACTGTTGCTTCACAGTGCCAGGGACCGAGGTTCGACTCCCGGCTTGGGTCACTGTGCTGAGTCTGCACATTCTCCCCGTGTCTGCGTGGGTTTCCTCCCACAAGTCCCGAAAGATGTGCTTGCTAGGTTAATTGGACATTCTGAATTCTCCCTCAGGTACCCAATCATGTGCTGTAGTGTGGTGACTAGAGGATTTTCACACTAACTTCATTGTAGTGTTAATATTTATGAAAATCCATCCAAATAGCTAGGTATTCATTAATGTGCCTCAGCATTACAAACAGAACACCATTTCTGTGAATTACTTTTAGTTACAGGCATTTTCAAAATCAGAGATTTTTTACCAAACATTCCTCAGTGAAACTTAACATGAATCCTGAATAAATAAATAACCAGGGGTACAAAGGACCCATTTTACCTTTAAGCCCTTCTTCCCTCTTAGTCCTCTTGATCCTGTTTTTCCTCTCCTCCCCTAAAAGACAGAAGAGAGTATTCCTGGGTCACTGAGTGCCATCATTTTATAACATTTCTGAACAATGGAATTGCAATCGGTTTACAAGTGGAAGCAATTTTCAAATGGCTTTTGGGTACAGACCATTCTTCCTGGGCTTCCTGTGTTTCCTGGATTTCCGGTAATCCCATTGTCACCCTTTAAAAAAAAAATTGAAATAATGTTAACTCCAGTTGCTAATGTGAGGGGTTAAGTTCTGATATCCATATTAGTTTTGTACATATATTATTTTTGTAGTTGTGTTTATTTAAAACAATGCACTCTCAGATTGGATAATCTATTTTTTCCACATTTCTGTACCTCCTGGATTAGGCAATCTGTTCCAATGGTGGATGGAACAGCACATCTGGGGCGAGATTCTCCGACCCCCCGCCGGGTCGGAGAATCGCCGGGGGCTGGCGTGAATCCCGCCCCCGCTGATTGCCGAATTCTCCAGCACCGGAGATTCGGCGGGGGCAGGAATCGCGCCGCACCGGTTGGCGGCCCCCCCCGCGATTCTCCGGCCCGGATGGGCCGAAGTCCCGCTGCTAGAATGCCTGTCCCCCCGGCGTTGGTTAAACCACCTCTCTTACCGGCGGGACAAGGCGGCGTGGGCGGGCTCTGGGGTCCTGGGGGGGGGGGGGTGCGTGGGGCGATCTGGCCCCAGGGGGTGCCCCCACGGTGGCCTGGCCCGCGATCGGGGGGGGGGGGGCCCACCGATCCGCGGGCGGGCCTGTGCCGTGGGGACACTCTTTTCCTTCCGCCTTCGCCACGGTCTCCACCATGGCGGAGGCGGAAGAGACTCCCTCCACTGCGCGTGTGCAGGGATGCCGTGAGCGGCCGCTAACGCTCCCGCGCATGCGCCGCCCGGCAATGTCATTTCCGTGCCAGCTGGCGGGGCACTTCCGCCAGCTGGCGGGGCGGAAATCAGTCCAGCACGGGCCTAGCCCCTCAAGGTTAGGACTCGGCTGGTCAAGGGGCTGAAGGTTCCGCACCTTTGGGGCACGCGATGCCGGACTGATTTGCGCCGTTTTTGGCGCCGGTCGGCGGACATCGCGCCGATACCGGAGAATTTCGCCCCACCTACTATTCTCCCATAGATCTTACAACCCGTTAAAACACTCAGTCAAGAGGAGACATGACTCTAGTAGAGTGAGACAGTCAAGTTCCCAATTTCTTTGGAATTGTTGTCGGGCAGAATTGCTGATAGAAGTGCTGGTGGAAACTGTTTACATCCGGCCGTAGTCCTGTTTTGAATGTACCAACTTTTCCCTGAGGGAAAGGTGAATGACTGACAATTCTTTCCTACTGCTGTAAGGAAAGGGGGCCAGGCTGGCGGGATGACACTCTTCTATGGAATTTCTGCCAGTTCCATTTTGGCTGCTGGTAACCATTACCTGTCAGGTGATCCACAAAACTAGCAGACCAAGGGCATTCTTGAGAAAGGGCAAATGTTTATAATCACAAATATTGAGCGTGATCTGTCGACGCTTGGGCTTTTTTCTATCCTTTCTAGGGATGCTTCAGTTGTGCAATTCTGGCACAGGCAAGCTGCTCATGTTGCTCATCTATTCTGATTGTGGGATCAAGATAGGTCAAGATGTACTTAAGATCAATGCATGACAGTGGCGCTGTGCCATGAATACAGTGGGGAAGTGGGATCACAGAATTTCAGAGCCATTGTTTCCAGACCGTCTCTTTGCCAAAGCGAAAGGTTTGGCAATCGCTAGAAGCTGCATCCAGAGGCTTAGTCCAACCATTGTTGATATAACCGTGGCTCAGTTGGTATCACTCTTAATCATAAGGTTCTGGGATCGTCATCCTCTAGGCTTTGGAAGTACAAAATTCGAAGCTGACGCTCCAGTGCAGTACTGAGGGAATGCTGCACTGTCGGAAGTGTCGCCTTTCAGGTGAGACATTAAAGCGAGGCCTCACCTGCCTGCTAATAGATCTCCTAACAACCTTTCAAAACTAGCACGGGAGCTATCCCTGGTGGCTTGGCCAATATTCCTCCCTCAATCAATGTCACAAAAAGCAGATTATCTGGTTCCTTTGCACATTGCTGTTTCTGGCTATTTTACTGTCATGTTTCCCACATTGCAGCTTTAAAACTTACTTGGTCGGCTGTAAAGTGCAATGAGACATCCAGCGGTTATGAAAAATGCCGGGTAAAAGCCAAGGCGGGACTTTCCGTCTCTTCTCGCCGGCGAGAACTTCCAGAAGGGCAAGCAAGCCATACAAAACACCATAGACCTCGGCGGGATTTTGTGGTCCTGCCGGCGGCCAATGCTGAGCTGCCTCTGCCTTTGGAAAACACGCTGGCGGGATGTCCTGGTCCCTGTCTTTCCTTTAGCTAAGCTGAGACAGATTTCAATAGGCTCAATACTGGGAAGCCATATCATCGTATCCAGGCTCATGCTAGTTTTGTGAGGTACATTTGTGTGACTGCACAAGGAGTTTTGCGTTCTGCACATTTGGCTGATTTCATCTTTCAAAAGCGCCGCCAGCCAGAAGACTGAAATTCCACAACCTTTGAAGAACACTGAAATAAAAGAAAGTAATTCAAGCTGCTCAGTAACTGAAATTCCGAGGACTCCCCCCCCACTTTGGGTTACCTCAGATTTAATGACATTCCTTTCACAGTGTTTACTTTTAGTGGGGCAGTTGGTGCTCTGCCATCTGGCAAGGCCAAGTCGGGGTTATCCCACAGGTGACAGATCTTTGGTGGAAATTCTATAAATTATGAAGCATATAGAAAGCACAGACTTTTATGAGTCCTGTGCTGAAAAATACATAGTAATGTAGGTGAAACTGAACCAGCACCAACTCTTGTAAATCTGCTCATTCCTTCATCAATTCACCAACATATGAAAGATCTGTGAGACGATAATACCGCCTCGGAAGTCTTGTTAAAATGAAAGGTCTCCATTTTCAGGTACTGATTAATGTACTCAGTAGTTCAACTGTGCGTTCACCTTTGCTCCTTTGATCCCCATTTGGCCTTCGGATCCTTGTTGACCTCTTGGACCCTAAAAGGTGCAAACATTTCACATGACATTTGAAATGTTTGTGAGCAGTGATTTCTCATCTTTCTGTTTTGTTTATTCAAACAGTAATATTTACCATTCTGCCTGGTTGGCCAACTCCACCCTGTTTTCCGTGCTCTCCAAGAGAACCCTAATAATCAAGAAATACATTTCCAAATATAAATTCATAATAAAGGGAGGAGCAGCATTGTAAAATATAATGCGAACATATTTAAGTCATGAACAGTTGCTATTTTATTCTCCACCCCTATTTAGCCATCCATAGGCCAAGAATCTCAAAGTTTTTACCAACCTCCATTCCTGGTTTCCCTACTGGGCCTGGTTCTCCAGCTGGTCCATTTGGTCCCTGAAAAGATGCATTCCATTATTTAAGAATGGCAGATTTTGATGCCTCAATTATTGAAACTTGAGTTAACAATATCATTTAAGGGGAAATTAGATTTTAAAAAAGTGACGGAGGAAGAAATAGAAGGCAATGCTGATGGGGTTAGATGAAGAGGCTTAGGAGGAGACACCCCTTGGAACATAAAAATCAGCATCGACAAGTTAGACTGAATGGTCTCTTTTTGTGCAGTACATTCTATACAATTCTACCCAATTATATTTGGCTTAAGGAACATTGTTCTTCGCAAATTATTTAGCATCAAATTGATTGCATACATGATTTTTAAAAAATTTAGAGTACCCAATTATATTTTTCCATTTAAGGGGAAATTTAGCATGGCCAATCCACCTACCCTGCACATCTTTTGGGCTGTGGGGGTGAGACCCACGCAGACATGGGGAGAATGTGCAAACTCCACATGGACAGTGACCTCGGGGCTAGGATTGAACCTGGGTCCTTGGCGCTGTGAGGCAGCAGTGCTAACCACTGCACCACCGTGCTGCCCTACTGCATCCATGATTAAAGGGTTTGAACACACCAGAATTAATTTTACGTACTCTTAGAAGACTTCCCATGTCTATAGACACACAAGGCAGACCGAGAAAATCCTTGGAGTGTGGCGACTAGGGGATTTGGAGAGTAACCGCATTGCAGTGTTAATGTAAGCCTACTTGTGACAATAAAGATCATACATCTGTTTTCTGTAACTTGCTTTCATGGAACAGGTTGTTTCCTGAAGCCAGAGGTTATAGCTTGAGGGGGCAATTCCTCATCAAGCATGGCTGCGGAGGAGCTTCTGCCAGTTATACTGTTTTCCAAAGCTTTGTTGGAAAGATTTGTGGGTTGACAATCAACCTGTTTGGTCATGTTATGAACACACCTTCTGTTGTCATCAAGTCCTGGTGTGGGACTTGAACCCAGAGCTTCTTGCTCAGAGGTAGAGACACTACCCACTGGCTGCAAAACCTCCCCAATCATGCTCTTCATTCAAGCAAGTATACATTATTCAGCACAGAAGTACCAAAAAATGTATTCTGAGAAACTGACATTGTAAGTTTAAGTTAGGAAGGATGTCAAAGGCCAGTGAGAAGGTGCGGTAGAGATTTACTAAGATGCATGAAGTATGAAGCGTACGGTAGGAGGAAAAACTGGTCCTGTTTCAGAAAAGAAAAAAAATTTAGGAGGAGAAGTAACATATGTATTCAACATTGAGATGTTTTCACAAAGCAGATCCTGAAAAGCTATTTCAACTGGTCCAGTATCTAAAATGCAACAATTTAGTATCATCAGTAAAAAATTGAAAAGAATTTTAAGAGATTAAAAAAAAAAATCTCTCCATTTGGGGGAAATTGTAACCCTAGCAGCTGGGCAAATTTGGGTCAGATCGAGGAGGGTAAGGAATTAAAAGTTCTGAATCCCTAGTCCATGTCACTACTTGCGGTTCAAACGGACATGGGATGGGGGTGGCAGGAGGGTGGGAAGCCAAACTGCTCTGAGGAAGCAGATTGGAAATTTAAATACTACCAGTTTAAATTATCACCCATTTTGTCTTGTTTCCACAACGTCTTTGTTAATCTCTCCTGAGCTCCAACTTATCCCTGACCTTCAATTTTGCCGCACGGGCGGCACGGCAGCACAGTGGTTGGCACTGTTGCTTCACAGCGCCAGGGACCCATCCCAGGTTCAATTTTCAAAGGCAGCACGGTAGCACAGTGGGTATCACTGCTTCACGGCCCCAGGGTCCCAGGTTCAATTTCTGCCTTTGCTCACTGTCTATGCAGAGTCTGCACGTTCTCCCCGTGTCTGCATGAGTTTCCACCGGGGGCTCTGGTTTCCTCCCACAAGGCCCGAAAGACGTGCTGTTAGGTAATTTGGACATTCTGAATTCTCCCTCTGTGTACCCGAACAGGCGCTGGAATGTAGCGCCTAGTGGCTTTTCACAGTAACTTCATTGCAGTGTTAATGTAAGGCTACTTGTGACAATAAAGATTATTGTTATGATAGATGGTTCCACAATGGCCAGCTCTATTTATGCGGGTGAAACCGCAGGGGATTGGGAACCTGAATTGTAGCTCCAGTATACAGGAGGTTGAGAGTAGTGAGGTCATGAGTAAGGTTTCAAAGTACCGGCAGGCAGCAAGGTAGTTTAAAGTGTGTCTTCTTCAATGCCAGGAGCATCCGGAATAAGGTGGGTGAACTTGCGGCATGGGTTGGTACCTGGGACTTAGATGTTGTGGCCATTTCGGAGACATGGATAGAGCAGGGGCAGGAATGATTGTTGCAGGTGCCGGGGTTTAGATATTTCAGTAAGCTCAGGGAAGGTGGTAAAAGAGGGGGAAGGGTGGCATTGTTAGTCAAGGACAGTATTACGGTGGCAGAAAGGACGTTTGATGAGGACTCATCTACTGAGGTAGTATGGGCTGAGGTTAGAAACAGGAAAGGAGAGGTTACCCTGTTAGGGGTTTTCCATAGGCCTCTGAAAAGTTCCAGAGATGTAGAGGAAAGGATTGCAAAGATGATTCTGGATAGGAGCAAAAGCATCAGGGTAGTTATTATGGGGGACTTTAACTTTCCAAATATTGACTGGAAACGCTATAGTTCGACTACTTTAGATGGGTCCGTTTTTGTCCAATGTGTGCAGGAGGGTTTCCTGACACAGTATGTAGATAGGCCAACGAGAGGAGAGGCCATATTGGATTTGGTAATGGGTAATGAACCAGGACAGGTGTTAGGTTTGGAGGTAGGTGAGCACTTTTGTGATAGTGACCACAATTCGATTACGTTTACTTTAGTGATGGACAGGGATAGGTATATACCACAGGGCAAGAGTTATATCTGGGGGAAAGGCAATTATGATGCGATGAGGCAAGACTTAGGATGCATCGGATGGAGAGGAAAACTGCAGGGGATGGGCAAAATGGAAATGTGGAGCTTGTTCAAGGAATAGCTACTGCGTGTCCTTGATAAGTATGCACCTGTCAGGCAGGGAGGAAGTGGTCGAGCGAGGGAACCATGGTTTACTAAAGCAGTCGAAACACTTGTCAAGAGGAAGAAGGAGGCTTATGTAAAGATGAGACTTAAAGGTTCAGTTAGGGTGCCCGAGAGTTACAAGTTAGCTAGGAAGAACCTAAAGAGAGAGCTAAGAAGAGCCAGGAGGGGACACGAGAAGTCTTTGGCAGGTAGGATCAAGGATAACCCTAAAGCTTTCTATAGATATGTCAGGAACAAAAAAATGACTAGGGTCAGAGTAGGGCCAGTCAAGGACAGTAGTGGGAAGTTGTGCGTAGAATCCGAGGAGATAGGAGAAATGCGAAATGAATATTTTTCGTCAGTATTCACACAGGAAAAAGACAATGTTGTCGAGGAGAATACTGAGTTTCAGGCTACTAGACTAGAAGGGCTTGAGGTTCATCAGGAAGAGGTGTTAGCAATTCTGGAAAGTGTGAAAATAGATAAGTCCGCTGGGCCAGATGGGATTTATCCTAGGATTCTCTGGGAAGCTAGGGAGGAGATTGCTGAGCCTTTGGCTTTGATCTTTAAGACATCTTTGTCTACAGGAATAATGCCAGAAGACTGGAGGATAGCAAATGTTGTCCCCTTGTTCAAGAAGGGGAGTAGAGACAACCCCGGTAACTATAGACCAGTGAGCCTTCCTTCTGTTGTGGGCAAAGTCTTGGAAAGGTTTATAAGAGATAGGATGTATAATCATCTGGAAAGAAATAATTTGATTAGAGATAGTCAACATGGTTTTGTGAAGGGTAGGTCGTGCCTCACAAACCTTATTGAGTTCTTTGAGAAGGTGACCAAACAGGTGGATGAGGGTAAAGCAGTTGATGTGATGTATATGGATTTCTGTAAAGCGTTTGATAAGCTTCCCCTTGGTAGGCTACTGCAGAAAATACAGAGGCATTGGATTCAGGGTGATTTAGCAGTTTGGATCAGAAATTGGCTAGCTGGAAGAAGACAAAGGGTGGTGGTTGATGGGAAATGTTCAGACTGGAGTCCAGTTACTAGTGGTGTACCACAAGGATCTGTTTTGGGGCCACTGCTGTTTGTCATTTTTATAAATGACCTGGAGGAGGGCGTAGAAGGATGGATGAGTAAATTTGCAGATGACATTAAGTCGGTGGAGTTCTGAACATTGCGGAAGGATGTTACAAGTTGCAGAGGGACATAGATAAGCTGCGGTGCTGGGCTGAGAGGTGGCAAATGGAGTTTAATGCAGAAAAGTGTGAGGTGATTCATTTTGGAAGGAATAACAGGACGACAGAGGACTGGGCTAATGGTACGATTCTTGGCAGTGTGGATGAGCAGAGAGATCACGGTGTCCATGTACATAGATCCCTGAAAGTTGCCACCCAGGTTGAGAAGGTTGTTAAGAAGGCGTACGGTGTGTTAGCTTTTATTGGTAGAGGGATTGGGTTTCGGAGCCATGAGGTCATGTTGCAGCTGTACAAAACTCTGGTGCGGCCGCATTTGGAGTATTACGTGCAATTCTGGTCGCCGCATTATAGGATGGATGTGGAAGCATTGGAAAGGGTGCAGAGGAGATTTACCAGAATGTTGCCTGGTATGGAGGGAAGATCTTATGAGGAAAGGCTGAGGGACTTGAGGCTGTTTTCGTTAGAGAGAAGAAGGTTAAGAGGATTAGATAGGGTGGACAGTGAGAGCTTTTTCCTCGGATGGTGATGTCTAGCACGAGGGGACAACGCTTTAAATTGAGGGGAGATAGATGTAGGACAGATGTCAGAGGTAGGTTCTTTACTCAGAGAGTAATAAGGGCGTGGAATGCCCTGCCTGCAACAGTAGTGGACTTGCCATCGCTAAGGGCATTAAAATGGTCATTGGATAGACATATGGATAATAAGGGAATAGTGTAGATGGGTTTTCGAGTAGTTTCACAGGTCGGCACAACATCGAGGGCCGAAGGGCCTGTACTGCGCTGTAATGTTCTATGTTCTATGAAACTGCTAATGAAGTCCCTGCCCTCCACATTGTGGGAGCTCATACTCCCCAAGAGTTATGGAATACCCAATAGACCCCAGCCAATAGTATTCAGGCAGGTTATAACACTCGCAGTGCCGAGAAACACCTGGCTGTTCAACGCTACTTGTGCTAAATAAGGGGCCAGAACGGGGAACGCACAGCTGAGGCTGCACATAGCCCCGTTTTTCAAAAAGGGGAGCTCTGCTCGCCGGAATTGCCATTCGAAATGGAACTATGGCAGTGTCCCTGCCAGCTGGCACATCCATCTAAGCACCTTGGCAGTACCAGGATGGCACCCAGGTGGCACTGCCAGGGTGTGAGGCTGGCACTGCTGGGGTACCTAGGTGGCTCCAGCAGTGCCAGGGCACCACCCTGCCCAAAGAGTATGCAGCTGGGGGGCATCCAATCCCTTTGGATACACTCGCGAGTGCCGCTCCGTCTGATGCCTGTTTGTGGGGACCAGTGCCAAAAGGCGTTCGCCCGAGATCTCCGACGCGAAGGCATTGAATCTCAAAGCCTCAGATACCTTGCAAATCTGCACATTAGGGTAAGGCTTACTGCCTCACTCCAATATGCAGATTTGCCATGAAGTGATCCCGCCCATTGTGGCGGAATTCCCCTTGCAATGTTGCGAGGCCGACGGATACCAGGAGAGGGATGTCGGCTTTGACCGGCCACGCTGCACCGCAGCGAGATGCATTCTGGTGCTGCATGGCCGGACGATCCCGACCGGGACATTGTATTAATCAGCACTGGCCATTGAATTAGTCAGCACGGGACATTGAATTAGTCAGCACGGGACATTGAATTAGTCAGCACGGGACATTGAATTAGTCAGCATGGGGCATTGAATTAGTCAGCACGGGACATTGAATTAGTCAGCATGGGGCATTGAATTAGTCAGCACAGGACATTGAATTAGTCAGCACGGGACATTGAATTAGTCAGCATGGGGCATTGAATTAGTCAGCACAGGACATTGAATTAGTCAGCACGGGACATTGAATTCGTCAGCACGGGACATTGAATTAGTCAGCACGGGACATTGAATTAGTCAGCACAGGACATTGAATTAGTCAGCACGGGGCATTGAATTAGTCAGCACGGGACATTAAATTAGTCAGCACGGGACATTGAATTAGTCAGCACAGGACATTGAATTAGTCAGCATGGGACATTGAATTAATCAGCACAGGACATTGAATTAATCAGCACGGGACATTGAAATAGTCAGCATGGGACATTGAATTAATCAGCACGGGACATTGAATTAGTCAGCACGGGACATTGAATTAATCAGCACGGGACATTGAATTAGTCAGCACGGGACATTGAATTAGTCAGCACGGGACATTGAATTAATCAGCACGGGACATTGAATTAGTCAGCACAGGACATTGAATTAGTCAGCATGGGACATTGAATTAATCAGCACAGGACATTGAATTAATCAGCACGGGACATTGAATTAGTCAGCATGGGACATTGAATTAATCAGCACAGGACATTGAATTAATCAGCACGGGACATTGAATTAGTCAGCACGGGACATTGAATTAATCAGCATGGGACATTGAATTAGTCAGCATGGGACATTGAATTAGTCAGCATGGGACATTGAATTAGTCAGCATGGGACATTGAATTAATCAGCACAGGACATTGAATTAATCAGCACGGGACATTGAATTAGTCAGCACGGGACATTGAATTAATCAGCATGGGACATTGAATTAGTCAGCATGGGACATTGAATTAGTCAGCATGGGACATTGAATTAATCAGCACAGGACATTGAATTAATCAGCACGGGACATTGAAATAGTCAGCACGGGACATTGAATTAATCAGCACGGGACATTGAATTAGTCAGCATGGGACATTGAATTAGTCAGCATGGGACATTGAATTAATCAGCACAGGACATTGAATTAATCAGCACGGGACATTGAATTAGTCAGCACGGGACATTGAATTAATCAGCACGGGACATTGAATTAGTCAGCACGGGACATTGAATTAGTCAGCACGGGACATTGAATTAGTCAGCACGGGACAGTGAATTAGTCAGCACGGGACATTGAATTAGTCAGCACGGGACATTGAATTAGTCAGCACGGGACATTGAATTAGTCAGCACGGGGCATTGAATTAGTCAGCACGGGACATTAAATTAGTCAGCACGGGACATTGAATTAGTCAGCACAGGACATTGAATTAGTCAGCATGGGACATTGAATTAATCAGCACAGGACATTGAATTAATCAGCACGGGACATTGAAATAGTCAGCATGGGACATTGAATTAATCAGCACGGGACATTGAATTAGTCAGCACGGGACATTGAATTAATCAGCACGGGACATTGAATTAGTCAGCACGGGACATTGAATTAATCAGACGGGACATTGAATTAGTCAGCACGGGACATTGAATTAGTCAGCACGGGACATTGAATTAATCAGCACGGGACATTGAATTAGTCAGCACGGGACATTGAATTAGTCAGCACGGGACATTGAATTAATCAGCACGGGACATTGAATTAGTCAGCACAGGACATTGAATTAGTCAGCATGGGACATTGAATTAGTCAGCACGGGACATTGAATTAGTCAGCATGGGACATTGAATTAATCAGCACAGGACATTGAATTAATCAGCACGGGACATTGAAATAGTCAGCACGGGACATTGAATTAATCAGCACGGGACATTGAATTAGTCAGCATGGGACATTGAATTAGTCAGCATGGGACATTGAATTAATCAGCACAGGACATTGAATTAATCAGCACGGGACATTGAATTAGTCAGCACGGGACATTGAATTAATCAGCACGAGACATTGAATTAGTCAGCACGGGACATTGAATTAGTCAGCACGGGACAGTGAATTAGTCAGCACAGGACATTGAATTAGTCAGCACGGGACATTGAATTAGTCAGCACGGGACATTGAATTAGTCAGCACGGGACATTGAATTAGTCAGCACGGGACATTGAATTAATCAGACGGGACATTGAATTAGTCAGCACAGGACATTGAATTAATCAGCACGGGACATTGAATTAATCAGCACGGGACATTGAAATAGTCAGCACGGGACATTGAATTAATCAGACGGGACATTGAATTAGTCAGCACGGGACATTGAATTAATCAGACGGGACATTGAATTAGTCAGCACGGGACATTGAATTAATCAGACGGGACATTGAATTAGTCAGCACAGGACATTGAATTAGTCAGCACAGGACATTGAATTAATCAGCACGGGACATTGAAATAGTCAGCACGGGACATTGAATTAGTCAGCACGGGACATTGAATTAGTCAGCACGGGACATTGAATTAATCAGACGGGACATTGAATTAGTCAGCACGGGACATTGAATTAATCAGCACGGGACATTGAATTAATCAGACGGGACATTGAATTAGTCAGCACGGGACATTGAATTAATCAGCACGGGACATTGAATTAATCAGCACGAGACATTGAATTAGTCAGCACGGGACATTGAATTAGTCAGCACGGGACATTGAATTAGTCAGCACAGGACATTGAATTAATCAGCATGGGACATTGAAATAGTCAGCATGGGACATTGAATTAATCAGCACGGGACATTGAATTAGTCAGCACAGGACATTGAATTAGTCAGCATGGGACATTGAATTAATCAGCACAGGACATTGAATTAATCAGCACGGGACATTGAAATAGTCAGCACGGGACATTGAATTAATCAGCACGGGACATTGAATTAGTCAGCATGGGACATTGAATTAGTCAGCATGGGACATTGAATTAATCAGCACAGGACATTGAATTAATCAGCACGGGACATTGAATTAGTCAGCACGGGACATTGAATTAATCAGCACGGGACATTGAATTAGTCAGCATGGGACATTGAATTAGTCAGCATGGGACATTGAATTAATCAGCACAGGACATTGAATTAATCAGCACGGGACATTGAAATAGTCAGCACGGGACATTGAATTAATCAGCACGGGACATTGAATTAGTCAGCATGGGACATTGAATTAGTCAGCATGGGACATTGAATTAATCAGCACAGGACATTGAATTAATCAGCACGGGACATTGAATTAGTCAGCACGGGACATTGAATTAATCAGCACGGGACATTGAATTAGTCAGCACGGGACATTGAATTAGTCAGCACGGGACATTGAATTAGTCAGCACGGGACAGTGAATTAGTCAGCACGGGACATTGAATTAGTCAGCACGGGACATTGAATTAGTCAGCACGGGACATTGAATTAGTCAGCACGGGGCATTGAATTAGTCAGCACGGGACATTAAATTAGTCAGCACGGGACATTGAATTAGTCAGCACAGGACATTGAATTAGTCAGCATGGGACATTGAATTAATCAGCACAGGACATTGAATTAATCAGCACGGGACATTGAAATAGTCAGCATGGGACATTGAATTAATCAGCACGGGACATTGAATTAGTCAGCACGGGACATTGAATTAATCAGCACGGGACATTGAATTAGTCAGCACGGCACATTGAATTAGTCAGCACGGGACATTGAATTAGTCAGCACGGGACATTGAATTAATCAGCACGGGACATTGAATTAGTCAGCACAGGACATTGAATTAGTCAGCATGGGACATTGAATTAGTCAGCACGGGACATTGAATTAGTCAGCATGGGACATTGAATTAATCAGCACAGGACATTGAATTAATCAGCACGGGACATTGAAATAGTCAGCACGGGACATTGAATTAATCAGCACGGGACATTGAATTAGTCAGCATGGGACATTGAATTAGTCAGCATGGGACATTGAATTAATCAGCACAGGACATTGAATTAATCAGCACGGGACATTGAATTAGTCAGCACGGGACATTGAATTAATCAGCACGAGACATTGAATTAGTCAGCACAGGACATTGAATTAGTCAGCACAGGACATTGAATTAGTCAGCACGGGACATTGAATTAATCAGCACGGCACATTGAATTAGTCAGCACGGGACATTGAATTAGTCAGCACGGGACATTGAATTAGTCAGCACGGGACAGTGAATTAGTCAGCACAGGACATTGAATTAGTCAGCACGGGACATTGAATTAGTCAGCACGGGACATTGAATTAGTCAGCACGGGACATTGAATTAGTCAGCACGGGACATTGAATTAGTCAGCACGGGACATTGAATTAATCAGACGGGACATTGAATTAGTCAGCACAGGACATTGAATTAATCAGCACGGGACATTGAATTAATCAGCACGGGACATTGAATTAATCAGACGGGACATTGAATTAGTCAGCACGGGACATTGAATTAATCAGACGGGACATTGAATTAGTCAGCACGGGACATTGAATTAATCAGACGGGACATTGAATTAGTCAGCACGGGACATTGAATTAATCAGACGGGACATTGAATTAGTCAGCACGGGACATTGAATTAATCAGACGGGACATTGAATTAGTCAGCACAGGACATTGAATTAGTCAGCACAGGACATTGAATTAATCAGCACGGGACATTGAAATAGTCAGCACGGGACATTGAATTAGTCAGCACGGGACATTGAATTAGTCAGCACGGGACATTGAATTAATCAGACGGGACATTGAATTAGTCAGCACGGGACATTGAATTAATCAGCACGGGACATTGAATTAATCAGACGGGACATTGAATTAGTCAGCACGGGACATTGAATTAATCAGCACGGGACATTGAATTAATCAGCACGAGACATTGAATTAGTCAGCACGGGACATTGAATTAGTCAGCACGGGACATTGAATTAGTCAGCACGGGACATTGAATTAATCAGCACGGGACATTGAATTAGTCAGCACGGGACATTGAATTAGTCAGCACGGGACATTGAATTAGTCAGCACGGGACATTGAATTAGTCAGCACGGGACATTGAATTAGTCAGCACGGGACAGTGAATTAATCAGCACGGGACATTGAATTAGTCAGCACGGGACATTGAATTAGTCAGCACGGGACATTGAATTAATCAGCACGGGACATTGAATTAATCAGCACGGGACATTGAATTAATCAGCACGGGACATTGAATTAGTCAGCATGGATATTGCATTAATCAGCCTGAGATATTGAATTAGCCTGCACAGATAGATTGAGTTAGGAATTAGGTGGCCACCTAGAGATTGCCAGTTTCCTGGAATCACCATCAGTCTAAAAATGATGATATTTCGGGAGAGATTTTCCAAAATTCCAAAAGTGTCAGGATTAGGCTAAAAAACGGCGTCTATCTCTCCAGATGGTTAGCTGAGGTTTCACTCCAGATTTCCTGACACACAGTGGACAAGGAATCTGAGGGGTGCAATTTTCCCCGGGGCCTGATAGAGCCCAGAAGGCTGGCTCCACAGAGATTGCGGCAGTATCTTTTAAGAGCTCCCCGATCTGTACTGAATGTAATCTTCTCCCCCTCACCACCGTCACGAGGACCCTGTACAAGCATCGCCACCCTCCTCCCCATGCCAGCATCAGGGTACTTCTGGCCCCGCTCTCCGCCCCACCGCACAACTATTGAGGAACTGCTGTTGGCAGTGCCATGGTGCCCTGCCTCACCACCTCGGGGCTATACTTCCCTGTGTACACCCGACATGGTGATCAGAACTGTTTATTATTTTTGAAAACCAGTAGTGATTTGCACCGACATGACCTCAAGCTGGCTGAGTGGGACGTTATGGCAAGCAACGGCTTTATGCCCTATAATTATATACAAATTTATTATTAAATATGCTAATCAGGCTCCCCCCCTTCCTGGCGTGAACCTGATCGCGTTATCCGGGGGAGGGGCGGGGAAGATCATAAACCAAAATGTTTGATCATAAATCAAAATAATAAAGGTCCCCCAATTGAAAATTTAACTAAAAAGCCATCACTGTAATAATTTCCATAAGTGATTACATCCTGCCCTCTAGTAAAACAAACAACTTACCATGGGTCCTGCGTCTCCACTTTGTCCCATTTTACCCGTCATTCCCTGGAGTCCAAATTCACCGTTGGGTCCTGTCAAACCTTTGGTTCCCATAAGACCTGCTTGACCCTGTATCAGATGATATCACTCGACACATTTGTAAGAAATTAAAATAAAGCAGTCATTTTGCACCAGTACATTAGAGCAACATTAATTTTCCATTGCGTTTGATGGCTTGCAATTCGAATATAAATTGGGTTCCCAATGGCGGATTGAAATCCAGTGTTTGAAAGGAATGGGGTGGGATTCTCCACTCCCGCGCCGAAGTGGTCACGCCGGTGTGAACGCCGGCACGAAACGGCCCCGATCCCGACCGATTCAGGCCCTGACAATGGGCTAGGATCGGGGCTGCATCATCTACACGCGCCAGGCCTTGTCGCCCGCGTAAAGGCGGCGCTGCATAGATGACATGGCCGGCGCCGCATAACTGGCGTCATCCGCGCGGGTTGGCCGACACCAACCCGCGCATGCGTGGTTGCCGTCCTCTCTAAGTCCGCCCCACAAGAAGATGGCGGAGGGATCTTGCGGGGCCACGGAAGGAAGGAGGTCCTCCTTCAGAGAGGACGACCCGACGATCGGTGGGCACCGATCGCGGGCCACCCCACATTTAAGGTACCCCCCCCGGTGCAGGATCCCCCCTCCCCCCCCTGCAGGCTGCCCCCTAGCGTTCACGATGGCAGCAACCAGGTGTGGACAGCGCCGGGGAGAACCTGCTGTTTTGGCCTGGCCGCTCGGCCCATCCGGGTCTGAGAATAGCGGGGGGGGGGCCGGAGAATCACCATTTTAGGTGTCTCCGGCGATTCTCCGGCCTGCGGCCCGCGGAACTCGGTGGGGCCGTTCCCGCCACTTGGGAGAATCGCGGGAGGGCGTCGGACCGGCATCCCAGGAAATTTTGGCGGCCCAGGCGATTCTCCCAACCGGCGCGGGAGTGGAGAATCTCGCCAATGGGGTCTATGTTAAATCAAAAATAACCCTTTAAAACAGCTGACTATATAATTGATCCTGTAATTGCGAAGATGCAAGTTTCAGAATGAAATAGATTAACTCTACTGCATGAAGGAATTGGAGAGAGTAGGAGTTGGACTTTGATTTTCCTGTTGTATGGGTACAATGATCAATGCTACATGTTTTACTGACAACCAGTTTTAAATTTTATTTGAGATTTAAGAAAAATTACTATATTTGGCAACTGTTCAAGTTTAGATGCTTTTGATTTTCTCAATAACAGTAAATACTTACAATGGGTCCAGGATTGCCATGATCTCCTATTTCTCCTTTCTCACCAGGTACTCCCTAGTATTTTTGTTTTAAAAAAAAAAAGGGTTTGAGACAATTGACCTCTTTTGAGTTCTTTTACATTCTGAAAAACAATTTCCATAAGACCATAAGACCATAAGACATAGGAGCGGAAGTAAGGCCATTCGGCCCATCGAGTCCACTCCACCATTCAATCATGGCTGATTTCAACTCCATTTACCCGCTCTCTCTCCATAGCCCTTAATTCTTCGAGAAATCAAGAATTTATCAACTTCTGTCTTAAAGACACTTAACGTCCCGGCCTCCACCGCCCTCTGTGGCAATGAATTCCACAGACCCACCACTCTCTGGTTGAAGAAATTTCTCCTCACCTCTGTTCTAAAGTGACTCCCTTTTATTCTAAGGCTGTGCCCCCGGGTCCTAGTCTCCCCTGCTAATGGAAACAACTTCCCTACGTCCACCCTATCTAAGCCATTCATTATCTTGTAAGTTTCACTTCATAAAGTGTGAAACAAACTTTAAACAAGCTACCTAAGGGCAGCACGGTGGCGCAGTGGTTAGCATTGCTGCCTCACGGCGCCGAGGTCCCAGGTTCGATCCCGGCTCTGGGTCACTGTCTGTGTGGAGTTTGCACATTCTCCCCGTGTTTGCATGGGTTTCGCCCCCACAACCCAAAGATGTGCAGGGTAGGTGGATTGGCCACACTAAATTGTCCCTTAATTGGATAAAATTAATTGGGTACTCTAAAAAAATTTTTTAAAAGCAAGCTACCTAACTGGCGTGTGTTCACTCCCCTATGAAAAAAACATTCCCAGAACACACCTGGGGCAGGTGCTGTCTCCAAGCATAAAAGAAATAACATTTCATTTTCCGCCAAAATGACAGGTTGTGCCACAGGTCAGTAATTATTCCTTTCAAACTGTCACAGCAGCATAATCCATAAATCAAATTCTAGGCTAAATTACTAATTTCCGACAATAGCATCTCACAGAGAGTTTCTGTCACACCCCCTGTAAAACCCCACCCATGTTTTTACTAGATTGAAATAGTGCACCTGTAGCAGGCCGCTTTGGTCCAGCACTGACACGCCATGCATTTTCTGATGAGTGCTTTAAATTACCAAAGGAACAGCCCTACCAATGAAAAGAGCAGGGAGGTCTGCAGTTGCTTTTCAAGGCCAGGAGATCAGTACTTTCTGGCTGCTGTTGGAGATCCTGGCTGCCAGTGCAAAATCTGCATGGGTTAAAAATGCTAGCCCAGCCTTCACCTGCCACTCTTCCATCTTACCCCAGGACCCTGCAGAACCTCTGTAGCTGTTAATGTTCATGCCCTGGGGAGCCCAGTCATCAAACAAACTAGAGACTAAGGCAGGAAGCAAGCAACACAATTCCCACCTCAGGTAATTGCCCAGCCTGTCCTGTACCTCCCGCATGTGAAAGCCACGTTCCCCCACCATTCCACCTCAGGGCAGCACCAGAAAACCTGGTGTAGTATTTCAAGGGAACAGGACCCAGGCCTTCTGAGTCTCCGCTCCTTTTATCCAGGCTTTTGTGTCTGAGGGAAATGAACATTCTTGGGGAAAATGGCAAGGAAAACCCTTCCTGCTGAAAGCTATTATTAAAATTGACAAATCTAGGTGAAGAGTTTAGAACCCAAAGTAGAGGGCACGACCAGATCCGAAAACAACCAGAAGCAAAGATGAATAAAAATGAAGACGTGGGGCGAGATTCTCCATTCCCCGACACTGATTTCGTAATTCGCAATCGGGCGGAGAATCCTTTTTTATGGAGAAACGCCGTGTTTTTTAAAAAAAAATGTTTTTATTCTCTTCCTTTTTCTCATTTTCTCTCAAATTTACATCCAACAATAAACAATAATCAGCAACAAATCCCCATATCAATAACAACGATCCCATCCTCCCACCAAACCCCAGACATTGGCCCGCATGTTAACATAAACAAATGACAAATAGGAATCAGGACTCACCCATCGTCACCATTAACACATATAGTCCCCCTCCCCCCAACCCTCCCAGCCCCCAACCCTCCTAATGTTCGATGTGATCCAATTCTCGAAAGTGCATAATGAACAACGCCCATTAATTGTAGAACCCGTCCATCCTTCCCCTCAGCTTGAATTTGACCTTTTCAAGCGTTAAGAATTCCAGCAGGTCCCCCCGGGTCCAGTTTCACGTGCACCACTTTAGAGATTTCTCTAAACACCTCCTTCCAGTAATCCTCCAGCTTTGGACAGGACCAAACGTGGTTTGCGGGGCCTCCCCCACAACGTTCACACACATCTTCTACCCCCTCAAAGAGCCGGCTCATCCTCGCCCTTGTAAGGTGCGCTCTATACACCACCTTCAGCTGCATCAGCCCCAACCTTGCACATGAGGTGGAGGCGTTCACCCTCCGGAGCACCTCACACCAGAACCCCTCCTCCATACCCTCTCCCAACTCTTCCTCCCACTTTGCCTTGATCCCTTCTAGCGGCACCTTCTCCTCCTCCAAAATAGCCCCGTAAACCGCCGATACTACCTCCTTCTCCAGTCCCCCTGCCGTCAGCACCTCCTCCAGCAATGTGGAAGCCGGCTCTACTGGGAAACTCTGTATCTCCTTTCTGGCAAAGTCTCGAACCTGCATGTATCTAAATATTTCCCCCTGTTCCAGCCCATACTCCACTCCCAGCTCCTTCAATCCTGCAAAACGACCCTCAAGAAATAAATCTTTTAGTGTCCTAGTTGGGAGGCGTCTGTTTGACGCAGGTTTTATATGCTCCTCTCCCTCTGAAACAGCATTATCGCGGCGCGCACCGCACGCTGTTGGAACGGACTCAGTGCGTCACCTTAAGGCCCTCCCCCGATGCTCCGTCCCCGCTGGGCTGGGTTCATGACGGTGCGGTGCACTTCTGGTCCCAGCCGTGCGGGAGCCCGGCATGGTGGCTGCGGACGGTGTCCAGCGGCGCCACAATCATGCGGGAGCCGTGCTGCTGGCTGGGAGGGCTTTCGCATGTGGGTGTCCATGGGGGCACTATCTGGCAGGTCGGGTCCCTGCACGGCCGGCTGTTTATTTCGTGGAGGCCAGGAGGTTTACGTGGCGCAGCTGCTAGCCCCCCACTGGTCGCAGCATTGGTGAGGGGGCGGCGCCAATTTTTTACACGTAAAATGCCATGGATCTTCCGCACTGAGCCTCAGAATTGAAGAATCTGGCCCGTTGTGTTTCAATGAGGCAAATCCTGTGCCGTAAAAGATTTTAGATTGTAAAATGAAGGGAAGGCCGAAGGAGCCGAGAGAAAGAATAATTTAGATCAGATTAGTGGAATTAATCTCAATTTCAGCCAATTGGAGAACATATCGGAAAACAGACCTCAGAGTAGGAGCAGCTTGATTGCAAAATTGATTTTGTATACAGGAGTCAGCACTAAGATTGCCTCAGCTGCTTCTGATCTTTTAAACCAGTGCCAAGTTCTTTTATGTTGCAGGAATCTTTCAAATTGACAGATGTTTTGTAGATAGCTGCTCATATAATGCCTACCGACATCATCATCTTCGTCTCCACTTTATTGAAATTAAAACTCATTGTACCATCTTGGAAACCACATAACCTGCAGATTTTCCACAGAGATGCGATTTTCTTAAGGCAATTCAACAGAAATTTGTAATTTTGTTGTATTTCATTTAAGGAAAAAAAAAAGAAAACATCCCCTCCAGGATATCACAGAATATGCTACTGAACAGTTTTGTGAACTATGTATTAGAGTAAAGCCATGATTTTAGTGCAATAAGTGCCTGTTCCTCCCAACCTCAAGTCCAATTTCACCCATTAGTCCAGGTACTCCAACAGATCCAAATTCACCCTGGAAATAGAAACAGAGAAAGATGTGAGACGATAATGTACACAGAATTGGATAATCTTTTAGTTCACAGCTATTATTCATGGTGTACTATAATCATTATATGAAGTCAGTGATTCATCAAAAGCGTCTATGGTCATTAAACCCCCACTGCTGAACCCTGCTTACTGATGTAGTACCAGTTATACCTATAGGTAGCACTGTAATAGGAATTTTCAATGTCAAGGATACCACACATGCCTACCACACTCAACCAACCTGGCAACCCGAAGTGAAGTGATTTACAATGTCTTATTCTCAACTGGTGCGGCACGGTGGCACAGTGGTTCACACTGCTGCCTGACAGCATCAGGGACTTGGGTTCAATTCCGGCCTTGGGTGACTGTGTGGAGTTTGCACTTTCCCCATGTCTACGTGGGTTTCCTCCGGGTAATCCAGTTTCCTCCCATAGTCCAAAGATTTGCAGGTTAGGTGGATTGGCTATGCTAAATTACCCCTTAGTGTTTGGGGATGTGCAGGTTAGGTGAGGTTACAGGATGGGGCCTGACTCCCAGTGTATAATGCCTCAACAGATTGACTGGGGGTCCTGAAAATATAGTCTCTTCCAATAATGGAACTAAGTAGACACCAAGCAAATAGCTTGCGTATTTCTCCTATAACAACCAAAGATTCTTATAACAACTGCATTTGTGATTCTTCCGCGAGTGGGATAATTGAAAGCCATCGCTTTGTAATAGTTCTTTTGGCATCTTGAGAAGCAAGCACCTGTAATGGGATTGCTGCATTAATTGCACTAAGTAAATGTAAGTCATTGATGATTAGACTATCTGTGTATTTGAAACATTGAGTAATAATCATCTCCGGAATAATACTTCATGGATACCTGCTTGCCTTTAGCCCCAACTTTTCCAGGTAATCCGATTGGTCCCAGCTCACCCTGCAACAAAATATGCAAAGTGAAAGCCTATTTGTGAAATATCACTTTAACTCTTGTATCCTACAGAAATAAATGAACAACTACATTTACAATACACAGTCTCCAGAAATAAAGTTCCATGCTCTACTCACAATTTGTCCACGGTGTCCGACCAGACCTGCAATGCCAATCAGACCTAGAGGGCCCTGTTAAACAGCAGACATTGTGAACATTATTACCTTGAAGTGTGTTTGGGACAGTACTTTATAGGTCCGATTACAAGAAATAAATGTGAGTTGACTGTTAGATTTGTTCAAGAGGATTAAAAAAAAAGCTCGCTGTACAATAGTCCGAATTAACTTTTACAGGAAAAAAGAATCATAAGAGGCAAGAGAAAACTTGACATCTGAACTATCTAGGCAAGGAAAAAGGGTTATCATCTTTAAGTTTAAATGTTTAGAGGTATGTGAATGGACTGGGTGAGGTCCTCTGGCACAGTTGTAGCTTCCTAACCTCTGCGTCAGGAATTCTGGGTTGGCCATGAAAGATATGTTCGTAACGTGTCTGATTACCAGCCTGTAAATCCTTCCAATCTACCTGATGGCATACAGTAAGAGCAGGAGCATTTCCTGGTCAGCCACACTGCAGAAGGCAGAACTACTATGGTATTTTTGTGAGGGCCACGAAGAGTCCAGCACGTGTTTTAAGGATACAAAGTAATAACATTTATTTACAATAACATATATATATATAACAGCAGCAGCAACTTCCCTTGCTGCACACTCCTGCCTGCTGGTTCCTAAACTGGCCAGCTTTATTTATACGAGGAGTTTACTAATGGTTTCTCCGCCCCCCTAATTGGGGAAGCTCATACTCCCACAGGATTGTGGGATTGTCATTAGTCCCCAGCCAATGGTAAGTAGGCAGGTTATAACATCCCTCCCCCCCAAAGTCCAAGGAATCCACCGAAGACCCTGGCGAAGGAGGGCGTCGGACTCGTTTTGCTGCAGGCCGGACAACATTTGTACGCGGCGCTGGATCAGGCGGCATGTAACGAGGTGGAGACCAGCGCTTCCGTGATGACCGGCGCAACGGTTGTACATCCACGGCCCGTGGACCCGAGGATTCCCCCTCTGATGCATCCTGTGTCTCCATCTCGGAGTCAGAGTCTGCTGCCTCCGTCATGTCAGCGTCTCTATCTCCATTCGGTCCCGTAACGACCTGCGCAGGCTTCGAGTGAGGCACCAGTGGAAGATTGTGAGGACTACCTTCCCTTGTCTCTGGTCTCTGTGGCTGTAGAAATGAGCTCTGGGGGCAGGGAATCCTTTGAGGGGATAGTCTTCTGGACCGAAAGTGGTCTACATGTTTGCGCTGGAGACGACCGTGGGCTTGCACCTGGTAAGATATAGGGCCCGTTTGGCGAAAGATTACACCAGGAACCCATTGGGCACCACCAGCAAAATTCCGAACGAACACTGGGTCACCGGGCGCAAACTGCCGAATCGGCCGATACCGAGAAAATCCCTGTCCCTGCCGTTCTTGTGTGCGGCGTACTTTTACGCCAATGTCCGGGAAAAACATACTAAGGCGGGTGCGAAGTCTCCGGCCCATTAGGAGTTCTGTGGGAGTTACCCCAGTCACCGCATGGGGGGTGGTCCCATACGTAAACAAAAAGCGAGCAAGTCTCGTGTCCATTGATCCGGAAGACTGCTTCTTTAGGCCTCTTTTGAATGTCTAGACTGCGTGCTCTGCCAACCCATTTGAAGCCGGGTGGTAAGGGGCAGTGTGGATATGGCGTATGCCGTTCATCTTCGTGAACCTCGCAAACTCCTCATTCGTGAATGGAGTGCCGTTATCCGTGACCAGCTCCTCGGGGAGGCCATGCGTACTAAAAGACAAACGCATCTTTTCAATTGTTGCGCAGGACGTTGTCCCCTGCATCTTATGCACCTCTAGCCATTTAGACTGGGCGTCAATTAATAGAAGGAACATGGATCCTTGAAAAGGGCCTGCGAAATCTGCATGCAAGCGTGCCCAAGGCCGCCCTGGCCATTCCCAGTGATGTAGGGGCGCGGCCGGCAGAAGCTTCTGATGCTCCTGGCAAATGGAGCAGTTTTGGGCCACGTTCTCAATGTCGGTGTAGAGGCCTGGCCACCAGACATAACTCCGGGCCAACATTTTCGTTTTCGTCACACCTGGATGCCCATTGTGCAAGTCTGTTAGTATCAGCTCCTGGCCTTTTTCCGGGACAATCACACGCGTCCCCCACAAGAGGATGCCGTCTTCCACGCTGAATTCTGACAGCTTGGAGGAAAATTCCCGCAACTCGCCTGGGAGCTGTCTATGCTGCCCACTATACAGGACTATGTGCCGAACCTTTGACAGGACTGGCTCCGTCTGGGCCCACTCACGGATCTGTGATGCCGTGACAGGCAAGGTGTCCATAAAATTTAGGGTTGCAACCACCTCACCGGTCGTGGGGGTCGACATGGGGCCGGTCGATAAAGGCAATCGGCTCAGTGCGTCAGCATTTGCTATCTGCGTACCTGGTTTGTGCTCCAGAGAATACTCGTATGCAGCAAGCAACAAAGCCCAGCGCTGGATCCGTGCGGAAGCAATGGGCGGTATTGGCTTATCCTCTCTGAAAAGTCCCAGCAGAGGCTTATGATCAGTCACGATAGTGAAATGGCAGCCATACATGTACTGGTGGAAGCGTTTCACCGCAAAAACCACTGCCAGGCCCTCCTTCTCGATCTGCGCGTACTTTTTCTCCGCTGCAGTCAATGTGCGGGAGGCGAAAGCTATCGGTCGCTCAGCCCCGTTCTCCATCTTGTGGGACAGGATGGCCCCAATACCATACGGGGATGCATCACATGTGACGAGCAAAGGCTTTCCCGGATCATAGTGGGTTAGTAACCCAGACGACGACAATTGTTGCTTTACCCGCCGGAAAGTGGTTTCTTGCGGCTGACCCCAAACCCAGGTGTGATTTTTCTTTAGCAGAAGGTGCAAAGGGGCCAGCGTAGTTGCCAGATTGGGGAGGAACTTCCCGTAATAGTTTACGAGACCGAGAAAAGAACGAAGATGTGAAGTGTCAGTCGGGGCGGGGGCCTGTTGAATTGCACGCACCTTCTCTGCGACGGGGTGCAAACCTTCGCGGTCCACCCGATAACCTAGGGAGACTACTTCCTTTGCCTGAAATACGCACTTTGTGCGACGTAAACGGACTCCAGCCTCCGAAAGGCATCTAAGGACAGCCTCCAGATTTTCCAAATGTTCCTGCTCTGACGTCCCTGTAATCAAAACGTCATCTAAGTAGACAGCGACATGCGGTAAACCTCTCAAAATGCCCTCCATAACACGTTGAAAAATTGCGCAGGCAGAGGATACTCCAAAGGGCAACTGTGTATATTCATACAGGCCCCGGTGTGCATTAATCGTAACATATGGTCCGGAGGCAGGGTCCAGCGCCAACTGCAGGTAGGTATGACTCATATCTAATTTTGTGAACGAGAGTCCACCTGCAAGCTTCACGTAGAGATCCTCTATGCGAGGCATTGGATATCGGTCGAGTCGGGAAGCCGTATTCACTGTAAGTTTACAGTCGCCACACAAGCGAACTGTGGCATCTGGCTTCATTACAGGTACAATTGGCGCTGCCCAGTCAGCAAAACGGAAGGGCCTGATAATACCCAAACTCTCCAAATGAGTGAGCTCCCCTTCTACCTTCTCGAGCAAGGCGTAAGGCACCGGGCGCACCCGGAAATAGCGCGGTGTGGCTCCTGGTTCGACTTGGATATGGGCTACGGCCCCTTTTATTTTCCCCAAACCTGGCTGGAATACATCTGGGTATCGTCCTAGCACCTCAGTCAACCCTTCAGAAACTGTTTGGAGGATGTGCTGCCATTGCAACCACAAATGGCGCAACCAGTCTCGACCCAACAGGCTGGGCCCATGGCCGCACACCACGATAAGTGGGAAACGCCCTGCCTGGCGTCCATAAACAACAGGGGTCATTGTAGTTCCTGCAATGTCCAGTGGTTCCCCCGTGTAGGTGGCCAACCTGGCCTGTGAGTCGGTTAATGTAAGGGTCTGTATACCCTGCTTGATGCGGTCGAATGTCCTCTGGGCGATCACGGAGACCGCTGCGCCAGTGTCCAACTCCATCTCAAGCGGATGGCCATTGACCCGTACTCTCACCTTAATGGGGGCCACATGGGGAGCTGCCACACAATGCAATTGCAGGCAGTCGTCCTCCGTCGCCACGTCCTCAGGAGTAGTCGCCGCAGGTTCATCCACATGGAAGGTATGGCCCCTGGGCTGGTCCCAGTTACGGCCCCTGGGCTGGTCCCAGTTTCGGTCGGAACGACGGCGCCTCTGGCGCTCCCAGGACCACCGTCCGCGACGGGGTCGGCGCCTACAAGTCTGACACGGACATGGCTCCTCATCCATTGGTTCTGGAGAAGGCTCCCTTCGGGGAGGAATGTCCGACGGCCCCTGGCGTCGGTCCGGACGTTGCCTCGCCCAAGATACCGCAGGAGTGCGGGGGGACGTTTTCGACGGAAGGGGTTGCGCCCCAAGGCATGCAGTTCCATTCCCTGTAGCTCCTGCACTCCTCGTTCTGTGCTCTCTCGGGACAATACTATTTGAATGGCCTGTTGAAAAGTCAATGTTGGCTCAGCTAACAACTTTCTCTGGGTGGCCGCATTGTTAATACCGCAAACCAAACGGTCGCGTAACATTTCTGACAAGGTCTCACTATAGTCACAGTTCTCCGCAATCCTGCGTAGCCTGGATAGAAAATCGGCAAGGGATTCTCCAGGGGTCCTCTCAGCGGTATTAAACCGGTAACGCTGGACTATCGTGGTCGGGGTTGGGTTAAAATGTTGCCCCACTACATTCACAAGTTCATCAAACGTTTTGGTGTCCGGCGCAGCTGGGTACGTAAGGCTCCTAATCACCCCAAACGTATGCGGGCCGCAGGCGGTGAGCAATATGACCACCTAGCGCTCGTTTTCGGTGATATTGTTTGCCCGGAAATAGTAACGCATCTGTTGTGTGTACTGGTTCCAGATTTCCAGCGCAGCATCAAAAACATCCAAACGTCCGTACAGAGGCATGGTATAATAGAAAACAACTTCCAACCTGTATCCAACAAAAATCCAGGGAGGTGGCTTCAGCAGTGTGGACAGCTATTCACTTTAACCTTCGTCGCCAGTTTTGTGAAGGCCACAAAGAATCCAGCACGTGTTTTAAGGATACAAAATAATAACATTTATTTACAATAACATATATATATAACAGCAGCAACTTCCCTTGCTGTACACTCCTTCCTGCTAGTTCCTAAACTGGCCAGCTTTATTTATACTAGGAGTTTACTAATGGTTTCTCCGCCCCCTTCATTGGGGAAGCTCATACTCCCACAGGATTGTGGGATTGTCTTTAGTCCCCAGCCAATGGTAAGTAGGCAGGTTATAACAGGTATCTTGCCAAGCATAATCATTGATCATCCAATGCAAGTCCATTGTTGCCAATGCCCACCTACAACATGGTACCTGAAGGAAGGTGAGGCACCTGAAGAAATTACCTATTCAATTGTTTAGTGACCGTTCTGTGCAGATCAAATCTCAGGACTATGACAGCAGCAACAGTAAACCGTTTCTCACCATCAAACTGGGTTTTCCCTTTTCTCCTTTCTGCCCTCGGTCGCCTGCTTTTCCCATTATTCCAGTAGGCCCAAACAGACCAGGAGGACCAAGTGGGCCCATGGCACCCTGATGATATAAAACACAAAAGTGGATGTCAACAATATACAGCGGTCTTCCTTCATGTTTCTTTGCAGAATATAATCTATTTTTGTGATGCAATTCCTATTTGTTTTTAAATTGCATGTTATTTCTAACCTCACTACCTCCAAGGAAGAAATGTTTTCATAACCCTTGCAAATTCCCATTCTGTTGAAGAGCGCCACTGTAAAATAGATTCTGTATAATTGATCAAACTGATGTAGATCATTGCAGAGGAGATGACTGTGGTATTTTTAAAGTGTAGGCTTGCAGACCACAAAGGCACAAAAGAACAAGAGCTTTATTGGAAAGGTGTTTACTCCACAGGCTGATAGGATTAACTGCACATTTGTCCGTGCAAACGGCCGATGATGTTATCAACACGACATGTGATCGGACTCTTAAAATGACCTTGTTCCAACTAGGAAGAAACATGAATACACAACACTTTCCTTTCCCTTTACGTTAAAGGTTCCTGCATTGAAACTCAATATAATATTCACAATCAAAATTTACAATGCGAACAATTAATTAGCACAAGAGCTGCTTTGGATTTCTGTATCGTTATCGCCAAACCTCAGACATCTGCTTTTTTGTGCTGACTGCAACCTCTGGTGTTTTTGGTTTAGTTTGGCCGTCATCCATATTTATCTCAATTGGAGTTGAGATAGTGTTTGGAGGCACAACTCTTGCACAATTATTTCTCCTGTTATCAGGTTGTTAAGAATGTCTAGGTCTTCACTTGGCAGGGTTCGCAGCGGACTGTCCGTGGACTCTGTCTCCGGAAACCTTGTTCTGGTTGCTAAAAGTTGATCAGCTTGTCTCCTCCGCACTACATCATCCCGAGTTTAAACAGTGTAGGAGACCGGTCCTGTCTGAGCTAAGACGAAGCCAGGCATGCACTTCTCACTGGTGGTATAGTTCCTTGCCAATACTTCCTGACCTTTCTGAAACACACAGCATTTAGCCCTGTTCTCATATTGGAAAACTTGACTTTGCTGCTTCCTCTCAACAATTTCTCTTGTTTTAGACAGTTTCAGCAAATCAAATGATGTTTTACCATGAGTAATGCCAGAGAACCTTGGGTTGTCGAATGTGTTGTACACCTGCATGTTGTCAGGAATTGGTTTAGCCATTTAGACAATGATCCTTGCTCATGAGTTACCTTCAATGAGAATGCTTCATTGTCTGAACAAACCTTTCATCCAACCCATGTGTGGCATTCTGGTCAGGGGAGAATCGGATGTGTTGTATACCATTCCCCTTTAGATAATTTGTGAATTCTTACAAAATGAACCGTGGGCCATTGCCACGAGCAAGTTGTTCAGCATAACTAAATCTTGCAAAAATTTTACCCAGTCTTCACCAGAAGAGCTGGGTGGGGAGTTGGAGGACGGATTATAAGAGGCCCTGAGGCAAGTTAATGCATCCTCATCGTGTGCCATGCTCAGTCTGATACAATTCAAGGTGGTCCACAGGGCGCACATGACAGTGGCCCGGATAAGCAGGTTCTTGAGTGGGTGGAGGATAAGTGTGGGCGCTGTGCGGGCGGTGGGGGGGGGGGGGGGGCTGCGAACCATATCCATACGTTTTGGGTATGTCCGAGGCTGTGGGGTTTCTGGCAGGGGTTTGCTGACATCGTGTCAGAAGTATTAAAGGTGAGGAGGTGAGGGTGGTTCCGAGTCCTGAGGTGGCATGTCAGAAGATCCGTGAGCTCAGGGGGTGAGAGTGGCTGATGTTCTGGCCTTTGTCTCCCTGGTGACCTGGAGATGGATCCTACCAGGATGGAGGGACTCGGAGCCCCCGAAGTCGGCGCTATGGGTTAGCGACATGGCAGGGTTTCTCAGACTCGAGAAAATCAAGTTTGCCTTGAAGGGATCGCTGTTCATTGACTTCTTCGAGAAGAATTAATCTGTCCGCGCAGGGGGTGGGGGGGGCTCCTTTTTGTGTAAGCCATGTTGGCTGGGGTTTGTTATTGGGTGGGTGTGTGTGTGTTGATTATCTTATCTTGTTTTGTTCCTTTTGATACCTGGTGGTTAAAATTATAAATGCCTTAATAAAATATTTTTCTAAAATAAAAACCTGACTGAAATGCTGACCCTCTGCCAACTCAGCAAATTAATCATCAATTAAAGGCACAGGGTATTTTCCTTCACAGAGTACCAGGTTGATAGTGACTTTAAAATCGCCACATATGCGTACCGATCCATCTTTCTTTATCATGGATATTATCAGCGTAGCCCAATCACTTAACAAATTTATTTAGCCTCAAGAGGGAGGAGAGTGGAATCCCTGACCTGTCTCCCACCATCCTGGAGATTATTGATGGTCTGCAATGGCATCCTTAGACTGGCACGCTGGCCAGTATGGTATTTTCATCCTTCTGTTCCCCTTGTCCGTTCCCAACTTAGAGAGGGGACGGGGGACGGTTGGGGGTGGCGGAGGGGGGGGGGGGGGGGGGGGCGTGTACAACACATCTTGAAACACAGTGGATATAATTTCTTACTGGCTACTATCCATCCATTTGCTTCAACACAAAATAAAATTCCTTCACGCCAAATCTGGTTCTAAAATATAGGCCAAACTAGCAGGGATGTGAACAAGACTGCGCAATGTGGCGCTAATAAGGAGTAAGCTCAAGCTATCTTTAAATTAAAACACATAGCTGTACTGATTTTATCAGGAAAACAGTAGAACCCTTTATCTTCATGCCTCTTCCCTTTCACCCAGAACCAACGCTTGGCATTGTTTGCTTCGTTATTGCTTCTTCTCTCATATATTTGATGATACCCAGCAACACTGAGCTGTATACATTATCCTTCTGTTTTGATCTAACAAAAACTAGCATCTTACCAATAAGGTTGCAATTTACCATTAAGAATCAGACAACTGAAATGAAGAGAGTTCATACTTCAGAAATGCTTGAAATGTAGTTTCCTTGTTACATGCATCTCAGTAATTGAAGAACAAAGATTACCTTTTCTCCTCTTGGCCCAGGATCCCCTAGATCACCTTCAAGCCCCATTTCTCCCTGTCATATAGAAAACAAGAAAAACAGTAACCAGGTTTTCCCATACATGTGAACCAATTATTCACCTGAAGCCTTCACACTTCAATTTCATGGTTAGAAAGAGCGGCACGGTGGCGCAGTGGCTAGCATTGCTGCCTCACAGTGCCGAGGACCCAGGTTCGAGCCAGGCCCCGGGTCACTGTCCATGTGGAGTTTGCACATTCTCCCCATGTCTGCATGGGACTCACCCCCACAACCCAAAGATGTGCAAGGTAGGTGGATTGTCTTCGCTAAATTGCCCCTAATTTGGGGAAAAATAAAGAAATGGCAATGCAGTTCAGATGCATATAGTGAGAAATAATTTTAGCTTGATAGGGATGCCCAGGTTATTTTGGGTGAGGTACGTCAGATACTTGGTCTGAAATGTCAAAAAGAAAGTGATTTGAGACACCGAGGCCTGTATTTTCACCAATACGAGGGAGGCCCTTCTATCTTCACTGGGGTGGGCCAGGATTCATGCATATGTGGATCAGGAAGGTAACTGGCTCTTATTTTTGCATCCCTGAAGTCTGAATGGATGTTTGATGAGGCCAGGTAAGAGTTGGTCTAAACTTCTTGGATTCATTTGGGGCGCTAAGGTCCCTTTGGATCTTATCTCGGCACAGCTTTGTGGGAGGTGAGATGTCCTTCAGAATTGTTAAAAGTAGCCATAAATGTGTACAACAAGTGCATAAACACATTACTGTCAATTTCATTTTAACTGTCAACTGTCAAAATCAACTGTCAAAACTATCAGAAGCGCCCGTCAAAGGGAGCTGTCAAAGGGAGCAGTCAGAACTGTCAAGAGGATCTGTCAGAACTGTCAAGAAGACCTGTCAAGACGACCTGTCAAGACAGTGCAGAGGACATGTCAGGACCAACTGTCAAAGGGAGCTGTCAACCTGTCAAGGCATTTAAAAGTCCTGCCCTTTAAATTGTTGGTAATCTGCCCAGAGTGTTAAAATAATAATTGCTTTCTCAGGGTACAGGTAGTTGGCATGGAGAATATAGGGAGCTATGGGGAGTGGTAGAGGGCATGAGGTGGCATAGGCTATCATGGACACGGTGTGGGCTGGTGCGCTGTTTATTGTTTCATTGTTGTTTTCAAATTTAAACAAAGTGCTAGACCACAGAGGCAGACCACCTGCCCAGCCTCCCCTCTGCGTCTAGCAGCCTCCACGCTCATCCAAGAGGGGTGTGCCCGACTCCCATTTCATCCCAGCCCCCAAAACCCCGACCCCACTCCTGGAACAAAGATTCCAACTTCTGGCCACTTCTTCCCATATCAGGTTCACGGACACAGGAAATGTCCTGACTCGATGCTCCCAAAGCAGGAGAGAAATTTCAGGCCCAAGAATCATTTAAGTAATTCTGATAAACACCGTGACACATTGACCTGATTCATTCCACAATCTAATCCAGCCATTTAAATTAGAATTAGCCTGTGACAGTTGGTGTTGGTCATGATGGGTTGATAGGAATATGGAGGATATTTAAAATATCAAAGACAATTAAGCGCCCTGAAAATTCATAGTCTTGTGAGCACAGCAATTATGTCGAGCTGTTACCCACCAGGAACCTCTTCTGCTAATCACAGGAACCATAAAGTCGGGGTGCGGAGGAGCATGGTGGGTACAAAGATTTATTCTTTGTACGCTGATTGTGGGCACCTCTTGAGTTCTGGTCACAATGGGTATGCAGGTGCAGTATCTGCTGCCAGTCCTTGGTTCAAAGGCCTCAAGGAATCACCAAAAATAGACCATGACATTTAGTATCTTAGTTCAGGTTATTAACTAAGTCTTTCTGCTGCTAACACAAGAGTAGTGGTGGAATTGTGTTTCAACGGTCAAGGGTGCGTGGATAATTCATTTTCCACTTGTGACATTGTAAGTTTGCGATTTTTGTTTGGTGAGACAGGAACAACCGTTAAGTTACGACTGAAATAAATAAACATCAAAGCGACCAATATGTCAGTTTTTAGTACAACCACCTGGCATTGCCACAATTACTGATAGCCCAGGATACAGCTGTCAAGATGGTTGAGGCTTGCTTGTAAACTTTAAGTGAGTACTATAGTAAAAAGCATGAGGCTGACAGTTGTCCTGTACAGAATAGAACGGGCGAAGGTAAGTTGGCAGCCCGTGTTATAAGAACTAGGAGCAGAAGTAGGCCATCTGGCCCCTCGAGCCTGCTCCACCATTCAATGAGATCATGGCTGATCTTTTGTGGACTCAGCTCCACTTTCTGGCCCGAACACCATAACCCTTAATCCCTTTATTCTTCAAAAAACTATCTATCTTTATCTTAAAAACATTTAATGAAGGAGCCTCTACTGCTTCACTGGGCAAGGAATTCCATAGATTCACAACCCTTTGGGTGAAGAAGTTCCTCCTAAACTCAGTCCTAAATCTACTTCCCCTTATTTTGAGGCTATGCCCCCTAGTTCTGCTCTCACCCACCAGTGGAAACAACCTGCCCGCATCTATCCTATTATGATCTGCATATTCCACTTTACCACTGAACTTATGAGATAAGTGTTTAAAGACTGACTGTTTCTAATGGATTTCTGTCAACTTAGATGAATTCCAGGGAACGCCACTTAAGTGGTAGGAAGATTAGTTCAAAAGACAATTTATTATCTTTTTGGAGACAAAAAGAAATGGATTGTTAAGAGGCAGATAAGAGTGGGTTAATTGACGAGAAAACTGCATACTGTTAGCCCTTTTCCTATTCTGATATTCTTATATGTGGTGAGAATACACATAGGGCAGCACTATAGCACAGTGGTTAGCACTGTTGCTTTAACACGGCAGGGTCCCGGGTTCGATTCCCGGCTTGGGTCACTGTCTGTGCGAAGTCTGCACGTTCTCCCCGTGGCTGCGTGGGTTTCCTCCGAGTGCTCCGGTTTCCTCCGACAAGTCCCGAAAGATGTGCTGTTAGGTGAATTGGACATTCTAAATTCTCCTTCTGTGTACCCGAACAGGTGCCGGTATGTGGCGACTATGGGCTTTTCACAGGAACTTCATTGCAGTTTAATGTAAGCCTACTTGTGACCATAATAGATTATTATTATAATATATATTTTGCTATGCCTTATTAAACTGCTTGCAAAGCAGGACTTGTTATTGCACGCACTTGATATTCAGTGCCAACTAGTAATGCCCCCCAAAATTTATTCTAGTGTGGAACGTGTGACGTGATTACATTTTCACAACTGCAGTAGAGGATGTGGGAAATTCACTAGCAGGTGTGCAACTGAGGTTTCTTCAATGATACAAGTTTTTCTAAGTTTTATCCACCCCTATCCTAAACAGTTTTCTGCATCTGTCTCTTGGCCATACTCATCCCTCTGGCGCAGTTTCACAGGTGTCACCAGCCCTCTGGCATCTTGAGCAAGTGATCATTCATCATGCAAGAGTCGAAAGATTGACCGTTGTACAGTTTCTTTTGACCCCAGAAGCTATCATGGCTATACCCCTACGATGTTCACTTTTGACACTGATGTATGTTTTTGCGGCGTACATTCAATAGTGACCCAAAGTTTTCCTTGTTCCGGTGTTAGAACTTGCTTCTGCAATCCTGAGGATTGTGACTGTGAACTGATTCTATTGTAAGATCATGAAAGGCATTTGACAAGGTTTCCATGCAAATTATTACACAGGTATAACCTTGAGACTGGAATACAAGGGGGAGGAAGTTATGCTTAACTACACGTTTGCCCTGTGTCTGCGTGGGTTTCCTCCGGGTCCTCCGGTTTCCTCCCACAAGTACCGAAAGACGTGCTGTTAGGTGAATTGGACATTCTGAATTCTCCCTCCATGTACCCGAACAGGTGCCGGAATGTGGTGACTAGGGGCTTTTCACAGTAACTTCATTGCAGTGTTAATGTAAGCCTACTTTTGACAATAAAAATTATTGTTGTCATATACCAAACATATATTACCATTTTTCCAGATTCTCCTCTCTCTCCTGGAGGCCCTTGTAATCCGCCATCTCCTGGTTCTCCTTTAGTTCCTATTGGACCAAGTATCCCAGGGCTTCCTGGGGGGCCCTTTAAAGCCAAACCAAACATGGTTCAAATTGTATGTTTAAGATAAACCAAAACACAATGTAAACATAAGTGAAATAGTAGAAGGTAATGATTATATATTCTGTATTAGGTGACTTTCATTGTACTTTGCATATTGTTTGCATAGATTCAGTCAAGTGCAGGGTTTGTAGATAGTTTCTGGCTATTCACCACCACATTCTCAATGAACCAAGAAGTTAGAGAACCTGGACCATTCATTTCAGAAGCACTGCCTTTGCCATGTGAGACCAGGCAATGAAGTCCTATAGATAGTATTAGTCACAATGACTTTTATTGAAAATCAAATCTGGCCTCAATATTAACCAAAATACACATGATTGGTAGGTCATCATAAAAGGCTAACAGCATTTAAATAATCGACAATCAGCAATGACTAACACCATCGAAACATGCCAATTATAAATTGATTTGGCTGACTGTATTATAGTGTGGCATTCAGCTGTAGAGTGCAGGTGAATGAAAAGACAGATTGTGCTTGGAGATCGTGTCAACAGAGGGGCCTTCATCTTTCTGACCTGAACTATAGTTTCTCATTAAGATGCAACTATGGGTTTACAGCATGCCCGTGAAAAACATAAAAGAGGGGGAAATGCATCCCCACACAGTAGCCTTGATCTGGACCAATTATTAGAATAATAATGTGGTAATTGTGTTAAAAATATCAAATCTCTACCATGTAAATAACAGCTTCAAATTCCAAAGTACAATAACCATATTAGCCACAATTGTCAGGAGAGAGACATTAGCTTTGTGGTAACATATCCACTTATGGGTCAGTATTGGGCAGCACGGTAGCATTGTGGATAGCACAATTGCTTCACAGCTCCAGGGTCCCAGGTTCGATTCCGTCTTGGGTCACTGTCTGTGCAGAGTCTGCACATCCTCCCAGTGCGTGCGTGGCTTTCCTCTGGGTGCTCCGGTTTCCTCCCACAGTCTAAAGATGTGCAGGTTAGTTGGATTGGCCATGCTAAATTGCCCTGAGTGTCCAAAATTGCATTAGTGTTGGGTAAGGTTACTGGGTTATGGGGATAGGGTGGAGGTGTTGACCTTGGGTAGGGTGCCCTTTCCAAGAGCCGGTGCAGACACGATGGGCCGAATGGCCTCCTTCTGCACTGTAAATTCTATGATTAAAAAAAAAGAAGGTGCAGTTCTTTTTGAAACTAGCATCCTGGCAAATGGGAATCAGAGTTCTAGCTCTGAATGCAGGCAGACATCCAATTGGAATACTGCTATCTGGTGTTTTTAAAAATAAATTTAGAGTACCCAATTCATTTTTTCCAATTAAGGGGCAATTTAGCGTGTTCAATTCACCTACCTTGCACATCTTTGTGTTGTGGGTGCGAAACCCACGCAGACACGGGGAGAATGTACAAACTCCACACGGACAGTGACCCAGAGCCGGGATCGAACCTGGGACCCCGGCGCCGTGAGACTGCAGTGCTACCACTGCGTCACCGTGCTGCCCTCCCTATCTGGTGGGTTGAGCGAATTATTTGTGTCACACCACCCTATTGGCTGATGATTACAGCCACGGAAAGAATTATTCTGGCCGGTCACACTAATAATACTCCAACTATTTCACTATTATCCCAGGAAATAATTTTGTCATGGGAATGTCACTTTAAGAAATGTTTGTCTGCCCAAGTGGCTGCAGTGATGTCAGAGTGTGGGTGGAGCTGAGCTCTGGCTCTGCTTTTTAGTTTTGCTTTGAGGAAATGCTTGAGTGTGTCTGTTTTTTAGTTTTCATTTTCGTGTTGGAGCTGCAGTCAGCCAAAGAAGGTGTAATTTTGATCTCTCTGCCATCTAAAGACTATCTCTAGATCATTTGGTGAATTCAGAGTGATAACTGCTCTCAGTTGAGAATTTAAACCTGATGTGCTTCTGTAAAAAGGGATTTTGGTCTGATGAATGTTAAAAGAAAAGTTTAAGGATTACTTAGAGTATTTTATTCTTTGGGGGTTGTATTTGAATTGATGGTTGCTAAGATGTTCACTGTATGTTTTAAAAAGGTGAACTGAGTTCACAGAATAAACATTGTTTTGCTTTAAAAAATACTTTTTGATTTCTGCTGTACCACACCTGTAGAGTGGGCCGTGTGCTCCCCATACTACAATCTAATAAAACTCATGGGTCAGGTGAGCTCCATGATACACTTTGGAGTTCTCTAAACCCTGGCCCATAACAATTTTAAGATATGAAAATAATAACCAGAATTCATAGAGAATTCATATCCAGTAATTATCCATTTAAAATACTGACCGGTTCTCCCTTTCTTCCAGCAGGGCCTTCTTCACCTACATCTCCAGGTATACCCTGTCACAGAGAAACAATCACAGCAATGCTAAAATAATCTCTGTGAACATAAAATACAGGTTCAAAACTCAAAGCAGAATCTGAAGATGGTACAAGTTTGAGGACGCATGTTGAGAAATGTTTTGGCCGTGGGTCCCCTCCAGGTATGAAAACCTCTGAGAGAGCAGCTTGGTGGCATAGTGTAATATGTCTTCAAGAGATAGCAGCATGCCATCATTAGAAAGGAAGTTTATCATGTGATCTAGTCTCAGTTTCACTTTAGTCTGTGAGCGGAATGCAGCACACACGGCCCTGCTGCCGATGTTTACAAGCTTTCTATTGATGTATATTTTTTAATGTACCTAGTTTAAATAAATGAATGCACACGACAATGCTACAAGGCTAAAGGTGTCCTGGTGAGGATGGTTAGATGTCAACTTCCCTAATACATCTCCCTTGGTCCAAGGTATCGTCCCACCAAGTTTGGTTGGGATTGGCCGAAGGATCACATCGGGGTTTTATCAACAAACAAACATACAGCCAGACATTTGGCTTTTGGGGAGGCACGGTAGCACAGTGGTTAGCACTGTTGCTTCACCGTGCCAGGGACCTGGGTTTGATTCCAGACTTGGGTCACTGCCTGTGCGGAGTCTGCGTGTTCTCCCCATGTCTGCGTGGGTTTCCTCCGGGCGCTCCGGTTTCCTCCCACAGTCCAAAGATGTGCAGGATAGGTGGATTGACCACGCTAAATTGCCCTTAGAGTCCAAAAAGGTCAGGTGGGGTTACTGGGTTACGGGGCAAGGTGGAGGTGCGGACTTAAGTAGGGTGCTCTTTCTGAGGGCCGGTGCAGACTCGATAGGTCAAATGGCCTCCTTCTGCACTGTATGATCTATGATCTTTTAGTTTCAGGTCTCCATTGCTGACCAATGCCAGCAACATTTCACAACAGATCCTGTTTCAGTGCTAATAATGAACTAGAAATGCAGGCCATGGCAACTCACTCACGCAAACATCAAAGACAGGATCAGGAAGGGCAATACAACTTGCACAATAACAAATATCCGAACATACAAAACTTATATAAATGAGGAGCAAGAGTAGACCATTTGGCCCTTCAACAAGATCATGACTAATCGGATTGCGAACTCAAGTCCACATTCTGCCTACCCCAGATAATCTTTGACTCCCTTGTTAGTCAAGAATCTATCTACCTCTATTAACACTCTCTTCCTAAAAAGGTAGAAGCAGAGTCTTTGAACATTTTTTACAGCAGAGGTGGAAATATTCTTGGTGAGCAAGGGGTAATAGATTGTCAGGGGTAAGCGGGATGTGGTTTGGAAGTTGCTCTCAGATCAGCTATGATCTTATTAAATGGCGGAACAGATTCGAGTGAACCGAATGATCTACTCCTGCTCGTTATTCGCATGTTCCTGCGTGAATATTCCATGACCTGCCCCCGCTGTTCCCTGGGTAAGAGAGGTCAAAAGACTCATGACCCACTGAGAGCAAGAAATTCTTCCCATCTATCTTAAATGGGAGACCCGCTTTTAAGCTGTGTCCCCCAGCTCTGGGCCTCAATCTAGTGGCCCCTTTGACAGCGGGCACATAGAATCATAGAATTTACAATGCAGAAGGAGACCATTCGGCCCATCGAGCCTGCACCAGCTCCTGAAAAGAGCACCCTAATTAAGCTCACACCTCCACGTTATCCCCATAACCCAGTAACCCCACCTAATTTAAGGGCAATTTAGCATGATCAATCCACCAAACCTGCACATCTTTTGATTGTGGGAGGAAACCGGAGCACCCGGAGGAAACCCATGCAGGCACGGGGAGAACGTGCAGACAGTGACCCAAGCCGGGAATCGAACCTGGGACCCTGGAGCTGTGAAGAACCTGTGCTAACCACTGTGCTACCGTGCCGCCAATCCCGCAATGGTAGCTAAATCCCACAAGGAGCCATAAACGGGATTTGCGCCGGCAAGATTTCAGTTTTAGATTGTCCACCCATCTCTGATGACGTGATCAGGTTCAACCTTGCCGGCACTATCAGGCACAACCACAGAAGCGCAAACATCGCCCCCAGATTTTCTATGCACAATCATCAATAATTTGTAACTAAATTGTTATTTGATCATGCACCTTCTGTTGTTTTCATCTCCAATTGGAAAATTATTAAGAAGTAATAATTACCTGCTCCCCATCCAGTCCTGCGACACCAATGTCTCCTGGTGAACCCATTTCACCCTAAATCCAAAATCATTGGGAAGAAAAATGTTTGCAAATGATCTGCAATGAATAAATAGCTTTTTGATTATTTTTAAATCTATACCTTAAGAAGAACATCAATGGCTAAAATGTTGCATGTCCATTAAACTCAAGCAATGTATATTTTCAGAAACCTTTGCACACTTCTATACGAATGTTTTACCTTTTCCCCCTTTTGTCCTAGGGATCCTTCAGGTCCGACAGATCCTGCTCGTCCCTGAAAAAGTGTCAAGAGTCAATTTCAGGACATGATTTGTCAATTGAATGTCAATTGCAGTTACCTGTATGCATTTGGCGGGCATTGACTGCATTGTTCCTCGAGCACGGATAACGAGCTAGTGACACTGTGGTATGGTTGAGTTAGGAGGTATGTACCTGTAATGTTTTGCTCTGTGAATAAATCCAAACTGAGAAAAATATTGGCTCCAGCTACATCTTCCACTAACTGGGTGTCACGGGAATTACACGATTTTCCAATGAACATAAAGAGCAGGATTTTACAGGTGTTCCTGCTGGTGTGATTTCCCGATCCTGCTGATGACGACCCCCCCCCCCCCCCCCCCCCCCCGGCTGGTTCCCTGGCGGCAGAGGGTGTGAACAACTGGAAACCCCGTTGAAGTGGTGGGACCGCCGGCCAATGGTGGGCCGCCTCCGCCGCCATAAATCACGCCACACGGTGGGTGGGGGAGGGGGGGGGATCCCACCCGGATCCCACCCGGATCCCACCCATCCCACCCATAGATTGAAGACCTTTCAAATATATTTTAAGGAGGGAAGAAAGTACACACATTGGAAAATGTTTTAGGTCTTTAGACCTGAATTTGAGTCAGGCTGAAGGGATGAAGGATTTGTCTCTTATTTAGATGTTCATGCACTGCTCAAAATGAAATTGGATAATCTAAACTGAATTGCCTATATTACTTCACATCACATAAAAGGAAAGTTTACTTCTCGTCTGGCGATGGACAATAATCCTGGATGTCAAAATTGACTTTACAGTATTAATATCCTTCATCCTAATAAGTATAGACATTCCCTATTATTATATTATTAGAAATATCTTCAAAATATTCACTATTTGGCTACCTTTTTGTTTTTATAGCTAATCTAAGGGCGGAATTTTCCAGAATATTGGCAATGGCGGATAGCGGGCGGGAAAAGCAACCTTGAAACCGGCGCTAAATGGCCTACTGCTGTTCCCATCTTCCTCCGGAAAAGGTAGGGAATACTTTGTTGGAATTCTTCATCAGAACATAACGTGTTCTCCATAATTTCCCGAGAGCGCTTGAGATGTGCAGGTCAAAGGTGTGCTGGTTTCATGAAATACCGTTCTGCAAAGCATTTCCGTGTTTGCAAAATTAAGAAGTGCTGATGTACCATGCACTGAAAACCATCATTACGTTGCCTGTGAGAAACATCACTGTGACAAAATGAGAAGAGATCTCCCGCCTCAGAAGCAAGTGAGAAAGTGCTTTCATGAATGCCCCTTTGATCATGCAGTATTCTAAGTCATGAAGTTTTCAAGGCACAATAAAAACTGAGATAAAGTGCAGAATACATTTGATTAACAGCATATTCCTAACACAGGGCTCAGCATTCAAGATATTTAAAACATGGTAATTCTTGTTAGAGGCCATCTGCAACAACCTTTGATTGCAAACAGGTCTATCAGAATTACTCCATTTATATTACTTATTTTAACTAACAATAATAATCAGCGATTCTTCTATTGTAACACATACTTTATATCCAGGGCTTCCACGGAGTCCTCTTGGTCCAAATGGTCCTCGGTCGCCTGGGGGTCCCGTTTGGCCAAAGACACCATCACTGCCAGGGCTTCCAAGCTGACCCTGAGGATAAGACAAGTTCTAGACAATCATGATTTCTAAAACCATAACCTGGGCCTATCAAGACTTTGCTCATAACTTGAAGATGGGGTCTGTGGAGTTCTTTTTTAAAAATTCATGGGCCTTGCTTTCACAACCGGAATGTATTGCCCATCGCTCGATGCCCTGTGAAGGTGGTGGTAACTGTGGTTGGCAAGGACACTTCAGATGGCAATGAAGAGTTAACTATGTTGGAGAGGGATTCGAAACACGCTCCTGCGCATACGCCAACTTGCGTCGGCCGGCGGAGGCCCTTCGGCGCCGGTTGGCGTGGCGCCAATCCTTTCCGCGCCAGCCGGCACGGCGCAAACCACTCCGCTGCTGGCCTAGCCCCCGAAGGTGCGGAGAATTCCGCACCTTCGGGGCGGCCCGACGCCAGAGTGGTTCACGCCACTCCTTCGCGCCGGAGTTGCCCGCCCTGCCGGTTTCCGACGAATCCCGCCCAATAAGTTCCAAACTCCCACTATCCTTGGTGAAAAGAAATCACTCCTCAACTCCCCTCTAATCATTTCACCAATTACATTTCTATCTAGTGCGCCCTGGTTATTGATCTCTCTGCTAAGGAATATAGGTTCTTCCTACCTACCCTATCTAGGTCTCTCATAATTTTATACAGCCCAGTTTAATTTCCCCTCAGCCTCTTCTGTTCTAATCTGTCCATTGACAACCTGACAGCTTTGTTTTTACTGATATTAGAAAACTGAATTAAAATTCTCAAGTTACCACAGTTGGATGTTAATTGATGTTCCTGCATGACTAGTTCAGTACGTCTCCCCACTCAGTTGCTTGCAACATGGCACTGCTAGCAATTTACAGTACATCACTTCATCATCACATAGCAACAGCAAGAAATGCAGCCAAGCACATGTAAATAAACAAACCCAACTGCAACCATAAGTGTCTATCTACATTTATGGGTTAACTTTCCTCTAGCTATTTTTTTCTCAATCCTTTGAACGAGATCATAGAGTTTACAGTAAGGCAGGAGCAGTACGGCCCATCGAGTCTGCACCGGCCCTTGGAAAGAGCACCTACTTAAGCCCATGCCTCCACCCTATCTCCGTAACCCAATAACCTAAACGTTTGGACACTAAGGGGCAATTTAGCATGGCCAATTCACCTAACCTGCACATCTTTGGACTGTGGGAGGAGAACGTGGACACGGGGAGAACATGCAAACTCCACACAGACAGTCACCCGAGGCCAGAATTGAACCTGGGAACTTGGAGCTGTGAGGCAGCAGTGCTAACCACTGTGCCACTGGGCTGCTCATGTAACTAAGGGGATACTTGTCAGCTCAATTCAAATTCAAAGATTTTGTGGTACTATTTTAAGAGTAAACTTGGGTAGCGCTCCTTCATTGACCAACATTACCTAATTCACCTCATTGGTATATGTGGCACTCTGCTGTATAATAATAATAATAATAATAATTGCTTATTGTCACGAGTAGGCTTCAATGAAGTTACTGTGAAAAGCCCCTAGTCTCCACATTCCGGTGCCTGTTCGGGGAGGCTGGAATTGAATCCGCGCTGCTGGCATTGTTCTGCATTACAAGCCAGCGATTTACTCTACTGTGCTAAACCAGCCCCTAATAGATGTATTCAGAGAGGATACCATGTTTGCCTGAAAATTAACAACATCTGCACTTCAAAGTAATTTATTGATATGAAGCACTTTAGAGTCGTGATCATAGCAATAACTGCAAATGTTGGTTACTGTGCGCAAGAAGAATGGGAGAGGGTGGTGTTGCAGCAATATCAGCGGACGAATAACCCAGAGGCCCAGGCTAATGGGTTCAAATCGCATCACGGCAGCTGGTGAAATTTAAATTCAATTGTCATGCGAGAGTGCCTTTACGAACTGGATGTTTAAGCAATGTACCTTTAAGAAAACAGTGATGTCATAGAGTGGGTGGAGCTCAGCTCAGTTCAGCCATTCTGCAGTTTGGGTTTACAGTTTGAAAAGTGCCTGGCTTCTGCTAAGAGCAGTTTAAAAGTGCCTGGCTCTTTTGCTGTGAGCTGATTAAAAGGAGAAAGCCAGTTTGAGACAGCAGCTTGAGAAGTTCTGGTTTGCTGTGAGTAGCTTGAAGGGAGAAAGCCAGTTGGAACAAGCAGTTTGTGTGTGTCTGTGTGTGTCCAGAGAGCTGCAGGAATAAAGCAAGGTGCTGGAGCTGAAATCAACCAAGCTAATATATCTCTGCCATTCTACAGAAAATATATATATCCTTTAACCTGATATGATACTGTTTAAAGGTGTTAAGTCTCTTGGAAGTTTGAAGGAACATTTTAAGGAGTTATTTACTGTTGCAATATTTTCTGAGTTATGTTTGAAGTAAGGGGTGTTAAGAGATCCAATGTTTATTTAAGATGTTAAGTTGAGTTCATGGAATAAACAGTGTTTTGTGTTTAAAAACTCACGTGTCCATAACTGTAATCCCACACCTAGGGAAAAAGCCATGTGCTAGGAAAAGCAACAAATCCATTAAAGGGAGAGGTTGGTTGAACTCCATGATACATTTTGGGGTTCTGAAAAGCCTCGCCCATAACACAATTAATAACAAAACTGCAATATAAAGCTTGTCTCAGTAATGGTGACAAGAGTAATGACTGTTGTAAAAATCCATCTGGTTCACTAATGTCCTTTAGGGTAGAAAATCTGCCATCCTTACCACATCTGGCCTACATGTAACTCCAGGCCCACAGCAATGTGGTTGATTCCGAACGGCTCTCTGATTAGGCCACTCAGTCCACATCCCAAGAAAGAATAAAAAACGGCACCTTCAGATGAAATAATGCATCTGTGGAGTTGGCCCACAGGAGGTATCTTTTTATTTTAACGGATAAAATATAGAATTTACAGTGCAGAAGGAGGCCATTCGGCCCATCGAGTCTGCATTGGCCCTTGGAAAGAGCACCCTACCCAAGTCCACACCGCCACCCTATCCCCGTAACCCAGTAACCACACCCGACCTTTTTGGACACTAAGGGCAATTTAGCATGGCCAATCCACCTAACCTGCACATCTTTGGACTGTGGGAAGAAACTGGAGCACCCGAAGAAACCCATGCAGACACGGGGAGAACGTGCAGACTCCACACAGACAGAGACCCAAGCCAGCAATCGAACCTGGAACCCTGGAGCTATGAAGCAACTGTGCTAACCACTGTGCTACCGTGCTGATGTTAAATCGTATATTCTCTTCAGAAGCGTAAACATATCAAATAATAATTACATATGAAATGTTGACTGTGGTTTTTTTACTGTCAGAGAGAACTTACACGGTGCCCCTTTTGTCCTTTAGGGCCTGGGTCCCCCATTCTGCCCTGAAAATGCAAAAAAAATGATTTAAATAAGAACAGGGTAAACAAACACGGATTCAATTTACCTCTCAACTTGATTTCCCGGTAGAGAAATGTTGCTGCAGTGGTGGTAAATTGCTTTGGACACCGATGAGTGTGTTACACAATTGTGGAGACTAATTTGTAGCAAATGGCTGTTCACCTTCATTTATTGAAATGCAAGCAAATGTTGCGCAAAGGTGAACCACTTCACCATCAGGGCATGAGGAGAGAAAGCAAAGGAGAAGTTCCTGCTAACCACTCTTAGACGTCTCTCATTAATCACCGAGGAATAATCGGAGCATAGATGGAGCTAGCCGCTCGCATGCTCTCCCAGCCAAGCAGTGATACAAGGAGGGGACAAAAAATCAAAAAACATTTTTAAAAGGTGCCAGCATAAATGTAAAGGCTGCGATCCAATGACCACGCTTCGCCAGAAAAGCAGCTCGCCGCAGCGCAGCATGTATGTTGAAAGCCGGGAGACCCCGCTCCCGGGATCTACCCAGCTCGCCACACCTCACGGGACTCAACACAATCTCGATGTGAATCCCGTCCACTATGGGCGAGATCACTTTTTGGCAAATCTGCATTTTAGAGCGAGACAGTTAGTCTCACTCTAATGAGCATATTTCCAAGGTTTGGGAATTCAATATATTCACTTCAGAGACCTCGGGTGAACGCCATTTGGTGCTCGTCACCACAAATGGGGACCAGGCGGAACAGCACTCTTGGGGGTCTCCAAGGGGTTGAGAGACCCCCAGCTGCATGCCCTTTGGGCAGGGTGGTGCCCTGGCACTGCTGGAGCCAGCCTGGCACCTTGACAATGCCACCTGGGTGCCTGCCTGGCACTGTCAAGATGCTCACATGGCACTGCCAGTTGGCAGGGGAACTACCAGGGTGCCAGGCTGGCACTGACAAGGTGCCAAGCTGGCATTTTTTGCGTCTGCGCAATTGGGCCAGGTTATGGGTGTGTGTGTGGGGGGGGGGGTTGCTAGTGGGGGCCGGTGACCCTCCCATATTGTGTTCGTGCTGAGGGAGGGGGAAAGGAGGCCAGGAATTGTTTTGGGGGCCTCGGAGATCGGGACGTCATTTTTAAATCGGGTCCAGATCTCTCACTCGATGGGAAGTACCGGCGAACAAAGCTCCCCACTGTACAAAACGGGGCTATGTGTGGCCTCAATCGCGCATTCCCCGTTAAGGCCCCTTATTCAACGCAAGTTGCATTGAATAGTCATGTGTTTCTCAGCACTGCGACTAAACGCGCTCGCTAGGGTACTTTGGTCCCCTTCGGGAAAATCACGCCCATAATTTCATTCAAGAAGAACCAATATGAAATGACATTAACCAGGTCAGCAGAGGTGTATTTTCTTGCTGGCCATTTTTTTACTGGCTATGAACATTTGATTTTTAATAGTGCCAGAAGGGATATGAAGAGGTGTACTGGCCCTCCCACAATACCAGTCATTCTCTAAACTTTGTAGTTTACAAATGAGAAAAACCTATCCCAGCAATGAGTGAATAAAGCACACAGGAGATCTCCATCGGTTTTAGAAGCATTGACCTACAATATACATAGGATCCCAATGCAATTTTTACTGTTTATTGGGTAAAAAATGCACCCAATTCAATAAAGCAAGTCGAAGAAACCTAAAAAGTGCTAAACTTATGTTTGTGGGGCTGAGGGGGGCAGGAGTAATATAAAAGTACTGCAGATGCTGGAAATCTGAAGTCAAAACTGAAAATGCTAGATTAACTAGGCTGAATCTGTGGAGTGAGAAACAGAGTCAATGTTTCAAGTCCACATGACCTCTCTGCAGAATTGAAGAGGGATGCAAATGTCATGAATTATATCACTGGAGAAGTAGATGGAGGAGGTGGGGCAGAATAGAAGGTTAGGGATATGTAGGGTCTAAGGAGAAATTGACAAAGATACCATGGACACAAGAGAAAGGGAGTGTTAATGGTAGCATTAAGGATTAAAGCAGTGTTAAGATTGGCATAAAGGTAAGATAGCAGATGGTGTTCATAGGAGAACAAAGGTTAGTGCTTAGTGAAAGCAAAACTGAAAAACAAGTGACAGATGACACTGTTGGGGCGGGCGGGTAATGTTGGGACAAACCAAGGAAAGAAAAAAAGGGATTCAAGATGGAGGGAAAGGTTCACAGGCTAAAGCTGTTGAACTTAAAATGTAGAGCTTTAACGTGTCTAATTGGAAGATTAGGTGTTGTTCCTTCAGTTTGCGCTGGGCTTCACTATAACATTGTAGCAGGCTAAGGATGGACATGTGGGCATGGGAGCAAGATGCTGAGTTGAAATGGCAAGTGGCCAGAAGGTTGGGGTCGAGCTTGTGGACGGAGTGAAGGTGTTCCACTAAGCAGTCGCCCAGTCTGCATTTAGTCTATCCAATGTAGCAAATATAGACAACCAAATTGAAGGAGGTGCTGGAGATCCCCTGTGTCCCTGGATTTCAGAAGAATAACATGGGTCTCTGTTTCCCCAGGCATGCCACCAGCTCCTCCAGGCCTACCTTGCTGTCAGTGAGCCAGCCTCTGATTTCCCAAATGTATTGCGTCAACCCTGAGCCAGCAAAGTAAAGCAAGGGGACAGATTTTTTTTGGCATAGCCTGCTGATGCCAGTGTCAATGAGAGCTAGAACTGAAAAGGACCCAGCCTCCCTCTGCACTAATGGGCAGAGAGCTAGCACACTTTGTCATTCAGCCAGTCGATAATTAAAATCTACTGTCTTCCTCCAGACAGGAAGACGAGGTGGCCTTTGCTCAGGCCTGTTCACAATCACCTGTGCGGTTCATTAAATTGAATAAGGCTTAAGGTTATACTCGGAAAGATAAATGATATCCAGTGAAATACTTAATCAATGACAATGCGAACAGTTGGAAACCACTCAGCTGAAGGTCGCAGTACTTAAAGGATAACCAGAAATGAGACTTAAACATGCAACCATCTCCGTGGCAACCAAATATTTAGGGCACGAGTTATCCACCATGTGGCGTCCGGCGTGGATCTGGGAGTGTCTGTTAAATAGTGAGAAAGCCCAATATCGAGATTCGTGCCGGACATGAATCAGTTTGCGATCTAACCGGTCCGCTCCTGATGGCGAGAATATCATTAATCCTCATTTGCATTTGCTACAGAGAGGAAGGTAGACAGGGGGTTTGGGTCTTCTGATGTATTATTATTGGGCGGCGATTGTGGAGAAGGTATGGAGCTGGGGCAGAGGGGTTGACTCCCAGTGGGTCAGAATGGAGGAGAGTTTGTGCAGGTGGTCGGGATTGAAGGCGCGAGCAACAGCGCCGCTCCTGACAGCCCCGGGGAAATACTCAGGGAGTCCGGTAGTAATAGATTCGTTGAGAATTTGGAGGCAGTTTCGCCAGCACATCAAGTTGGGGGCAGGGTCAGGTGAAATGCCGATTTGGGGGAAACCATAGATTTGAGCCAGGGAAGTGGGATGGACATTTTCGGAGATGGGAGGAGAAAGGAATTAGGATGCTAAAAGATTTGTTTCTTGGGGATTGCAGGATTGAAGAAGCTGGGAGCGAAGTATGGGCTTGAGCAGGGGGAAATATTTAGATACATGTACAAGGGTGGTACCAGGGGATTGGAGAGTGGCGAATGTCGTGCCCCTGTTCAAAAAAGGGACTAGGGATAACCCTGGGAATTACAGGCCAGTTAGTCTTACTTCGGTCGTAGGCAAAGTAATGGAAAGGGTACTGAAGGATAGGATTTCTGAGCATCTGGAAAGACACTGCTTGATTAGGGATAGTCAGCACGGATTTGTGAGGGGTAGGTCTTGCCTTACAAGTCTTATTGAATTCTTTGAGGAGGTGACCAAGCATGTGGATGAAGGTAAAGCAGTGGATGTAGTGTACATGGATTTTAGTAAGGCATTTGATAAGGTTCCCCATGGTAGGCTTACGCAGAAAGTAAGGAGGCATGGGATAGTGGGAAATTTGGCCAGTTGGATAATGAACTGGCTAACCGATAGAAGTCAGAGAGTGGTGGTGGATGGTAAATATTCAGCCTGGATCCCAGTTACGAGTGGCGTACCGCAGGGATCAGTTCTGGGCCCTCTGCTGTTTGTGATTTTCATTAATGACTTGGATGACAGAGTTGAAGGGTGGGTCAGTAAATTTGCAAACGATACGAAGATTGGTGGAGTTGTGGATAGTGAGGAGGGCTGTTGTCGGCTGCAAAGAGACATAGATAGGATGCAGAGCTGGGCTGAGAAGTGGCAGATGGAGTTTAACCCTGAAAAGTGTGAGGTTGTCCATTTTGGAAGGACAAATATGAATGCGGAATACAGGGTTAACGGTAGAGTCCTTGGCAATGTGGAGGAGCAGAGAGATCTTGGGGTCTATGTTCATACATCTTTGAAAGTTGCCACTCAAGTGGATAGAGCTGTGAAGAAGGCCTATGGTGTGCTCACGTTCATTAACAGAGGGATTGAATTTAAGAGCCGTGAGGTGATGATGCAGCTGTACAAAACTTTGGTAAGGCCACATTTGGAGTACTGTGTACAGTTCTGGTCGCCTCATTTTAGGAAGGATGTGGAAGCTTTGGAAAAGGTGCAAAGAAGATTTACCAGGATGTTGCCTGGAATGGAGAGTAGGTCTTACGAGGAAAGGTTGAGGGTGCTAGGCCTTTTCTCATTAGAACGGAGAAGGATGAGGGGCGACTTGATAGAGGTTTATAAGATGATCAGGGGAATAGATAGAGTAGACAGTCAGAGACTTTTTCCCCGGGTGGAACAAACCATTACAAGGGGACATAAATTTAAGGTGAAAGGTGGAAGATATAGGAGGGATATCAGAGGTAGGTTCTTTACCCAGAGAGTAGTGGGGGCATGGAATGCACTGCCTGTGGAAGTAGTTGAGTCGGAAACATTAGGGACCTTCAAGCAGCTATTGGATAGGTACATGGATTACGGTAAAATGATATAGTGTAGATTTATTTGTTCTTAAGGGCAGCACGGTAGCATTGTGGATAGCACAATACTTCACAGCTCCAGGGTCCCAGGTTCGATTCCGGCTTGGGTCACTGTCTGTGCGGAGTCTGCACGTCCTCCCCGTGTCTGCGTGGGTTTCCTCCGGGTGCTCCGGTTTCCTCCCACAGTCCAAAGATGTGCAGGTTAGGTGAATTGGCCAATGATAAATTGCCCTTAATGTCCAAAATTGCCCTTGGTGTTGGGTGGAGGTGTTGAGTTTGGGTAGGGTGCTCTTTCCAGGAGCCGGTGCAGACTCAAAGGGCCGAATGGCCTCCTTCTGCACTGTAAATTCAATGATAATCTATGATTAATCTAGGACAAAGGTTCGTCACAACATCGTGGGCCGAAGGGCCTGTTCTGTGCTGTATTTTCTATGTTCTATGTTCTATGTAGGTTTGAGACTTTGCCAGAATGGAGATACAGAGCTTCCCAGTACAGCCGGCCTCCACATTGCTGGAGGAGGTGCTGACGGCAGGGGGACTGGAGAAGGGGGTAGTGTCGGCAGTGTATGGGGCTATTTTGGTAGAGGAGAAGGCACCACTGGAAGGGATCAAGGCAAAGTAGGAGGAAGAGTTGGGAGAGGCATGGAGGAGGGATTCTAGTGTGAGGTGCGCCGGAGAGTGAATGCCTCCACCTCGTGTGCGAGGTTGGGGCTGATACAGCTGAAGGTGGTATATAGAGCGCACCTCACGAGGGCGAGGACGAGCCGGCTCTTTGAAGAGGTAGAAGATGTGTGTGAACGATGCGGTGGTGGTGGTGGTGGGGGGGGGTGGGGGGGGGGGGGGGGCAGCAAACCACGCCCATATGTTTTGGTTCTGTCAAAAGCTGGAGGATTACTGGAAGGAGGTTTTTAGGGTAATCTCTAAAGTGGTGCACGTGAAACTGGACCCGGGTCCCCGGGAGGCCATAGTCGGGGTGCGGAGGCAGATGTTGTAGCCTTCGCCTTGTTGATCGCCTGAAGGCAGATCCTGTTGGGATGGAGATCAACCTCTCCACCCTGTGCCCTGGTGTGCCGGGGGACCTGTAGGAATTCTTAACTCTTGAGAAGGTCAAATTTGAACTGAGGGGAAGGATGGAGGGGTTCTACAATTCATGGGTGTTTCTCATTATGCACTTTTGAGAATTGGATTAAATCGAACATTAGTGGGGGGAGGTGGGTGGGAGGGTTGGCGGGAGAGGGACTGTATGTGTTAATGGTGACTATGGGTGATTCCTGTTCCTTTTTGTTATTTGTTTATGTTAACATGCGGCCTGCTGTTTGGGGTCTGGTGGGAGGATGGGATTGTTGTTGTTGATATGGGGAATGACATTGCATTCGTTACTGATTATTGTTTATTGTCGGTGGGTGTAAATTTGGGAGAAAATGTGAAAAAGGAGAATAATAATATTTTTTTAAAAACTCATTTGTATTCATTTCAATCTCATTAGCGAGATTGAAGTCGAATGCAACGGCTTCCCGGGAATTAACCGGCTCCCCAGCATGAAATCACGCAGGTGTCATTTAGAACCCCTTTTCAAAAACGTGAAGCTGGTGCAATAGCTGCTGAGGGAAACGGAGGAGGTGAGTAGCCATTGACATTTTCGGACATGCGCCTCCCCAGTGCTTGGGGGGAGGGAGGGTGCTGTTGCGGGAATGGGCTTGGTCAGGGGGCTGAAGCGTTTCGGGTCGGGAGATTGTCCCTTGGTTGGGGAGGGGTAGGGGGGTGAGGGGAGAAGGGGGTAACAGGGGGCAGGGGTGCAGGCAGGCCCACTATGAAGATTAATGCGGCAGAGACTTTATATGTATCAGGTGTAAGGAGGGAGGGATTCGGAAGAACTGGAGACTGCCGTTGTCTCCTTGGTGGAAGGCCTCGGGTTGGCCTCCAGCGCTTCCTCCTCCCTGACGTTGCCCTTAGGGCCATGGGGTCTCCATGCGATGGAGGGGCTGTTTGTAGTAAGCTCCAGAGGTCTCAGAGTCACCTGGCTCTCCCAGTCCTGGTGCCTCCCCATTGTCTGCACCATGGTGGCGACGCCCTCAGCGATGCGCCTCAGTGACTGGGCCACGCTCGGCAGTGTCCCGGCAATGTCCACCGTTGAATGGGGAATGTCCCTCAGCAGACTGAACCATGCCTTGGACACAACCACTCCAAGACGCTGACCTTGTGCGACAGATTTTCCACTGCAGTCGCCACCATAGTAGTGCTGGCCTCGGTGCGAAGCAATGTCGGCATCATCTCCTGCACCCGTTGCCTTTGGGACTCCTCCAATCGGCTATGCACTCGCTGGAATGTCACTGACACCCCCTCCTGAATCTCATGGCCGTGTCCTCGCATGTACATCAGCTCTGGGATAACCTTGTCCAGAGGCTAAGCCTCTGACTGGGACTCAGCAGAGTCTTGGGATCCAGCAGACCTCCGACTGCTGGTTCCCTTGGATGTTCCTGCCTCCATCTGATGTACATCAGCAACTATATGGTGATCACCAGATTGTGCCCCAGAAGCCTGTTCACGAATGTCGCCCGCCGAGTTGTGTGTCTCTGTGCTGGTGACAGGTGAGGGTGAAAGCTGTGAAGCCTCGATTGTGGTCTCCTCTGAGCTCTCCTCCGAGGCGGTCTCTTGGGTGGGGGGGGGGGGGGGTACGAGCTAAGATGGCCCTGCTTCATCAGATGGAGATCCTGCGAGACAATGGACATGTGGTCAGTGAGAGGGAGGGATCATTTTGTCTTGCATGAATAACTCACTTGAGCCAGGTCATCAAAGCGAAGGGGCAGTGGATCCTCACCTCCTCGGCACAAGCCAACCTCACTGTCAGTGACTGCTCTCTCCTCGGACAACCCCATGATCTCAAGGGCCCTTCACAGGAAGTGAGGACTTGGAATTCTGGTACTTAGCCCCCCGTTTTGATCCTTTCATGCTTATTGTGGGTTATCTTCTCCTGGTGGGACAAAGAGAGTCTTACTTGTCATGCTGCCTGCACTGACAGCCACTGACAACCAGGCATGTTGGTGGCTTTGCTGCTGGCAATCCGACACCCTCGGGGGGAACAGGATGTCCCGTCTCGCTTTTACAGTGTCGAGAGGCCTGGCCAGGTCGGCATCCCCAAAGCGAGGAGCATGTCTGCGTGCTGCCATGCTTGTGTGTTGACTGGAGTGTGGTGAGGGAGCATTTAAAAGCAGGTCCCCTTTGTTAGCGATGGGAAGCTGAGGCGAGGGTCTGGCGACTCAGACTGCGAGGCAGCAAGTAATGGCGAGAATCTTATAAGGGCTCATTTTTACCGTTAAGTGTGGGCCGCAATCTCGCCAATGCAGCCGTCGAGAAACCCCCCCCCCCGCCAATTGGGCCCAAAATGACATTTAGAAATTCTTCCGTTAAATTGCACTCTTAAATTACTACAGCAACAAACCCTGAGCAATTCCCTCAGCAACAAACTAAAAATCTTCTGAAACGCATCTAGCACAGACAGTGGAGTTACAAATTCATGCATTTCTGTGCAGCAAAATGAAAATAAAAACACATTTTATGCATACAATGAAAAGGGAACCATTATTTTTAATAAGTGAAGGTAATTGTAAACCTACTGGCGGTCCAGGAGACCCTCGCACACCAGGCGTGCCACTTGGACCCTGAAAAATAGATCCATTTGAAAAATCAGTTTAAAGAGCTTTGGATGCTGTTGAAAAAGAATTTCCAAATGTTCCTGTGATTGCCTTCTGATATGTATTTCATGTGATGGGGTGGTCATGGGGATTCTCGTAACTGTTTTTGTTAACTATTGGAAAGTGCTGCTTTCTCCATGTTATTTATCTCCTGTTCATCTCTTGGAGGGAATGATTGGGGCTTTGCATATTTCCTCAGTAACACAGGCAAGAATATCGGACTGGATTCTCCACCGATGGGATTCTCTGTTGCACCGGCAGCGCATACTTTCCCGGCGGCATGGGGTGGCCACAAAGGGAAATTCCATTAGCAGGCAGTGGGAATGGAGAATCCTGCTACTGGCAAGGGCGTGCCACCCAGGAAAATGCGGTTGGCGGACCGGAAAATCCCGCCCATCATCTTAATAGCGAGGCAAGTTCAACACTGTGCCACGAACCAAGCTCAATTTTCAATGTGCTAGGACGCAGTGTGACCGGCTGAAAACCTTTATGGCCCCGCCCGCCGCTGGAACCATCTTGCGCAGGACGGAGAATTCGGCGGTCAAGCAAACCGTCTGTCGACCACGTGAGGGAATTGTGTGGGGCCTGACTGGAAAATCGTGTCACCGTGCTATTCTCCAGTTCAGCTCTTAACAGATCACAAGTGACTGACTAATCTTTGCCATAGATTTCATTGGCCATGATTTTCCAGTGCTGGATGCAGCTCGACATTGGCCGCTGGCAGGAGCTTCTGGTTTGCCGATGCCTGCAGTGTTTTGTGTGGCTCTCCTGCCCATCACCGGGGAACCCGCCGCGGGGTGGGGTTGCGTTCGGTAGGACCGGGAAGATCCTGCTGTTGGGGAGGGCTGGAAAATCCCACCCATTGCTTTTCCGATCTCAAGATTCAAATTAGATTTTGTAAACTGTTCCAATTTTTTCAATGGTTTTTATTTTTAATTTTTTTTAGCTTTGGTCTCACTTACTTTCAGACCTGCTTTTCCCGATTGCCCTGGTAGACCTCGTTTACCTCGTTCTCCCTAAAATTAATTAAGGCACAGTTATGAATGTATATATGGAATAGGTTTTTTGATGTACTGCTACACGGTTATTTGGAACAAAAAGTAAATTTTGAGCAAAAATAACAGCAGGCAAACTGGTTTTGTAACACTACCGCATTGAAGAAACAATCTTTCATCAGTCACAGATGCTCATGGTAATTTTCCATGGATCCACCGACATTGTGCAGCTCTAACCTATATTTTTCCTACTTCGAAAAAGATAACAGGAACAGTACCTCCATGAAAAATATACGCCTGTTAAACTATGTTTAAACAGAAATAAAACTATTCATCCATTACTGTTAAGAACCTTATACAAACACATCACTGCGTGATATAAATCATGTTTCAACTCGGGTAAAATGTCTTCCGAACAGCAAAGTTCAGGTAAGGACATGAACAGCATCCAAAGTGTATTTTTCTGGGTTTTACCTTTAGGCAGATGTTAAGCTGTGAAAAGAAAATCTAGGGCAAAGTGTCATTTTCAGCCTGAAAATTTCCACAGCAATAAACTGCTGATTAATTTTTCACCAAATCACAGCAGACCTTCAACTTCAGGAAGGTCGCTAACTTAACTGGAAGCAATATTCTGTCCATTGATGCTCAGCACAACAGCCAGTCTATGGATCACCATACCTCAGGCGAAGGGCAAGGTTGGGAAGGCAGGTCTTCATGCATGAATAACCTCAGCCAGTACAGGAATTGAACCCACATTGAACCTGACCTTGTTCTGAATCACGAACCAGCTGTCTAGCCCACTGAGCTAAACCTGCCCCCCAAAATCTGGAATTAAAAGTCTAATGATGTCCATGGAACCATTGTTGATTGTCGTAAGAACCACAAGAACAACCTCCTGTTAGACCTCAGATACAATAAACAGATTGATCTTCTTGCACTTTGTGACATTTATTCAGCGAGGTTTTCATTCATTTAATTTCATTTCTTTTTATCAGATTGCTGAAAATAATCATTTTAATTTACAAGCACAGTGCAAACATTCATGGGGAATAGATTTGCTTCAACTCTCACGGTTTCTAAGAGACTGAAACCTCGATGATAATGAGGTTATTTGAAGAGTTAAAAATAGGAAATTCAAGTTTGAAAGAAAATAGCCCAGCTCATGTGCAAATAGTTGTCAAGGCACAGATTGTGAAAAATAAGACCTATGATTGAAAACTTCCGAGCACGTCAGGCACAAGCCGGAAAGAATGTGTGATATAGCTGACTTAATTTACGGCCAACATGTTATTCAGTTTATGAGCATTCTGAGGATTGTGCATGTATACATTTTAAGTGTTTTCTTTAAGACACCCTTGGTTATTCAGAGGAAGGATAAGAGGTAGATTGGAACTCTTAATGCTGGGGTACACAGCGGGCTAGTGATATTGGAGTTATGCGTATGGTTCCGGTTCACTGTAAGGAGCAAGCAAGAAGATAATGTGGAGATCAAGGACATAAAGACAGAAGAAATATAAAGGAACGAAGGAAGTAATGGTCAGTGCCAATGACAACCAGACGATTGCTGGGAGAGGCACAAGTAACATTTCAGAAAGAAACTTTCCAACAGCTGCTGCCTAAGACTTGCATGTCACTCTTCAAACATGGCAAACGTGACAAATCTTCTTATTAACGGGAAAAGAGCCTCTCTTACCTTGGCGCCCCTTGATCCTGGCCTTCCTCGCTCACCCAAAGGTCCGGGGAACCCCTGCAGGTAACAAACAAGTCGTTCATTCCCACCAATTTTCTAAGGAAATTCTCCCACCTAAAATATCAGCAGGCTGCAATAACATTCTGCACTGACCAGTGAAGACATAAATGTTGAATAAATTAAGAATTTTCATCACAATCATGCGAAACAAAGAAACGCAGAGTAAAATGCCAGGATTAGAAAATGACAAGACCTAAATATCAAAGACTTACAGAAAGCAATAAAGTAAATTAATTTGTGTATTTAGAGAGTATATTAAAATGGATTATATATGTCTTATTTCTGAAATGGATTTACAGCACTGATTTAGCAAAGGCTGTAAAATAAAAAGTGTCCAGAAATAAGCAAGTTACAGCTCTCTTCTACACATCAGCTTTGCACGCCTCCATAGTCAGTGGGGCATATGGAAATGTTGATGTTTACTTCACAAGCTGATATGATTAGCAAACATGGACAGTTTTGAATGCTCATTCATTGTATGTGGGCGCTGTCAAAACCAGCATTTATTGTGCCACCTTGGTAATGAGCCACCTTCTAGATCCGCTGCAGTCCATGTGAGGTCGGTACACCCCCAGTGCTGTTAGGAAGGGGGGCTCATGGATTTTAATGCAGCGACAAAGATGCAACAGCAAAATACTTCCGAGTCAGGCTGGAAGGCGACTTGGAAGGGAACTTGAAGGTGGCTGCCCATGCTGCCCATGATCTTCTAGGCTAGTTCACAGGTCTGGAAGGTGCTGTTAAATAAGCCTTGACTCATCACTGCAATAGATCTTGTAGTGGTGACAAATTATTATTTGACATCAAGTCCACTTCCTCAGTTGACATGATGTCTACCTCATCATGGACTATGCTGCGCTCATTTAAACGCATGAGCGATAATTCTGCACAAATATCCCCCCTTTACAGAGATCAAAATCCAGAATATGGATCTAATCTCAGATTTCCATCATTGGACGCGGGCATTCCGTTCTCGAGACAAACATTTCCACCCCTGACAACAGATAGATGATTGTATCCTATAAAGTCATTCATCACCTCAAACAATAATGATCCCGAATGAAGGATTTGTTAACGAATAGGCAGTTCACAAGCTTGGAAGAGTTGGAGGTGAAATTTGGGCTCCAGCATGTGGAGGGCTTCAGATACATGCAGGTGCGGAACTTCGAGAAAGGTCTTCCTGAACTTTCTGGTGGCACTGTCCTTTTTGTTGCTGGAGAAGGTGCTGTTGGTGATGGGGCTGGAGGGTGGGATCATTTTGGCGGTTTACGGTAGGATCATGGAGGAGGATAAGTTGTCCATGGAAGGGATTAAGGCTAAGTGAGGGGAGGAGCTGGGGATGGCATTGGAGGAAGAATTATGGTGCGACAGGTTAATGCCTCAACCTCATGTGCTGGGGTTGACTCAATTAAAAGTGTTCACAATGCACACTTAATGAAGGCGAGAATGAGCCAGCTGTTTAAGGGGGTTGAGGATAGCTGTGAATGGTGCGGCAGGGGCCCAGCCAATCACGTTCAATGCTCTGATCCTACCCAGAGTTGGAGAAATTATGGGAGTATTTTTTTAACATCATGTCAGAGGTACTACACGTAGATGTGGAGCCTGGTCCCCTGGAGTCCATAATCGGGTTGTCAGACCTGCTGGGATTATAAACGGGTGTAGGGGCAGATGTCTTAACCTTAGCCTCATTGATCGCTCGCCAGCAGGTCCTGTTGGGGTGGAGATCAGCTTCTTCCCCCTGTGCCTCGGTGTGGCTGCGGGCTTTAGTGGAGTTCCTTTACTTGGAGAAGGTGAAATTTGCACTGAGAGGGACAGATGAAGGGTTCCACAAGAGATGGGGTTTGTTTATCTTACACATTGGGGATCTGGTTGTCATCAAGGGGTAGAGGGTGTAATTTTTTAAAAATTCAATAATGATCCCTGTAACCTTGGATTTCATTCCCAACACTAACAAAATATGTATCGAGTTCCTTTTAAAGGAGGTGTCATTCCAACCTCGGTCGTGGGAGTTAAAAAATTCTTAATTTTCTATCTGTGCATCTGGTTCTGTGAAATCATTATTGGAATAAACCCAATAAAGCATCACAGTGGATGCAATATGTGATTTACCAGACATTCATCAATTTAATGCTCTTACAGAGATTTCAATATCACAGTCCGCTTTTTAGCTTTTCTAATGGCACTATGTGTGGAATACAGGTGTTCCACATTTGGTAGGGATCAGTGGCATGACATATATCTCCACACATGCATGTTATCTTTAGTGTTCCTGAAGTGAAATATATATGCGCTGTGAAAATAACAACAGGATCAGATGTATATTAAACAGAGGATATTGTACTGGGGGATTGTTATTGGGATCAATTTATATGCTCAAGACTCATAACTCACAATTAAATTGTTAAGTCAAACAATCCAGTAAAGTTCCACTGTAATACACCAGAGGAAACTATCTCAACAGAAACTCCAGCACAGTACTGTAAGAGGACAATATTTTCGGGGTGGTCATCCTTCACAGGGGTTGTTTAACTGAAGCCTAGTCCTCTCTGTTCCAGCGGATGTTAAAAGTTCCACAGCCATATACAAGGAAGAGCAAGGATATCTCCAGTTGAACATTCTATCCCTAGCAACCTTGCCCCTGCTGTTTTAGTACAGAAACATTGGGGGCCCATTTTAACCCGGCTGAGGTGGATTGGCATTGAAAAAGCTTATTTACCCCGTGGAACTCTATTCTGTTGTGCCGTTTCTGAATTTAATTGTAGGGCTGTGAAGGCAGGTGTGGTCCCTGCCTAAATTAGGTAGCACAGTAAGAAGTCTCACAACACCAGGTTAAAGTCCAATATGTTTGTTTTAAATCCCTCGCTTTCGGAGCACTGCTACTTCCTCAGGTGAAGGAGCAGTGCTCAGAAAGCTAGTGATTTGAAACAAACCTGTTGGACTTTAACCTGGTGTTGTAAGACTTTGTACTGTGCACACCCCAATCCAATGCCGGCATCTGCACATCATAAATTAGATGGGGGGGGGACTAAGTTTATGCAAATTGGTGTTCGATTATATTAAACATACTCCAAATCCATTTTAACTGGGGCCTAAATGGTGATGCTGCCAGGGAGTTTCTGCCACAAAGAACAACGAAGAACAAAGAAAAGTACAGCACAGGAACAGGCCCTTTGGCCCTCCAAGCCTGTGCCGAACATGCTGCTTGATTAAACTCCAATCTTCTACACTTCCTGGGTCCATATCCCTCTATTCCCATCCTATTCATGTATTTGTCAAGATGCCCCTTAAATGTCCCTATCGTCCCTGCTTCCACCACCTCCTCCGGTAGCGAGTTCCAGGCACCCACTACCCGCTGTGTAAAAAAACCTGCCTCGTACATCTACTCTAAACCTTGCCCCTAGCATCTTAAACCTATGCCCCCTAGTAATTGACCCCTCTACCCTGGGGAAAAGCCTCTGACTATCCACTCTGTCTATGCCCCTCATAATTTTGTAGACACGCTGAAGATGGTCTCCAGCACTGAAGAGGTGCATGGAAAAACTGTCCAGTGTAGGGTTAAAAAGAGCAGGGTCCTCCATTAAGACCCACAAGATAAATTGCAGGCTGTCTTTGGCATGGATTCCCCCTCCACTCCTTAAAAGCTCTCTTCAAACCCCTACACTGCATACCACTCACTGCAAACCAGGCAGGGATGTCCATGGACTACCTGATCACCTTCGATTAGCAATCATTGCGCTGCACGCCCTCCCCCCCCCCCCACCCCCCCACCCCCTCACCAATCCAACCAACCACCACACCCATCCCAATCATTCTGGGATTTTGAGGTTGAATGGAGTGATAAATCTATCTCCTGGCTGGTGTTTTTATTTGTTCATAAAACAGTCATTGCACTTATTTGCGAGGTACTTTAAGATGTGATCAAGATACTATCTCAATTCATCTTTATTATTACAGATATAAGTCTAGTTAGTAATTACGTTAAGAATTATATGATAAAAAAGTGATCAGATCCATCAACAAAGTTCGCAGACCATCCAATGATAAGGCATAGGATCTGTTTTGGTTTTTGCACAGCACCCTGCCTATAGGGCATCAATGTGCAGCAGGCAACTCAGACCTTTGAGGTGAGGCCGTTTTTCAAATTTGTTTCCCCCAAAATTGGTGTTATCATGATGGGCAGAATTTTATATGTCCCAGGTGGGTGATTGCCCAACCAGAAAGAGTGTAAACTTTGGTGGGCATCCCGGTGTTTCCCCATACTCACACAAATTGTATTTGGCAGGGCCAGGCACAGATTGGCAGCGCACCCGCCAACAATTATGGAGCCAATTATGGAGCCAAGGGATTATCTGCCCTATTGCCCGGAATATTACATTGTCCATGAGATTTTGTAGGTTGTTGCTAGGTCAGGTGAGCAATCCATTTTTCAACTTTTCTCAATCACGGATGGGAAGTGTCAATCTGAAGGCCTCTTCATATTTTGGGCTCCCTACCCTCCATGACTTGGGAGCTCCGGCTCTCCCTCCCCACTGGCCTACTTCCCTATCCATGATTCCCCCTCTCCCCAACCCTCCAGGGCATTCCTAACCACCCTGCCCCCGGGACTTACCTTGGGAGCGGTCCTGGGACATAGTTCCGGGCAATCTCTTCTGGCCATTGCGGAGCTGTGCTTGGAGGTGGTTGGAGAGCTGTTGGCCAATCAGATTGGTCAACAGTTCTCCAAGGTGGGATTTTCTTCCAAGGGCAGCCAGAGGTCCCACCAACTTCCAATCAATGTTCATTGGAGCGTTAAATGGCAGTGAGTTTCTGAGAGTCGGCGATTCTTGCACTCGCCACCCTAAACATTCTACCCTATGTTTTCATTTGGTTGACCAACATGAAATTAACACAAGTGCTCACAATAAATACTGGGGAATGCATCTCAATCACTGTGATATGAAGGGCGAAGGCTCCAGTCGCGTTGATCCAGCTGTAGACCTTCTCCATATTTCAGCGGGATCATTAAGCGAACACCCTCTGCACCCAAAAATATTTTTGGCTTCCTTGCTAACGGTGATTTTCTCCTATTTTATGCATACACTCATCTATTGCACAAAATATTATCTATTGCATTTGAGGCAAATCCAAACTTAATGATGCAATTTGTGCTTTGATTGATGCAATTTTCATTCATTTGTATGTAACAGCTGGTTTTTAATCTCACTTACATACATGCCTACAGGTCCCTGTGGTCCGAGGAGTCCATATTTCCCTGTAAAACCCTGGAAATATAAAGCAGGAATATTGTAATTCACATTACTCATAAACATTGCAACTTGCGAGTTTAAATTTATACTTGCAGTTGTATTTCTCCTATCTATTAATGTAATTTAACAATTCCCAATTCAAAGCAATGAGACATTTAAGTCTTTATCTCAATCAAAGAAGGTCCTGCAACATTATTGCAGTTAATGAGATACACTTTAGAACCTTAAACCTTTACACATTAGATGACTGAGAACAAGAAGAACTTTTGGATCGGAGCACTTTGATTATAAATAAGATTGTAAGGCTGGCTGTGATGTGAAATTATCTTTGTAAATCAGTGAAAAAAGAGACATGTTGTTGAAGTATTTCATCTTGCACCCATCAGGGCAGAATCACCTTGTCACCTTGAAGAATACTAAATTTCAACAGGAACAATGACTTTTCCACTGCGTTGGTTGGCAAATGGACGCTGGTTGGTAGAGGCATTGCCATGTTCCCCAACAGTTGTTCCCCAAGCTTTTATTTTGTTAAAAAAACGCACAATGCCTGGGCATATTTTTTCTGCTTGCAAAGGATAGAGCATATATACGTAGCTTTGAGTTCAGGTAAATGGGGCACTTGCAAGCCTGACTGATAATTTAAAATTGGTTCTTAGTGTAATTCTTCGCACAATCAGGGTTGTTTAGTTATTGTTGTCCAGTTGCAGAATCATATCTAATGTTGGGCTGCTCTATGTTCTATGTTTTGAAAGCATGGGCTATTACTCTATGTGTTATGAACAGCCAAAGGGACCTGTTATTTGATACAATCCACAAAGTGATCCCAAATATTTGGTATTACCCTGGCACATACACCACATTGCTTATTTGTGTAGTTGGTAGAACATCCTTTTGGCTTGAAAGCAGCATCCTGTTAGTGAAAAATACCATTTGTGTTCTGCATTTGAGCAGTGTGAAATGACTTGCTTCATCTGTTGCTCATCATTTTTGAGACACCTTTATCCCTCCAGGTTATTCTGAGGCAGACTGGGCACTTTTCAGGACTGAAGGTTCTTAGGCCCATTTATGAGTTTACACAATATATAGCAAGCAATAATCTGAAAAGGGGTGGTGGCCATTATCCTGCAGGATAGCTGTGATGTATCTCATTTTGCCATCAAGCTTGCCTTGTGGGCAAATGTCCCAGGCCCTATTTATGAGGTTGCGGATAAGGGCAATCTTCCAGTGCATGGCACTGTAGGAACACCAATATGTATTTTGATCAATGAAAATAGGCTTGTGGTAGACAAATAGAGAACCCGTTGGCAAATTTCTTAACTAACATGTTGAGGAAAGGGAGCTTGTCAGATTGGTCCATTTCAAAGGTCCATTTGATGGGATGGAGCCCATTAAGGTTTGTAAATAATCTTTTATAAGCAGCTGCAGATTCAAAAATAGCAAATATATCATCTACATATTGGAAATATGTAAGGGTAAGGGAGTTATGGGTAATTCCTTCGAAGGCCCGTTCCTCATGGAAACTGATTAAAATTTTACCAAAAGCAGTGCCTAGCAGGCCTCCCATGGTAACACCATCTATTTGGGCACTTATGGTATCGTTAAAGCGGAACTAAACTGCGTGAGTTACTGATTTCTCATGTTCAATGAACACAGGTTCAAACAATGGCGATACATCTAGATTACGATGATAAAGTGATATGGCTTCCTTCAGCAGTATATTAGTGAACAGGCTCTCAACGTCGAATGAGCACATGGACACACCATTGCTCTAGATATGCAAGTCTTTTATAGTCTTGGCGAATCTTCACCGTTTATGTGGAAAACCTACTCAAAACTGGTTGCAGCAATTCACTCAATTATTTGGTCAATACATGTTATGCAGAACCTATCACGGATAAGATAGGGCATAAAAGGACATCAATTTGTGTGTCTTAGGCAGACCATACATAGCTCCTATCAAAGTCTGACAAATGTTTTTCTAACTTGATTTTGGACAGGACTTGACAGAAATCTTTGGATCCTCACTGTCTTCAGGGGATGTCCCGGAGGACTGGAGAATAGCCAATGATGTTCCTCTGTTTAAGAAGGGTAGCAAGGATAATCCAGGGAACTACAGGCCGGTGAGCCTTACTTCAGTGGTAGGGAAATTACTGGAGAGAATTCTTCGAGACAGGATTTACTCCCATTTGGAAGCAAATGGACGTATTAGTGAGAGGCAGCATGGTTTGTGAAGGGGAGGTCGTGTCTCACTAACTTGATAGAGTTTTTCGAGGAGGTCACTAAGATGATTGATGCAGGTAGGGCAGTGGATGTTGTCTATATGGACTTCAGTAAGGCCTTTGACAAGGTCCCACATGGTAGACTAGTACAAAAGGTGAAGTCACACGGGATCTGGCAAGGTGGATACAGAACTGGCTAGGTCATAGAAGGCAGAGAGTAGCAATGGAAGGATGCTTTTCTAATTTGAGGGCTGTGACCAGTGGTGTTCCACAGGGATCAGTGCTGGGACCTTTGCTCTTTGTAGTATATATAAATGATTTGGAGGAAAATTTAACTGGTCTGATTAGTAAGTTTGCAGACGACACAAAGGTTGGTGGAATTGCGGATAGCGATGAGGACTGTCAGAGGATACAGCAGGATTTAGATTGTTTGGAGACTTGGGCGGAGAGATGGCAGATGGAGTTTAATTCGGACAAATGTGAGGTAATGCATTTTGGAAGGTCTAATGCAGGTAGGGAATATACAGTGAATGGTAGAACCCTCAAGAGTATTGAAAGTCAAAGAGATCTAGGAGTACAGGTCCACAGGTCATTGAAAGGGGCAACACAGGTGGAGAAGGTAGTCAAGAAGGCATACGGCATGCTTGCCTTCATTGGCCGGGGCATTGAGTATAAGAATTGGCAAGTCATGTTGCAGCTGTATAGAACCTTAGTTAGGCCACACTTGGAGTATAGTGTTCAATTCTGGTCGCCGCACTACCAGAAGGATGTGGAGGCCTTAGAGAGGGTGCAGAAGAGATTTACCAGAATGTTGCCTGGTATGGAGGGCATTAGCTATGAGGAGCGGTTGAATAAACTCGGTTTGTTCTCACTGGAACGAAGGAGGTTGAGGGGAGACCTGATAGAGGTCTACAAAATTATGAGGGGCATAGACAGAGTGGATAGTCAGAGGCTTTTCCCCAGGGTAGAGGGGTCAATTACTAGGGGGCATAGGTTTAAGGTGAGAGGGGCAAGGTTTAGAGTAGATGTACGAGGCAAGTTTTTTACGCAGAGGGTAGTGGGTGCCTGGAACTCGCTACCGGAGGAGGTGGTGGAAGCAGGGACGATAGTGACATTTAAGGGGCATCTTGACAAATACATGAATAGGATGGGAATAGAGGGATACGGACCCAGGAAGTGTAGAAGATTGTAGTTCAGTAGGGCAGCATGGTCGGCACGGGCTTGGAGGGCCGAAGGGCCTGTTCCTGTGCTGTACATTTCTTTGTTCTTTGTTCTTGTTTGACTGTGCAGTCCTGCTTGACAGTGGGTTCAATGGAAACAAATTTGGATCCATCATTAAGAGTGGTGTGCATTTTGTCAATATAGTCCTGCTTGTTGAGGATGACCATTCCGGTCCCTTTATTAACTTACAGTGTGTCTGGTTGGCCTCGAAGCCTCACAATGCCAACAAACATTCACGCTGTATGTGAAAATCAGATAAATCATTGGCTATCCTGTAATATGCATGTGCTAGATCAGCTAGGCACATTTCCAAGGACTGTGTTTTAATCGAATGCTGGTTTGTGGTAGGATAGCTGGGAATAGAGGGGAAAGGAAATCAGCAAATATTTCTTTCTGTTTGATATGGAATGGAGGCGCACCAAAATTAAAGCCACGTGCGAGAGCAAACTCCTCACTTTCAGAGAGTGCCTGATCATACAGAGTGCCGACAGCATATTAGCAGCATCGTTAATTACATTGCTGAAATGCTTCCACTTAAACGAGTTTACAGAGTGGGCAAGTTTCAATAGGTAGTGCTTATTGGTGCAATCATCGATTGAGGCGAAATAGCAGCACAAACGGATTGAACTGTAAAATGAAAGAAATGTGCTCCACTCGAACCAAGCGTAGCGCAGGGAAGGGCGCAGGTTAGCAATCTTACAACCAATATCTTCAATCTTGTCGATTGCTCACTCAATTGTGGGACTATGTCTCAATTTATCATTATCAATATACATGGAAAGAAACACAGTCATATCCTTGTCTAATATACTCTTGGGAAAATTCGATAGATATCTAATCTGTTCTTAACTTACCTGTGAGCCAAACAATGTTGTTGATAGCCCAAATTTAATCCCATCTCAGGTGTACAAATAAGCGCACAATTTGAGCAACAGGTAAAGTTAGCCTTTTCACACTGCTGCTGTGTAGTAGTGGCACAAGTGATATTTTCCACTAATTAATTATTGTTATTTATTATTATTAACAGGATGACGCTGCCAAGCTAAAATTAAGTCTGCCTACCACACAAATAAATGAGCAATGGGGTGAATTAATCTCAGTGCTGGTGTGATGCCCGGTATGGAGGCCATGTGTGCCCATGTCTGGAGGACTGTGTCAAACAGCACGTCCCGTCAACTGTTCACCATAGGCTGAGTACTAAACATACTTAACCAGCCTGTGTTTTCACAACTCAGAAAATAGTGTCCAACATCAAAGGTGATTCCACAATTTGATGACACTAAACAATCACGATTGTGCTAAGGATTACACTCACAACTAATTTAAGATTACAAGTTGTGTTAGAAATGTGGCTAATTTATTGCCTGCTTGAAGCTACAGATATTCATACGCAGGGCCCTGTCCTGTGCAAACATAAAGAATATGCCCAGGAATTGCACCTTTTCAACTTAAACAAAAGGTTGGGGGATAACCTTTCCTGGTGCATTCCCCATGGAACCAGCCAATATCGACATAGCTAATTTGAATGTAAACAGCTTGGGTGTTTGAACGACTGTTTTCTAGTGTTTTCCCCATGGAAATGCCTCTACTAATTAGAGTCCACTTGCCAATCAATTAGCACTCTTTGCTCAAGCAGTATTAATTATTCCCTTTGAAATTTGGTATACTTGCGGTTCTGTCCTGATGAGTTCAAGACAAAAACTTCGACCAAGTGTCTCTTCTTTTCAGCAACACTCAAGTTCTGTGATACCAAGCAAATATTTATCTTTGTAAAGTAACTTACAATTTCAATAGTGTGCTGTATAACTGCTGCTTTCTCTCTCTAACATCCATCATATTTGTCTTTCAATGAACACCAAGCTTTATTTTACTTAACCACCTTCTTAAAACCTACTTTTTCCTTGTCTAATATCTCCTGAAGTGGCCCCAGTGTCATATTTGAACACACTTGATAAATTATGAGTTATCCTCGCCTAGTAACAATTAGCTGGAGAGGGACAAGGATAAACAAAGCCACAGACCAACTTAGCAACAGTTAGTTTGTTCAAAGATACAGCCTTGGAGGCTAGACTTGAAGTCGTGCCAATGACATATTCCAAACTATTATCAACAACAAGACACTAGTGAATTGCTGACAGCATAAAAAGGGGGGTTTGTGTAGTTTGTGAAAATGTATAATTTGGGTACTATGTGTAAGCATGTTCTTAGTCGACTCTGAATGAAGCAAATGATTATCAAATATGACAATGTCAGTTCAGTTTGTTAAGAATAGTGTACATAATACCCACTGCTCCTTGGTTTGGCAGACACAAGAAAGAATGCTTGTCTACATTCAAGTCTATTTGTTAACTATACTCCACTTCTAAATTGCGTCCTTTCCTGAAGCAAGAAAATCATGTTTGGAACCTCTCAGCATCAACTTACTTTGGTACACTCAAGTGACCAAAAACATCCTTGTCCATAATAACACCACAGTGCATCTCTTAATTCAATGAAATATTTGAGCAACACTATGAATGACCAGTTGTGGTAGTGTACTACAATTGTTGTTAAGCTTACCCTTTCTCCTGTTTGACCAGGAATTCCATCAAGTCCAGGATACCCTGGAGGACCCTGTGAATGATGTTTAAAAAAAGAAATTGTCTAAACACTTTGAATATTATGATTCCTTTCCAAATTCCTTTCCCACACCTTGTGGTGCACCAAGGCAGATTTCTGTCTGTTTCCATAGCTGGTTATTCCTGGAGCAGGTCTCCAGAGGTTCATAACTCGAGGTGGCACCACTCCACATCAAGCATGGCGGACTGGGACTCACTCCCACTGTTAACAACAGCCATTGGTGTGTCGGAAGGGTTTGCAGTTGACACCTAACCTGGTTGGCCGTGTTATGAACGCACCTTCCTCGGCCATCATGTTCTGAGGTGGGATTCAAACCTTGAGGGTCTGGCTCAAAGGCAGGGACGCTACCCACACGCCACAAAACCTCCACTTCGCCCATTTGCTTTTACAGAACATTTGCTGCACACAACACACATACGACAATGAAGGGGCAGGATGGCTGATCATAAAGAGTTTAGCTGCTCACATTGGAACAGCAAAATTGCATTATGATTATCAATGTCATTAGGAAAATTGAGTGGAGTGTGAAAGACCAAGACCCACAGTGCAGGTTAATCTCAAGGTTGCAAAATAAACAGAAACATGCCGATTATTGCAAGTGACAACTGAGGGAGATCAGGGTTTTGTGATTCTGTGAAAGAATGACACATCAAAGCAATATTATAAGACTTAGAGCATTATCCTCCCAAAAAATGACAGATGGTTGCGACATTCCCACCATTTTGTGCCCGGCGCCGAACCCATTGCACCAGGTGCATTGCGGGAGAGTCCCAAAAACGGGCTTCACGGTGGACGCCAAACAAAAAAAGTGGGGGACGGAAAGGGGGAGGCCATGAAGGTGGGGGTGCCTTCAGTGGCCCCATAGCAGGATGTGCGTACTTGGTGGGGGAGGGGTGTTGCCAATATCTGCAGTGTGGTTACATTGTCTGTGGATGGGGGGATGAGGGACCCTTGAGCTCACTTAGAAATCGGGACACCCATGCAAAGATTTCTCAGACGCAATTCAGTGACCCTCTTCAGGCCCGGTGCGGATCCTGGCACAACAGGTGAATCATGTGAGAGCCCAAACTCGAGCTTCGCACCAGGTGCCGTGCTCTTCGTAAGTCACTCGACTGGCTCCACCTGGCATGATCTGGATCTCTCCCGCGTAGAGCAAGATTCAGACCTGCATATTTAAATGAGCGTAATGGCTCATTTAAATACGTGGACACCGAATTCACACGGCGCCGGTGGCTCAATGGTCACACCTAGGAGACCTCGCCAGGGCGCTGTTTAGTACTGGTCCACACAAACGTGGACCAGGTGTAACAGCACCTCGAGGGGTCCCACAGGCCATTGAAGATCCTCGATGGTCGGGGACAGGGCAGGGTGGAACACTAGGGGGGCGATTCTCTGAGACCCGCGCCGGGCCAGAGAATCAACCGCACCCCGACACCGGCAAGCGATTCTCCGAGGTGCGGAGAATCGGCGCATTTGCACCGGCGCGTTTGGCGCGGCGCTGGCCACGGGCCGCTGGAATCGGCGGGGCTGCTAATTCTCTGGCTCGGATGGACCGAGCGGCCGCTCCGACACGGGAGAGTCCCGCCACGCCGTTTGCCCCTGGTCGCTGCCGGCGGCAACACTCCACGAACGGTCGGGGGGCGGCCTGTGGGGGTGGGTGGGGGGCTCCTTCACCGGGGGGGGGGGGTCCTCCGATGGGGTCTGGCCCGCGATTGGG